>NC_051176.1:128296674-128596674 GCF_013339695.2 Rhipicephalus sanguineus
AACTTTCATTTGAAGGCCGTTGCCAGTCTTACATCTTGGAAGAGGACAGGTAATGATGTTGGCAGTAGAATGAGGGTTTACTTTTACATGCACTAACATGTCCCTTAAGTTTCTATTCCGGCGATACACACCTTTGGTACTTGGGAAACTCTTTCACTCATTGCTAGCTAATGTCGGATAATACTTGCGCAGGATATTGTTTATGTTTGGGAGTGCATTTGAGTATTTTGTTATATATGCTAGCGGGTGGTTGGGCTGTGTTTTAGGGGCTCTTATAGCAAGTGCTGATTTCTATGTAGTTGACACACTTTGTTGTAGACCTGTTTAGGGCGCTTGCGGGTAATTTCTTTCAGCTAATGCTTCCTTTATATTGCTGTAGTGGTAAACATAGTCACCGTTGTCACCACAAATCTTTCTTATACGCTTTGCCTATCCTGCAAATATCCCTTTTGCAGTGTCGCGGGTGAGGACTAGCGTAATCTTGGCTATCTTGGTTTTCTGCAGAGCGCCATCTTTTTCCTCTTTCAATGGATACATTGATGTCTAGGAAGTTAATTTCGCTAGAACAATGATGCATGGTAAATTGAGTACTAGGGTGAAACTTGTTAAAATGGTCAATGAATGTGTTTAGTGTGCTTATGCCATGTTCCCATATAATAAATATGTCATCTATATAATGTAAATAGGTGCAAGGTTTTGCCATAGATTGCAAAAGTTCTGTTTCTAACTGTTCTGGTTCTAAGAGCCTTGAAGAAGACAAGTCCGCATGCTGAAACATCGGCACCGGCAACATTTTGTTTCACACATTTTTCATCTCTTCAAGCATCCACCTTCCCCTGAACTTCTGCACATTTTATTTGTGTTTCAGAGACCAAAGTGTGTATGCTCACTTTCCCGAGTTGTGAAAAGGAAATGCACATCGGCATCAGTTAGAAATAGCATAAAAAGACGTGAAAAGTCAAAGGAAACTAAGAGTTGTGCAAGGGAACAAGAGCTGTAAGGGTTCGCCATAAGACCTGTAAATAATTTAAAGTAGTACTGTGTATCTTTGGGAGAGTGGTAAGCTGTCGTTATACCTCTAGAACAGCCAAGAAAACAACGCAGCGCAGAATAGACCAGACGGACCAGCCATAAACTTAGTGCTGAACAATTGATCTGGTTGAGTGTTTTGTCACCCGCAAATCACCCCGAACGTCCGTGTTCTTCACCTTGACTTGGGTCAGTGACCGCATCTACATCCTCAAATGTTTCCTTCCTATGCACCCAAAACAATCTTAAAGAAAAAAAAGCTTTTGCAGAACAAGATCTCCTTTCTGTATTGCATACGACACCCGTCTTCGTGCAAGGGTCTTATTGTTTGCCTTTTCTACAGTGTGTGCTTTATGCTTATTTCCTGCTCATTCCTGCCTGCAAGGGTTATGAAAGCATGAACTTGACTTCAAGGGACGAGGCAAAAAAGAAACTACAATGGAAAGCACAGGCAAACACAACGGTTAAACATTATTAACCTTGCTGCAAGTAGACTTGGAAAGAAAGGACTGCAGCTGTTTTTTAGTTGACAAACATCATTATGATGGTATTTGTATTCTTCTGTAAATCTCAGCTTGGGGGCAGCAGCAACACACAATTGGTGCCAGGGTGATTGTCTCTTCTTTGCTGTGCCATCATGCTGTCAGTTTCTGTAGTGTTTATAGCAAGTACTAAAGTACGATGAATGTTCGGTAAGTATGTTGCTGCTACAGATGCTATGCTTCGAATTTGAGGCCTTGAAATGACCCTCCATTTGCAACTTTACAGCAGAGCTGTGATGCTTGAGGTTTGCTGTGTGCCATAGATATAAAATTATCGACATCACGAACTGGCATGTGCTCTCTTTGTCCTCTTCTGCTTTGCTCCCAGAATATGTGTGCCGATTTGTCCGGCGTGGGATGCAACAACTCCGATGGGTGAGAGAACAAGTAGAGAGAAATTCTCGGCGAGGCGAGATTTGAACCCCCGTACCCACGATTCGAAGGCGAGCTTTATAACCACTCGGCTATCCAGGCACTCTAGCAGAGCATAGCATAGGCTTGTATAGTATAGTGTAGCAAAGGGATGAGAAAGGAATTGAGGCTGAGGAAGATGGAAAGGAGGAGGGTAGAAAGCATAGCATAGAAAGAAAGACAAATGGAAACAAAGGGAAGAAACGTTGAAAGAGAATCAAAGAAAAAAAAGAATAATAGTAGAGTGAGAAGGAGATAGAAAGAAAGAGGATGTGAGAACTAGAGAAAGAAAGAAATACATAAAAATAAACAGACAAAAAGGAAAAGGAGAGCAAGCATAGTGATGTACAATATAGTATGGCAAGGGGTGGGAAAGAGACAGGTGAAAGGGTAAAAGCCTAGCCAAGCCAGGACCAGCAGGTGCCCACCAGCTCTGCTGTAACCCAGCCTTGCGCGACTTTGTGCAAGCTGCGATTTTTTTTTTCATAGAAAGATTACCGTTTTATGATGTATGTGCTGGTCTTTCTTGGAGGGACATGATTTCAGTAATGTTACTTTGTCACTGTATAATCATACAAGCACTAACGATCTTGTCATGCTTTCTTTAGTTCTTCAGGTGTCAAATGATATTCTCTTATGTATGAGTGCATTTACATTATTATGTCTCACGGTAAACGGAACGATTATTTTATTGAAGAGGTTGATGCTGGGACTATTCGTACATTGTTGAAAATAACGTCGACATCCAGCCTTGAAGGATGCGTACACAAGAAGGAATTGCATGAACACGCACGCTGGGAACATAGAACAATGCTCAGCGAAGCACATAGACGTGCATATACGAAGCCGCCCAGGTTGTGTGCAATTACGTTCTCTTGTGTAAGCGTCCTTGAAGGCTGGGCGTTGTTCCTTCGAACAATTTTAGTTAAATTGTGTAAACTATGTTTATTGTAAAAAATAAAGCACTCTTCATAAGTGAAACATTATGTCTCTGTGATATAATTTTGCTTTCGCGCGGTGCAACTACTAATTTAAAATCTAATTTAATTTAATTAAAGTAACCAGTTGATCACTTAACACCAGCATTGTGTTTGTGTTCTCCATAATACATTGAGCAGGGCTGTAACTAAGGGGGTGTTGAGGGGTACCACCACTTGTTAAAGTTAGCCGTTCTACACACAAACACCCCCCCCCCCAAAAAAAAAAAAATCCTGGGTACGGTCGTGACATTGAGGGCCAATATTTGTGGTTTACAGTAAGTTATGCCTATTTTTGTAGCGTGGTAGCTCGTAATGTTTTTATTGTCATAATCTTTCACAAGCGCGTAAACGGATTTTTTAGTGAGTCGTATTTTTTTCTTTTTGCTTTTGCGGCGACAAGTGGATTAATGAAAAAAAAAAAGAGGTTCGAGATCGAATTTTTGAACTTCGCGCCGAAATGCCAACTGCCATTGAGCATGACGTCGCATATTTCAACGACATTTTCCCTCTTTTTCAACGGCCGGTTTCTGCAGATCAAAATATTTCGAGGCCTGAGCAAGGGTGAAAAAGTTAGACCAAGTTCTCTCTGTTCCACGCCTTGATTTCAGCCAAATGGCCAAGGAGCATTTTACACAGTAATAATTTTGTCCCCATGGAGAAAAAGTCCTCTTTTTTTAGGAATTTATGGTTGGCCTCCGCTAACGAACCGATCAAAAGCGTTCAAAAATCCCGATTTCGGTTTCGGTTTCCTGTGCGTAGCGCCACCTGCTTCCTGCGGCAAGTGCATGGCGGCTTCCTGTTTACATTTTGAACTCCGCATGCTTTCAACTTCCAAGCTTGACGCTGTTGTTCATGACATTGTGAAAAATATATGGATATATATGGGTGGTGATGATATTTAGCATCATCCGGAAAGTCAAGCATCGATATTTGGTCTACGACAATTTGCCTACTGGTCATCAAAGGTAAGCAAAACGCCACAGCATCCTGCACGGTCTTACGCGGCCCGCGTAGAAAGGCGAATATGTTTTGCTTTCACGGCTACCGCTGTCCTCGCATGTGGGAATGGCACGTGAGCTGCGCAAACACGGACCTGAGAGAACCAGACGACGCGTCGTCTTTACTGTTCTCGTTCGACGAATTTCCTCATTTCGCGATCGATTCATACGAACTAGCGCAGCTTCCTGTCGTTCGTTGTCTCTATGTTCACTTTTCGCTGGATTCTGATCGCATTCGTTCGTCCTCATCGTCAGTTGCACAGCGCATAGCATATTGCTTGGTTCGTGCAAGAAGAGCACAGCTTCTGGCTTAATGACCCGCCATCAGATGGGCCCGTGATAGCATAAACTGCCTAAACATGGCGTTGACATGTGTTCTGCACCGCAAGAAGCCATTGAGAATCGTGCCACTGCAGAGACCTCTCGGCGTCCCACCGGCTGCTGTCGCTACTGTACTGGCGTCAACCATTGCTGTATTCTTCTCGGTGCACCCATGACAGAGACCAACTTTTGTTTGCTCAGCACAAGTGCGCAGTTACGACCATGCGGACAGCAGCTGTAGCCGGCGATCTCGAGCGGACATGAACGCGGTGGTTTGAAAAACACAGACGTACATTTAATTTGCTTTATTTTTACCGGTGCATAAATTAGCACGTACGCGTGCACAACTAAAAACGCCGCGAAATAGGGTGGCCTTTACTCATTTATTCACAGTGACACCACAATGGAAACCAATCAGATTGTTTTCACGAATGAAATTGTCCGCCAAGCGAATATTTAGAGCCTTTAGACAACCTGTAATCACAAGGACCAGGCAAAAATGCATTTGTGCAGAACCGTCTACTGTTCTATTATTTCTTTTATAAGTTATATAGAAAAATAGGGATTTTCTATGGTCTTGGAGATGTTAGCCTGGTTTATTGGCCTGGCACTGAAGGTACTGGGTGATTACCATGGTATATACATTGATCAACATATGCACAAATGTGCAGTTATGTATACAACCTATCATGATAGTCTAGTGGTCATGGTGCTCAACAGCGGACTCAGAGGTTGCAGGGTCGAATTGGCCGTGACGGCCACATTTGATGAATAAAAAATGTGAGAGACCTGTGTACTTAGATTTAGGTGCACATTAAACAACACTATAATGATTGTTGGGGTTTTACGTCCCAAAACCACAATATGATTATAAAGGACGTCGTAATTAAGAGATCCAGAAATTTTGACCACCTGATGTTCTTTAACGTGCACCTAATCTAAGTACACAGGCCTCTAGCATTTCGCCTTCATTGAAATGTGGCCGCCGCAACCAGGATTCCATCCTGCGACCCTCAGGTCCGCAGTCGAACACCATAACCACTAGGCTGCCGTGGCAGGACGCACGTTAAAGAACACCAGATGATCAACATCTCCGGAGCCCTCATAATCACAGTCTGAGTCTTTATTTCAGACATGCATACAAAAAAATACATGACTGAGGAGGAGGGAAAGAAATCCGCACAGTCGCGGCTTGACGTTCGCTTTCCCCCGTAAACATCGGTACTGCGGTATGCACGAAAACAGAAATAGCACAGGCTAATGTTATAGCAGAAAAAACACGGTGCACAATAAAATGCGTAATACTACAAATACATTATATCTCCAGATATATTCAAATAAAGTTGCGTACACAAAATATAATTAAGGTGGTGGGTAAATGCACACATTAACGGAATAAGTTTCGAAGAGAGTTAAGGGAATGTTCGCGTATCGAGGTGTGAGAAAATACAAACTTGTTAAGCAAAGAAGGCAGGGCTTGAAAGCCGTAGTTAGTACATGGGTGAGGCACAGACCAGTACTCGTGGTGCCTTGTAAGGTAGTAAAGAATGTTGGTGTGGAGGTTAGCGACTTCACATAAGAACAATATGCCGTGTTCAATCTGTGATTTGTAGAGCTGTAAAAGACGATGATGGTACTATTACACTCAGTATGAGCTACATCACGCAAGCACATGGCCGAATGCTCTGCAAGGTTGTACAGTGGCGCCGATTATGGCATATGTTCGAGTTATCAGGAGAGAGTTTGGCTGTCCCGGCGAGCGCGCATCCCCTCCACTTGCTTTCATCCTCGCCCTTGTTTTGCCCTGAGGTGATATCAGCTTCGAAAATGATAACTTTGAGGGTGAAAGCAACCAAGGGTGGGGGCGATGCGTGCTCGCACGAGCAGCCAAACTCTCTCCCGATAACTCGAAAGTACGCTGTGATTGGCGCCGCTGTACAAGCTTGCAGAGCACTCGGCCGCGCAATAGTACATGTTGGTTAAAGGGGTACTGACACCTTTTCTCAAAGGCGAATTTACTCTGCTATACAAATCTCCTGTATGCATAGATGGCTCTGAGCAAGTGTGAAGCTCAGCAAATGCCGATAAGGTATTTTAATTTGATATTAAAATTAATTTTTCCATGGCGCACCTACTGACATCGACATTAGCTTGACATCAGGCTACAGTACAAATTCCGGTGACTTCACGCAGCAGTCTGGCTAGTTGTGATGACGTTAGGTGCCAAAACTTCCAAGATGGCCACTTGTGCGTCACCAATGGAGCCATGGTGCGGAGCGACCGTGGAAACGTCACTATATATTGTGCAAGCATGTGACAAGAAGCTCATACTGTGTTGTGACGTCAGGGTACAGTACGAACTGAAACTAGCTTTTAAAAACATACTGTAATTACTTTTTCAGGGCGCACTCGCGCTTAGCACCACCTTTTCTAGGCTCTTGAGGGCTTGACCCTTCATTTGACGCCAAAAAAACGACAACTGAAAATATTCGTGTCAGTACCCCTTTAAGTGCATGATATGATAGGTGGTAAACAGTGGTTCAGAGTGCATTCTGTAAGGCACGTCAGCAATCGCTCTAAGCGCATTTTTCTGCATTGAAATTAGTTTACTAATATTTGTTTTTGTTGAACTTCCCCATACCAATATGCAGTATTTTAACTGTGATTCAAACAGGGCTCGGTACAACGTAAGCTTTGCCTTTTTCTGGCAATAGATGCTGGAATTTTTTCAAAACGCCAACTACACGTGCAAGCTTACTTTGAAGATGTTCTTTGTGACTATCCCATAGCATGAATTCATTAAAGTAGACTCCAAGCATTCTGTGTTAGTAATTTCTATGGCATTCCCTCCTAAGGTAAGTGTGGCTCTGACAGAAATAGCTTGATTTTTGCTCTGAAAAATGTTGCTTTAGTTTTATTGGAGTTAATAAGAAGGTAATTATTACATCCAGTCACAATTATCAATCGTTTCGCATCTACAGGTGTGACCTAAAGCCCCTCCATGCGCTTTCCGCCGGCTAGGTTATGTAGTGCCAACTCATCCTCCCCCTCTCCCTTTACATCGGTACCCCACCCAGCGGAAGCCGAAGTGCTGCCATTATGTTTCTGCTGCTTTTCTGGTTGGTGCACCCACCCCATGCCCGCCCATGCCCTCGCAACGCAGGAACACCGAGCAAAAACTCACTAGGCGGCACGCAGTTCTGAGACGAACCACAAAACAACACTTGCGAAACTGAGAAGGAAATTGTATTTGCTTTCTCGCGTGTGCACATTCGCGTGCAGAAACAAGATGGAAGGAAAAAACAGAAAGAAGTGGCTCAAGAACTTCCTTCCGGGAGCTCCGAAACCAGAAATGGGCGGCGGCAACGAAACAATGGATAGTGCTATTTAAAAAAACGGCAGCAAACGCGATGGAAGGGCTTTAGTGTGACCTAGTTGGTTTGGTATCGTGCTTTCACTCCAAGATGGTACATTTGAAATGCAAGACAGCAAAATTAAGCAATTGGGTATTGATTTATTTCTAGAAGCGATCGAAACAGTACCACACAAAAAACCATTTAAAAGCAACATTCCATGGAAAGCAACTTCCCAACTTTCTTAAAAAAAGATTTTAATGTGCTCACATGTTCGCAATCACGACAAGAAGCTTCAGAAAGAAATTCCACGCACTTCCGAAGGCGCAGTGTCATGCTCCTGGTGTGACATATCTGTAATTACTGCTGACGCATGTATAACAGCCAAATCCAAATTCTACTCCTGGATACCGGCTATTTAGATATTAATTGCAATGTAGCTTTGGAGTACTTGGTGACATTAATGCACTGACTGGAAATTGTTAAGAGTAGGCTCGACCATACAATCAGTAGCAAACAACTGCATTTTTCTCAGTTCTGCTGTGGACTTGCCTTTTTTAGAAAGAAAATGCCACATATGATCCATGCCATGTGCAGTATGAGGGTTCTTGCTTTCATGTGATCACACACTTGAATAGATGGGCATTCCTTATACAGCTGAACCCCTTTATAAGAAACACACACCTGGGAATAGTTATTTCTCATATAAGGTGTCTTTTATAAGCAGGGTACAATGTTCTCATTTTCTGATCAACCCCTATTTTGATGTTGGGCACGGTGGTGTCTTTTACAAAGGGGTTCAAGTGTAATCGCCAAAACTGATGATCATCATGTGCATCGTATTTGGGAACTCCAAATTAATTTTGACAATATGGCATCACATGGACCACATGGTTCGTCAACGTGCACCTAAATCGAAGTGCACGGGTGTTGTTGCAACCTCAAGCTTAGCAGCATGACACCTTATCTTCCAAGCTACCAAGGGGCATGACATAATTGAGTGACACTTGTTGGTGGGCTAGTCATTTTGTACTTTAGAGAATAAAAAAAAAGGAATCGGGAGGGGAACAAGCAATGAGAGTGCTTCTCTTCTCTAGCTTGTTCTCCTCCGAACTCTTTCTTTTTTTAAGTGCTAAGTCACCATAGTATTACGATCTGTTTAGACAGTGATGATTGACTAACATGTAAACGCACACATAAACAGTAGAGGAATGAGCAATGATGATCGAGTAAAATGAGGAGACTGTTGATATGCAGGCTGCTAGAAAAATTGCTTTCACTGGTGGATCTGATGATGGTCCTCATTTCTGTGGCTGGCACATGAAGAGTAAGGTTGTGTACTGTTCTATCTACCACAGCTGAACAAGCTTGCACCAGAGCGCGTGCATGGTCATTTTTACATGAAAGTGTCTGTTCACCTTTCCAGCTTGCAGATATTGAACAGCTGATGGTGCGACAAGAATCCCAGTATCTTCCTTGCTGTACATTTTGAAACAATTCTTGAACATACAATTTCCGTCGTGAAGTGGTACATCCTTTGGTCATCCTACTGTGTTGCTCCTGAAATGCCAATAAAGATTACAATGTAGAAAATTTGCTTTGTTTTATTTTTATTTGAAGACATCATTCAAAGTGCATGTCCAGGCTCTAAAATTCATATTGACCGAGCATACTTACTGAACCAAGGTGCCCAAGACCAATTAAGAACTTACAATTTAAAGCCATAACCAGAATAAGCATTCTAAAAAACTTGGAGAATGCTTGAGTTATGCCTTCAAGAGAACGCGATAGCGTAATCGAGGCCCGTGCGCATTGCCTTCAACCGTGCCGCAAAGAAAGGATTGTCTGTGCAGGTAACATTGGCCGTTTCAAACTATGCTAGAATGCCTACTTTGCAAGTACAGTTGCGAAGTGCCCACTACGCCATAATTCTTCCTTTTGCAAATCAGCAAAGTACCCACTGTGTACATATGGAGGTGTGCGTAAGGTGCCACACACACCTGCACAACTGCACACTTTGTAATGGGTGGCAAGTTTTAGACCACCATTGCACCATTCTCATGTTTTGACACCAGGTGCGATTCTATGATTCTGTCACGCAATATTACATGCGTTAAGGAGACTCCAACTACTTGACATTTCTGTAGCGTTTTTTACGAAGCAGTTTCAAGCACTGACGTGGCTCCGTGATAGGACACCTGCTTGCCGCACAGAAGGCCGGGGTTCGATCCTCATTTGGACCGAAGATTTTTTTATTATTTATTTAATTGCATCTATCTCGAATTTTCGCACACGGACAACGCTGATTTTTCGGTCACCGCCAACGATGCTGACGCCAGAATTTCTGCAATACAAGCTCTTTAATACTATTGCGTTAAAACTATTTCCCAAGGCTGTGAAATAAAACCATGTTTTACGTCAACTTTGACAACAGCAGTATGCGTGGGCACATAGTGCATGTTGACTTTGGGCAGCAGCTTGTTATCCGGAGTTTTTAGCAAATTTTTAACATTAATTTTTATGCATGTGACCGTTCAGTGACAATGCCCATATGTAGTAGCATAATAGGGTTTCATTGGAGAACAATGGATGCCCCACAGCGGTGTGGTTGCAGATGTTGGCAGCCAGCCGCTTTTGTGTTTTGAGGAATGCTGAAGCAAGGAAATACATTTTTTTCCAACAAGATCTGTGCACTGATTGATTGTGCCACTTAAAGGTCCCATTCTTGCACATACATAGGTACCTTTGACCATGTATTGGACATAGCCTTGGACACATTTTAATATGGTTTCAAACTAAGCACGAGTGCCTGAGTTAGCAACACCTTGTGACATCATCATTGGTACGATGCATTTAGTGGCTGCTCAAGCTCACTGTGACAGTTCACCTGTTCTGCGAGTACACACTCTAAGAAAAAATCGAGTATTTGGGGAGTATTTCTGCCACACAACTATAATCGTCATCTGGCTTGCTCACGTTTTCTTTCTTGAAAACCTGGCTTTCGTCACTCTCCTGTTAAGAATTCTATGCCACACTGATAACGCACGTGCCGTTCGTGACCGGGAAGTGCTGGGACCGCGGTGATAGCGCGAGGTGGATGACGATTATAGTTGCGTGACGGAAATACTCCCCAAATACTTGATTTTCTCTTAGAGTGTAGTCGATGTCAATGACAGACACGTCACAGCGCACACTGGCGCATGCCATGGGCTATCGTCATTCACCTCCCTTGCTTTGTTCTGGGGCTCCTTTCTAGATGGTTCTGGCTGCTTACGCCAGCGGTATTTTAAACACTGCTAAAAATAAATGAACTGGACAACACAGGAAGACCAGACCAGACGTCAACAGAACTGCTTATTCTGCAGTGTCCGCCTCAGCTCAAAACACAAAGAAGAATAGAGATGATGATGGCTATGTACAAGTGAGAACTAATTTCCCCCCTCTTCGAAGCGGCCAGCCTGGCCACAGCTCAAAGATCGGCTGAACGAGTAATAAAAGGCTTGATGTGGGGGACGTGAACAATTTCCGTGCTACGACAGCGGTGGTCAGTGATGGACTGAAGTGGGGTGACGAGATAGTTCACTGGGGAAGTTTGTCGTAGAACGGTGTATGAGCCAATGTACTGTTGAAGAAATTTCTCGCAAAGTCCCGACGTTCGAACCAGGGCCCATAGTAAGACATCATCTTTGGCATGAAAGGCCATGTCACATTGTTTACTATTGCAGCGATGTTTGTGTTCCTCTTGAGTAGCTTCCATGTTTCGACGAGCAATTCTACTTAGGACTACCTGTCTTAAGTAGACGTACTCCTTTACAACTTCCAATGTCTCGCCACCTATCGCAAAGCGCTGTTCTCTGCCGAGATTGTTCCACATTACTTTAGTTTTATGCATATCAATTTTCAAACCTACTCTTCTACTTTCCGTATCCAGTTCAGTAATCGTGAGCTGTAATTCGTCTCCCGCGTTACTCATCAATGCAATGTCATCAGCGAATCGCAGGTTACTGAGATACTCTCCATTAGCTCTTATCCCTAATTCTTCCCAATCTAGGGCCCTGAAAACCTCCTGTAAACACGCGGTGAATAGCATTGGAGAGATCGTGTCTCCCTGCCGTACGCCCTTCTTTATTGGGATTCTGTCGCTGTCTTTATGGAGGACTATAGTGGCTGTGGATCCGCTGTAGATTTCTTCCATTACGTTTATATAGGCTTCGTCGATGCTTTGATTCCGCAGTGCCTGCATGACTGCTGATGTCTCCACCAAATCAAATGCCTTCTCGTAATCTATGACGGCTGTGTATAGGGGTTGGTTGTATTCCGCGCATTTCTCTATCCCCTGATTGATAGTATGAATATGGTCTGTTGTTGAGAAGCCTGTACGAAATCCTGCCTGGTCCTTTGGTTGATTGAACTCTAATGTCGTATTAATTCTGTTAGCAATTACTTTTGTAAATAGCTTGTAGACAACGGACAGTAATCTAGGAAGAATGCCAACATGATCTTGATTCATAAGAAAGGGGACGTCAGGGACATGAAAAATTACAGGACCTACACTGATTGATGATCGTTCTCAAATACTTTTTGTTTGTCCGCATGCCTTTGCAGATTGTCGCCCTACAGGAGAATAAAATAAGGACAGCTGGTCGTGTGCTGGCACGTGGTGGAGCAGATCTCAACCACTCCGCACACTTGGTCTCTGTTGCCAACAGCGCACTCAATGGAGCTCGACCCGTCGAGTGCGTTGCGGCCGCCAGCGATGGTATTATACGAGTTGAGGAGGCAAAGCAGTGGCAAGAAGAAGGGTATAACTATAATTGCCCGTAGCTGCCTTGATACACGGTGCGTCGTTTAATTCGTGGTGCGAATGATTTGATGATGCTGTAACCTGAACGCCGACAAAATTTCAAAAACCGTTTCAGGGTACCTTTACAGTCAAGTGTGGCTCTTATCCCATTCGAAATTATCTTCGTGAATATTTTGTACAATGCTGAGGTTGATCTGTCTGTAGTTATTCAAGTCTCCCTTTTTTGTATCAGTAAAATATTGGTGTTTTTCCAACTCTCTGGTACATACATTCCAATTCTTGCATCTTGCCGTATGACCGTGGTATCATTGTGGCGTCACTCTCGGCGCACCCGTGAAAAAGACGGCGGCCGAATCATCCGCTTGAGCACTGCAGACAAGCGTGATTCAGACTGTACGACAGTACCAATAATCGCGAAGTTGACAACTAAACATCGCCCACCGCACCGTTAGAATAAAACGCTAAGTCGCTTCTTTAGCTGTTTCTTGTTTACAAATACCAGGTCTTCATATGCTCCCGTCGCCCAACAGAATTATACGATTTATCACCGCAGGGCAAGGTATGTAAGAATTTACCTTGAATTAGCGAAAGTGAGCGCATTTCCTACTAGTTGATCAGATAACATCAGTAGTAGTAATCACTTAGGCCAAGAGGAAAATTGGACGAGTTGGTGCAAGTTAACCATGTCGAACTGTAGTGCGTGAGAACTCACGATCGGTACTCACTCGCGCAGCAAACATTTCCTGCTCGCGCAGCGATCGTTGGTGAGCCTCTTGTGCCCCAGTTCGAAATGTTTATCACGCTCCGAATCCACATCGTAAGAACGACAGCATATTGTCACGCTTTCTGGTATGTAATTGATAGACTCGGCATTTCTAGCTGACAGAGACAAAGCTCGCAATAATGGAGATCACTACTTACTCAATTGTGGCAAGGCAGCGCAATGCAGCATCCTCGCCTTCGACGTCCAGATGTTGTTCGAGGCAGCCACGACGAAGTCGCTACGGAGCACCGGTTCGCGTACTACGTTGTCGAAACGAAAGCTGCCCGACTCGCGGTCATCGTCGTCGGTGTAGAGACAGGAGACGAAAGCCCAAGCCCGTTCAAGTAGTTCAAGCGTGCATCAGCCGGTGGAGCGACCGTTCCAAAAAGCACCGCCAAAAACTAAAGAGAGATTTCGTCCCTAGGTCACCTAGGTACCTAGGTGACGGCAACAAAAGGATTCCCTGACAGCCGTCACGAGAGGGCCACCCAAACGCTATAGCCGAAACATTAATAAACAGGAGTTTATCGTAAGGCTTTTCTTGTTGTACAAAAAGCAATGATTTCTTTTATTGTACTCAGACGTAGCACTAGTTAGCGTGTTCGCCGTTTACCAGTTTTTTTATTATAAAACCACGCAAAACCGGAACTTCCGCTTGTGTACCGTTTAGGCTACGGAAACACGCTGCGACGTGCAGCCAACCATGTTTATATTTCGCTTAGAAGTCGCAGCATGTAAGTTATTTACAGAATCTATATTTGCGGAGCTAGGTCTTCTGAAGCTTGGTTCTTTACGTACTGCTTGTGCATTTAACATTGTATGCTGACAAATTCACATCCTAGAGAGTCCCTGGTGGTGTTTTTTTATGAGTGTTTTATACCTATTCGTAGAAAGCACTCGGCTTTCGGATTGTAACATTTCTTGCTCGATACAGAAAAATAATTGGACATCGCTAGGAGAGTACATCATGCAGTGGCGATATCGTCCGATGACTCTACGATACCTGTGCCTTATCACGACCACAAATTCTGTTTCGGCTTGCAGTGACTGCATAAACAGATGCTCCGTGTGAAAGAGCCATAGTAATCTAGTAAACCAACCACGTTTTGTTTTGTTCTCTCTCTCTCTTTGTTCTCTCGCTGCTAATACCAGAAATTTGTGAATAATGCGGCATAGGCAGCTACTCGCTGACTGCTTCGCATGAAATCGATTCCCACAATGCGTGGGATCTGCCAGAATTTTTCGCTGTAGGTACATACGATCATCTCACTCTCTCGCAATTAAAACAATTAGCTTTTCGAATTAAATTTAATTAGATATGACTTGGGATAGCAAGTTCACTATTCCTTCGCACGTAGGCGCTTCCGGTGATGCTTCGTGCTCTGCTTATTGCTTGAAGTTCTGCTGCTGCTGCTGCTGGTGCTGATGCTGATGCCATGACGTATTGCATCGCCATGTAGCTTGCACACGGTGAATGACAGCTGTTACGTGCGAGAATATACGGTACACACCTCTGAGCGTATTCTTCTTTGCTGCTCCGCTGTTCGCTCTCATTTCACCTGTGATTGAGCATATGAAAAAGAAATGCACGTGGCTTCGGACTATATCACACGAGCAAGTGAAAACGCTTAAGAAAAAAAAAATTTGATATGGTTAGTAGCATTTTGGTTGATCACACACCTCGGAGGCACATATGACGCGTGGTATGCCTCAGACAAGTGATTTCACGAACCAGATTTGGAAACATGAAGTAAAGTACACCTCGAAGCAAAACCTGAAAAAGGAAGAAAGCGACGAAAAGGACGAAGTACGTGCGTTATACGTTTACGCCGCATCGTTTCGGGCTATTTCTCGTTCCCGCGAACAGAGAGCGGCGCGGTGTACACAATGCCGAGCTGTTCGTGACGCAGGAAACGCATGTACAGGGCCACGGCGCAGGAGGGAGGTGAAACAAAAATAATCTCGGATGTGCCGCAACTGTGACACAACCGAGCAGTCAGTCTCTCTTTTCGGGCCACAACCTCTACTTCCGGGAGCGGCGTACACACAACCACAAGCGCTCGTCGTCACCGCGGCGCGCCTCCACAGCGAGCGCCTGCTGCGGCGCGCACACACAAAGACGTCGGCTGTGGTGGTTTTTCGTCGTCGACGCCTCATGGCAGTGCGCGCGTCTCCGTCGTCTCCGGTTCATGCTTGCCGGTCGTGACCGCCGGGCGTACGAAACACGAGCGGAGGGACCCATTTTTTCTTTCGGCGGCGTGACACTTCGCTCTCAGGCGTTGCGATGTGCATGTGAGAAAGGCCGCGCTTTGGGGCTGGCCATCAGATGTCTTACCCGCGAATACACGCCTGTAGGGAGACGTTGCGTACGGACGCGTTCGTCCGCGCCGTGGCAGCAGTGTAGGGCCTACGACTTCAGAAAACTTCCGGTCGATCGTTTCTCGAAACTCTTAACTGTTCAGAGAAAACATATTGTTGCGCTGAATTATAGCAATTTCTTTTTCACGCGCTCAGCTATGTGGAAGGTGTTTCGGGCCTTGTGTATCGTGCATAAGAATGTAAAATTGATTTGTAACGCTGGAGGGAGGGTGACAGTTATAGGGCGTGGTGTCTTGATATACAGTTGTCGCTCTTCCGTCTTCTTCTTGTCTGCCAATTTGAGTATACGTTGTTAGGAAGAGAGAACAAAATTGCGTGGTCTGAGGATCCAGTGTGCCACTCAAGCCTGCATCTATAGTTCTTAAGCGATAGCAGTCGTGCCATAGCGCGATCTTCCTGAAGGTGAGGACGAGAGCAAGAAAGAGAGTTAAGCCGCATTAGCCGGATATATTCATAGTTCTGGCTGCATCAGACACAGCTTTCGCCAGTCGTCACAATCACCGGACGGGATAGACAAATGTCTCGCCGCATCCACTTTGCAGTTACTCCGGGTTTAAGGAGGTCGGCCTCAACGTAAGCCGACGCCGAAAGCAGGACGTAGAGGTTTGAGAGCAATTCCGGCTCACACTGAGAGAGGCCCCGGCACCGTCAGCAGCGTCCTCATTTCTGAACTTTGCGGAATGGTCGCCTAGGGGAACGCCCTCCCCCTGCTGCTTTGGTTTGATCGCTGACTGTAATTACCTTGCTTCGTAATTATATCACCTTCCTGCTTCATTTTATCATTTGATTTTTTGGTTATGTTCTTGTTATCTTTCCTGGTGGTAGCATAGTCGGCTTTTTCTTAGCTTATCTTCAAGGACATCTTATCGTTAAATGGGGAAATAAGTGAAAGTGGCGATAATGCGCCTGACCTATGCGCGGCGTTTAAACAAAAAACCAAAAACAAACAAAGAAACAATGACACATTTTCTGACACAGGACGTGCCGTAGATATGCTGATACTATAACCTCATCTTGATAATATACCAGCTGTAAGATATTTTTCTTATTGTAGGAAAACACTACTTTTAGTAAGTATATAGAGTTAAAGGAGAGGAGATAATGCATGCATAGTGTGGAAGGCGCACGCGCAAGAGTCAAGCGGGCAACCGCTCAGATGCGCAAGTCATTAGGTATTGCAGCAAAACTCGATCGCACTTGCATTTACTGAAGGATGAGATCGCGCAATCATGGTCGCGACCTTCCGACAGCATTAGAATAATAGAGAACTGAGCTATAGTTGGTAAGCATTCATTCTGAAAGACGGGACGCGCAAACACGGACACAAGAAGGAAGTCAAGACACCACAAACGCCGTGGTGTCTATGGTGTCTTGTGCATGATGGTGTCTTGTGGTGTCTTGACTTCTTGTGTCCGTGTTTGCACGCCCTGTCTTTTAGGATGCATTCCGAGAGCAGTCATTGTCACGCACACGACTTGGCGTGGTCGGAGAAGATAATTTGTACACACTACGAAGACGATCGCAACCACTGTTATCGGGACGTTGGACAAATATTGTAGGAACGCACACCAGCTTTCTTTACTTCCTGAAGCCGGCGGCAGAGCAGTAAGATCGACATTCGGAAGCTACAACACCATCGCTATGCAAATTGAAGAAGAGAAGGGGGCGAATAAAAGGTATAGGGAGGTTGCGTGCCATTTTCAATCCTCTACTGGGGAAGCAAGAGTCTGGTGCTGGGCCTGTTGGTACATAGTTTGGAAAATCTACGAACCCAGCCTTGAAAGACGGAAAGGGGGTGAAAAAGAATAAAGAAAGGAGGAAGGAAAGAGAGAGCATGTGGCTCGCGCGCACACGCAACAGCGTTCATATACGGTCACAACCGAGAGCCACCTTAGAGAGTCACGCTATTTTGCGACTGTCGCGAAGAGAAGAAGGACTGGAATCCAAGATAGGGCTGAACCGGTACATACGTAAATATACAGACTATACATTCGGGGGAAAAAAAGTTCTGTTTCGCCTAGTCCGCTTCACTAAACATAATCCGAATTGTAGACGAGGCAACGTTTCTTATCGATTGAATCGGAAAGAAAGAAAGAAAGAAAGAAAGAAAGAAAGAAAGAAAGAAAGAAAGAAAGAAAGAAAGAAAGAAAGAGGGAATTGTTCGGTGATTGACTATAGAAGGACAGAAAGAGAGCAAATATCAAGATAGGAAAGGCGGAGATATTAGCCTCATAATGTCCATCTCGCTACCCTCCATCGGGTAAATAGAGCAGATGAGACGGAATGATTAAGCGGAGCAGAGGCGGAGCCTAATTGGCAGCTAGCACGCAACAAAGCGTGCGATAGGGTTGTACCCACGCGCCATGGAGCTACGGACGCGTGCAGTTGATGAACTGGAGCAGCGCCTACAGATTCGCCCCAATGGTCAGTATACAGACAGCCGCAGCGTTATTTCAGGTTTGTCCATCGATTCACCGGCCCGTAACGGAGAACGGACGTTAGTTGGAATTGAGGGGGGGGCAGGTATAAGGGCACGAAAGGCGGTCGATATTGTCCTCGGGTCCGGGCAGAGGCAGCGAAATGACCGATTATTAAGCGAAGCATTTAAAACTCCCAGATTTCGGTAGCGCCGTCGTATGCGAGCGTACAGAAATGCTGCCCTCGAAGGTGTAGCGGTCACATGTGTATATGTATGCGACGTTTTTCCAATAATTGATGCTCTCCCGATCGTGGGATTGTGGGCGACCAGCTGTTTCTGATGCGGCAATCTGATCTTTTATCGAGGTCACTTGGTATTTCACGTGGCCGCGTTTCATTTTGCCTGCATATGAACGCATGATCGTCGTTGTTGCCTGCAGCAACTGAAGTGTTGCACTGCTAAGGCGTGAAGGTCCGATTCCCGGCATGGAGGAAGGAAACAGTTAGGAGGCAGCGTTGCGCAGAGCGATATAAATAAATAAATAAGTAAATAAATAAATAAATAAATAAATAAATAAATGAATGAATGAATGAATGAAGGTCGCACGTCATGCGCGCACACCGCCAAGCTTCGCTTGTCCCCATTTTCCCGTTAGGGTAAGGGCTCATGGTTTTTTTTTTTGTTATTAGAGGAAACTTTATATATTAAATCTCATTTACCGGTATTGCGAACCATGCGTCTCGGACGAATCTGGGGCCGAATCGACAATGGCTTTTCGTTTTTGTTTCTTTTAATGCACTTAGCGATTGGCTCGCCGATTTTGCTAGCGATATGCGCGCCATGCCTGTATAGGCCTCAAAGATTGCGTTGCGAACAACTCTAGCGTAACAGCAGCTATGAATAGGGACCCTATAATTTAGGTCATACTCGAACGCGAAAGAATAACTAACTAACTAACTAACTAACTAACTAACTAACTAACTAACTAACTAACTAACTAACTAACTAACTAACTAACTAACTAACTAACTAACTAACTAACTAACTAACTAACTAACTAACTAACTGACTGACTGACTGACTGACTGACTGACTGACTGACTGACTGACTGACTGACTGACTGACTGACTGACTGACTGACTGACTGACTGACTGACTGACTGACTAACTAACTAACTAACTAACTAACTAACTAACTAACTAACTAACTAACTAACTAACTAACTAACTAACTAACTAACTAACTAACTAACTAACTAAGTGATCAGACCGACACATTCCGCAACTATAGGACGCTGAAGGTACAATAACGTTTCAAGGAAGCTAACAAAACTGTCTAAATGTGTGAAGACCACGCTACGAGCGGTGGATACACTATATATTTACAGGCATGCACGCACACATGTGATCGCTTTTGCGTCGCCTCGCTTCTAGACCGGAGCAAGCCAATCGGTCGTCTATTCGCTCCTCCTCTCTTTTGCCGCAGCGTCCTTCCGATCGAGACGCGCTCACCGGAACACGACCATCGGCGGCCCAAACGACACGCATAATGGCGACACGCATTCCGGGCAGCGAAACAAGCGTGGGCGTTGCGCAACGTGGCTGCACAAGCGCGAGCAGCCATCGAAAGGACAGCGCCGAGACGTCGGCAGCCCGGAGACGCGGCGGCAGATGGGCCACGAGGCCAGGCGCTCGCATCCGACCATCGGGGCCGCGGGCGGAAAACAAGGACGCCTCCTAGCGCCGCCGCCAAACCGGTCAGCCCCGCGATGGATGCTGCGCCGCGTTGGGCGCGATGCGATGGTCAGCCGACAGTCAAAGCCGGCCGACGTCTTATCGTTAGCTGCTGCAATGACGCGGCGTTAAGGCCTCGCCACTGTCCTGACAGCTGTGTCATATTCTCTTGGCATGCGACTTTCTGAGCATGTACCCAGCGCACAGGGGCCGAGTATGTTGTCCGTGAGTATCTCGCTTTCAGGACAAAAGCGCTTGCAGGACTACGAATTGCCTTGAAGAGCCTGTGTTTCCAGGAGGTGCGCAGATAATTCGCAAGGAGGTGTAGTATTCGTTTCCAGTTTCTGCGAGACTTGTCCAAGTGATACATGGTGAGACATACTGCATGAAAAGAGTCACTCAGACGGAGCAATTGCCAGGCCAGGTCTGCCACGATAGCCGCGTCTGTGACATCATCACCGCTACCACCATAGCGGCCGAATGTGGGCTCAGCTGCTAAGTGTCAGGACTCGTGTACTCAAAAGTCATTGCGACTTGTTCGTATGAACCTATGCCGGCCATTATAGATCTTGCTTACAATATTAGCGAAGGTGGCCAGCCGATGGGAAAACTTCGTAAGAGAAAACTTCAGCCAATCCTGACGCTTGGCAGCACGGGCGTCGTTTAGAAGGGGGGAGGGGGGTGTTCACTCTCTCCTCTTCCACCCCGGCAAATGGAAAAAACAATGACTTTAACATCCCGGCTAATAACAGGCTGAGTTTATTGCAGACACACTGGGTACTGGCTGAGCGAACCTTGAGTAAATCAAGTCTTTATCATAACCATTTATTTCGTTTTTACCGCTCAATATAAACTCACTTCGCTTGCTGCCTCCCTCCCCTCAACACTTCGCCGGAAAATTGGGAAAGCTACGCGCATATATCTGTGCTTCATATAATATTAGTGAAGGTTGCTGGCGAACAAAAAAAAAAAAAAAAAAGAATCCGGCAGATCCCACGCACTGTGGGAATCGATGTAATGCGAAGCAGCCAGCAAAGAGCTGCATACATTGCTAGTTTATTTTTGAGCTAAATGAAATCATTCATGCCATGGCATCTAGTTCACCATATATCGCATGTTTGCCATGCACACATGCATGCACAATGTGGTATATACCACGCCAATGAAACGTATATTCTGGTATATACACTGCATGACCGGTCAATTATGTTCATCACGCACTCCTGTCATGCCATACCAATTTTGGTATTGGCCTCGAGGCCCACCACTGGAAACGCCGGCGCCACCGTCGGCGTGACGTGCTTGGCAGGATCACGTGGTCTCAGCGGCCGCGTCGGCTGCTTGTGGCGCACTGCCGCGTGCTTTGAAAACGAGTTTGAAGTCCCATATGCGCTGCGGTCTGTTCAAATTGTGAAGTTTTCTCTCATTTTCTACTCAATTGAAACCATTGTACTAGAGCGGCTGCCTCCGAAGGCGACGAACATGGGGCTCTACCGCTCGGTGCCGCAGTGCCGCGCTTACGCAAAGGAGCCCAGTGTCAGCCTGCACTGGTAACCGCGGGACAAGAAACAGCGTGAAGCATGGGTTGTAGAGCTAAGAACCGGCAAGTAGCCATCCGCTATGAGTCTTGTGTGCAACAAGCACTTCCGCGACGAAGACGTTTGTTACTGCGTCGGGCCTGCGATGTTCGGTGAGTAGCAGACAGCGCGCACTGAGACGATGGCTCGCGCGCGCTTCCCGCCGGCAAATGATGCTTATCTGCCACAGGATGGTAAAAGCGCTACCTTTTACCACGTGCGATGCCGTCTCAGAACCCTCCAATGCGACCTCTTGATCGTCGGCCCCGTGCTCAGCATCCACAAAATCGGCTGCAGATGCGCAAGTCATTGTTTAGATACGTTGAATTAAAAAACGCACAGGGTCCCAAGGCGAAAGCCATCTTCTTCTTGTCAGTCGATGTACTGATTATCCCGCGCCCCCTCCAAAACCGTTCTGCACCTAACGCGGTTTTGCACGGCCTCCGTGACCGATCACGGAGGCAATGCAAAGCGACCATGACGTCTGAATACGTCATCATGTGACGTCATAATGACGCTACATATTTTGGCGATCTGTGAAGTCATATGGTGACACCATCATGTGACGATTATTTTTTGCATCATTCGTGTTCACGCCGCCGACGCGGGACGCCGACGGGCAACCTTCCCATTTGATGAGACATGCGTTGCTTCATAAGCTACATAAATTTTGCATTGCCTCCATGATCGGCCCACCGATGATCGGCTCACCGGCCAACCCCATGTATTTTCTTGGAGCCTCATTTATTTACGTGGGAAAGATGCCACCCTGTTGGCGTTAGACACGACACTGCTGCCAAAATTGCTGGGGTACTCGTCGAACATTTACTATCCTGTTTTGCGGCTGCTGGTTGCTGCAATACCTTCTATTTTATTCACCGCTATTTCAAGTTCACGTGGGTCCTAGTTCACAGCCGACGTTTGCAGAACAAGTCCGGCAAACGTTACTGTATTTTCTTTCTTTTCCTAGGCGTCGCATGCTACTACATGCTCGGTCTCGTAGACTGGTTCTCCTTCCACCAGCAATCTCGAAGTGGTGAAGCTTTGGTCTATGAATTTGTTGATGACAGAGAGCGGCAAGTTCACTGGAATGCAAGCGGAACGATAATTAAGGAGCATTAAAAAAAGGCGTCGCATTTGCTCACGTTTTGTGTGAGCACCAAACGAAACGAATGCGCTGAATAAAGAAACAGAAGCAGCGGCATTTGCCCGCTGAGAAGACCGATCAATACGCAGTGCGACACAACTTGTCAAATGACATTGAAACGTACCCGAATTTAGACCGAAAAAAAAAAAACACTGAATCGTCGGGACAGCAGATCACAAAGTTGCCATGCGCACCGAAGCCCCAGTTGTAAGGAAATTGTTTTTGAACTACTCTGATAGCGTCCGCGCAACAGTAGTTGTTCGTTTGCTCACAAATTCCCATATTTTGCGGCCTAAAGTTCACAGCGCGGCGCCAAAACGCGCTCGTAGCAAAAGCGAAACTATCAGTACGAACATACATGCAGACGCTCATACATGCAGAAGCACCGTCAGTCGTCGAGAACCCGCGCGATCGCTGGCTTGAGGCTTCTTTCTGTTATGCTCTGTTTGGTTATACAGGCAGTCTACTCTAACGAGATATTTCACATAGTGTGCACTCAGCGAGTGACTACCTTTCACGCAAGAAGCCGGTTCAGGGCTCTCCAACGCGGTGAAAGCGTGAAGCGGGTGCTCGGTTTTCTGCAAAGAGACAGCGACTGTAGACTATCTTGTGCTTTCAGTTCGTCGAAAATGATTATTTTGACAGTAAAGAACACAGTTCATTTCGAAAGTGCTTACAGAAATGCCCTGGTGGGCTTCCGCGAGGTGTTTTTGTAGAGCGCCGACAGCAAAACCTATGGGGAGCGCGCCGGCGGTATCCTGCCTAGCACGCAATCGAGGCGCGTCCGATAGAGGGCGACTCCGTAACTCCTCGAGGCCAATATATCCAGTTATCTAAACGGCCGGAAGCGCACCATAACAGTGTCATGTAAATCATACCGTACATGACATGCATAACATAATTCGCATGTTAGGACCTGTCATTTATGTTCGTCATACAGTCACATCGCACAATACCAACTTTGGTGTATATCGAACGAGCGAAATGGCCGCGAGTCAACCATGAGCGTGGCACGTAAATCATGCCACACATGACACGCATGTCATGGTTATCATGTTACCACCTGTCATTTATGTTCGCCATACATTCGCGTCACGCAATGCCAATTTTGGTGTATATCAAGCTAGCGAAACGGCCGCGATCGGACAATGAGCGTGGCATGTAAATCATGCCGTAAATGATATGCATATCATAATTTTCAAGTTACGACCTGTCATATATGTTTGCCATACAGTCACGGTGCGCAATACCAATTTTGGTGTATATCAAGCGAGCGAAACGGCCGCGAATGCACCATGAGCGTGGCATGTAAATCATGACATACATGACATGCATGTCATGGTTTTCATGTTACCACCTGTTATTCATGTTCTTCGTACAGTCACATTGCGCAATACCAATTTTGGTGTATATCAACCTAGCGAAACGGCCGCGAGTGCGTTATGAGCGTGGCATGTAAATCATGACGTGCATGACACGCGTTTCATGATTTTCATGTTGCCACATGTCAGTTATGTTCGTCATGTCGAAATGTCTCGTCATACCAGTTTTCGTATATATTCATTCATTTAAACGGCCGCGAGCGCCCCGAGATCATGTCATGTAAATCGTGCCGCACATGACATGCGTGTCATGATTTGCACGTTAGGACCTGTCATTATGTTCGCATTGAACTCTTGTCACGTCATACCAATTTTGGTATATGTGAAACTAACAGAATGGCCGCAAGAGCCCCAAGGCCGTGGAATGTAAATCATGCTGTTCATGGCATGCATGTCATGATTTTCATGTTATGACGTGTCATTTATGTTCGTAATACGGTCATGTTATTACATACCAATTTTGGTATACATCCGATTAACGAAACGGCCAGGAGAGCACAAAGTCGTAGGCGGCTAGATAGATAGATACGCTCAAACTCGCAGAAGTTCGCTAAGAAATGCTTCGCATTTAAAGGCTCTTTTAAAGGAATGCCCCAACTCGTAAGTTCTTTTGGTCTGTAAGTGATCCTTGCCATTGGTCGACCACGTTCACTAATAATATGTCCATAATATGTCCATATTCACTAATACGTTCACGAATAATGTCCATATGTAATGGATGAAATTATCCCCATAAGAAAAAATTTTCGTGTAAAATGCATTTGTGAATGTGAGCAGAGAAGTTAGGTGAATGCGGAGGGTGGGGGAGATGTTATTTCGCAAAGTTATGCCCTTGTCAAGTTTGCTGACCAAGATGTAAAAACGTGTAACGAAACTAAGTCATTCACTCACGAAAGATGTGCAATCGTTTTAATAGCTAGAGGACGAAGTGGTACGCAAAAATATGTATTTGTTATCAAATACCGCCGCCGCTTTATTGTGCAGGAACGGTTTTATGAATAGCCTACGCGTGTTGAATCTTTTGGTAAACTTGGCAGGCATTCCGTTTCAAAGCCATGTCACGTCGTTACGCCGATGTTCTTGCAGTGTTAACATATTCCAGGAGCCCTGCACAACCAGTACAAGTCAAGGCGATCTGGCGGCAGCCAAGTAAAAGAGGCCGAATTCAGTTATCATCATCTTCTATACACACAACTTGTTCTCGTCGAAACGTCAGTTCTTGCTTTTGTGCACCGCGCTGCCGGCCGCCTTCTAGCGGCAGCCAGCTGGCCGCGTGCATGCAGTCTCTTTAAAAAAAAAAAAGCAAGGACGACTGCCTCCGTTGCTGTGTATACACTTCAAACTCGACCACGCGATTGATATAACCTAGAACCCGTTGCATCACTACGTGCACATGCTTTGGCTGAATGTGTACCTGTATTGAGATAACGCTTCGACGGTATACATTGGAGGCGGCTGTGTTGCGTCAGCCCTTTCATGTATCGGCGCATCCAATCGCAGTATATCCGTAACTATAGCACGACGACGACCCAGACAAAGCTTTCATCGCGCTATCGCGCACGTCGATTGCCAACTTATGTGTGCGCAATCCGAAAATAGGGCGGCGTTTCGGAGGAAGGTCGTACAGGCAACGCGGCACTTTTCGTCCCGCATCGCTCTGTGTAGCGAGGCATTCACGAACGGCGCACGCTATAGTATAACGAGCCGTGACTGCCGATTCAAAAGGAGCGAGGACCGGGCGGCACTTCCTCCGGGGGACCCGGTGCAAGCGCGCTTCGTGGGAGTGCGTCTCTGCTGTGTACGGGCAAATAACGCCGGTCGCAATTTTTCGGCGGCGGCGGCGGCCGCGTGTATATAGAAGGAGGCAGGAAGCTCCGCGCTGATCTCTGGTGCAAACACGCTCCACGGTCCAGGAACTGAGGTCGCCTTTTCATCGCCTCCGTCGTCTCCAAAGAAGGAGCCGGGAGGTCTCGCCTCGTGCGCTTGCTCGCTCGCCCAGAGGTCACATATACACGCTGGTCCGAGGCGCCTCACTCTTCAAAGCCCCCGAGGGGCCGCCGGCGCGTCGGAGGTCGCGCGTGTGGGGACAATGCGCTTATTCGAGCACGGAAGCCGCCGCTCGGGAGGAGACCACGAGCCAGGTCGGTTGAAGCGCAGCTCTTGCGGTGAGCGCTCGCTGCACGTGCGGTGCGTGCTTCCCGCTTTTTGCGACGCAACGTATACATGGCGGAAGTCCCGAACGCGGTGAGCCAGTGCGTTTCAGGCGTCAGCGCAGCGACTGTGCGCGGTGCTTGGCGCGCTTAGCGGCTTGTGGCGCTTTGCTAGGGTTATAGCCAGACCTCTGAGTGTTACGTTTCCTGCACACTCGAGATGGCAGCGTATACCTCATTGCGACGCAACGTATATGGCTCAAGTCCCGAAAGCGGCGAGCTAGTGTTTTTCAGGCGTCAGCGCAACGACTGTGCGCTGTGCCTGGTGCGCTTCGCGCAACGGCTCTTGGCGGTCTGGTTGGGTTATAGCCATATAGCCAGGTCTCTCGAGTGTTGCGCTCCCTGCGCACTCGAGATGGCACGGCGGCTCATTAGGGCGCTCGCCAGCGTCACTATGCGTCCTCGCCGGTATACGCAAGGCAGAAATTACGGCCTCGTATACTTTGCACGCGAGCACCGTGCATGCAAGGGACGGAAGAGGACGCGAAGCTGTGCCCGCGGCACCTAACAACGCGTGCACGTCGCAGGGTGCGGCGCTCGGCGCCGAGGAGAAAAACAGGGCCGGCACTGGAAGTCGAGCCCGTTGCAGGTCAGGGAGGGTCGCAACTGCCGCGGGGCGCGTCTGTGCTGCGTTTTTTCCGACGCCAGCGTTTGTATGCGGTTTTCAGTTCAACGGTAGCGCTTGCGCACTGGCCATTACGAAAGGTTGTTTGTACCTACTGCGAAAGTACCGCCTGTGGGCGACAATGAGGGCACGGTTGGAACGCATGCAGTGTAGAACTGGACGGACACGCGCCCAAGAGGCCGTGTCTTCGGGCGGCTACAAAACAGATAGCAGACGTATACGCATACAGGCCCTGTATCTGTTCAGAATTGTCCATAAAATACGGGATCGTTGTGTGATACAGCATGCGCTTGGCGCCATGTATACTGATTCTCGCTGAGTCAAAAGACTTGAGAGGCATTCTCAGCAAGCGATAAGCCAGGTGGCTGCGGCTCGCGATGCCCTCTGTTCAGCGAAGACAGGCGCATTACTGTGCGATAGGCCACGTGAGATCACAAGGCTCATCTCAATGCGTTTCTTGGCAAATGCCGGCGTTCGTTGGCACCGTTGACAAAGGAGAGATGTACATTGGCAAATACCGGCAAATAGCAACCCATGTGACAATGCGATTGTCAATGCAACAAGACCCAAACCAACGCTTTCAGGTGCACGGCCCAGACGGATGCACGTAATCACAGTCTAAAGGCCTGACCACACGTACGCGTTGCAGCGCGTCAGCGCGTGACGTTTAGACGCGGTGCCGCGCCCTCTCTCTCCATAGGGAGAGGAGGCAGCGCCATGGCAAAAGCCACGCGCTGACGCGCTGCAAAGCGTACGTGTGGTCAGGCCTTAACAACGTCGCGTTCACCATCGCCGACGTCATTGCCTTCGACGCTCGTGCGCATTTACTTTACCACATAGCACTAATGTAAATGGTTCACTATATTCGGCATAAAGTGTGGCACCGTGACTGCTGCAGCATGCCAGGCTGCGTTGCAGTAGCCCTGCGCACACGGCGTGGGCTGTCGCGCTTAACACAGACCTTGGCCCATATTCAAGGAACTTTGCTTACATAACATTTCCTCATTGGCCGGCCGGTGTTCGGGCACTCGCCACTGGGGGTAGCGATCGTCGTGATAACGATACGATCTCCGCCGCGAGAGCCAAGGGGCAAAAATTGTGTGACTGCAAGCTTCTATTTATGAGTGAATTTTTTCTGCCTTATGAATGCCTGACACTACGCCTTGGTGTTGCGAATTGGGCGATTTATTTGTAACGTGAGCTTGCCGCAACATCACCTCCGACGAATTCGCAGCCGGCAACGCAGTTAGAGCAACACACTAGTCAAACTTCTGGGTGGCCCAGTACCTAACAGGAAGGCTAAAAAACGTTGAACTTAGCCGGAAAGCTGAGATTTGAATGTGTACACGGCACTCCAACTGTTACCCCCGTATAGGCACCCGTCACTGACCAGAGGGCGCGATTGAGCTCTTACCGAACGCCTAAGTGTTGAGGGCACCAGCCGCCAGGGATACCAAGAAAATGAAACGCTCGCTGGACACATCGACACGCTCAAGTGTCTCCCTTTTGGGCGCCTCTTTCAACGAACGCTTCCTACGTGCGTTCGTAATCATCTCAGGGATGTTGCCACCGCCTTCAATGCAGCACAAACGCGTTTAGAATGCGCTCTTTACAGGCTGTACCAAGGCAGCACAAACGTTACAAACGCGTTTCAGGCGCACTGCATTGAGGCGGTGGCAAGTCACGTTCAATTCAAGGAGCGTTTCTGAACATCGAGGATGCGGAGGATAGACACTCGATTTTGCTGCGTCTACTCGCTAGGCTGTGTTTTCTGGCGCTACCATCGTATCTCGGAAACTGCATTGCCGGGTGCCTATTCAGAAACGTTCCTTGACTTGAACTTGGCTTGCCACCGCCTTCAACGCGTTTGGAACGCGCTGCCTTTAGGCGGTGCCAAGGCAGCACAAACGCGTTTCAAACGCGCTGCCTTGAGGCGGTGGCAAGTCAAGTTCAAGTCAAGGAGCGTTTCTGAATACGGGGGTTAGTTTTCCCAGTGCGCTCAGCGTTAATTAAGTTCAAGGTGCACCAATGAACGAAGGCGAACGCTGTGTCGTTGCGGCATATACGACGCCATTAGTTCCGGAGAATAGCTAAACAATGAATGGCTATGCGAAGCATTCAGCACAGCGAAGGCGTAGATGGGGAATAGCATCGCTGGCTGAGACTTCTTGTGACGCTCTCACGAAACGGTAAAACGACAATGCAGAAACAAGATGAACTGACGCTGCGAGAAAAAAAAACTATAAAAAGAATACTTTTTTTTTTTCATGCGGTGCCCGAAACGCATTCCCAGTGTATAGAGGTCGGGAACTCCTGACTTTCTCAATTGCTTCCTTAATCAAAGCATCCAAACAGTCATGGCAAAGCATGTTAATTTCCCCATTTCGCTCAGGCTGCGAGCCAACTCAACCCTTCGCACTGCCGCGGCCATCGAAAGCTACTTGAGGACAGCTCAGGCGTAACCCACCCACTTTTCCCACTATCGCAGCTCCGGCCACATTGCACACCAAGGCTGCCTTGGGGGGGGGGGGGGGGGAGGTTTCAGTATACATACTGCCTGTCTTCGGTGCGTGCGTATATACAATTTGAAAATTACACAGCTGAGTGCTTTGCTGCGAGGCAAAGTTCTGCTTGCCGTAACATGGACACACAGGGGATGTTCGGTCGC
This sequence comes from Rhipicephalus sanguineus, assembly GCF_013339695.2. Classification (NCBI taxonomy): domain Eukaryota; kingdom Metazoa; phylum Arthropoda; class Arachnida; order Ixodida; family Ixodidae; genus Rhipicephalus; species Rhipicephalus sanguineus. The sequence goes on from NC_051176.1 coordinate 128,326,018, forward strand.
ACGTTCAGCCTGAGGCTGTGGTCGTCCTCACTCTACGCACATGCAGCACCGCGCAGTGAGGAAAGGGATGCGCACAGTCGCACGCTTCCGTGCAGCGTATTCACCGCGCAGCAACGCGGCCGGACGCGGACAGCGACGGTCCCCCACCACCGCACTGGTCGCTCGGACACGAGCAGTTGACCCCTTTTTTACTTGGCTTTTGGGTTCATTTTATTTTTCTGTTGGAAAAGTAGGCCCCTGGGCTTCCTACGGATCCGCTCGGCAACTATATACTGGTGAATGCCTGCACTCCCGCCCTTTTTTTTTGTTGTTGTTGTTTCCGTGTTGGGGCTTTCACTCAGTGGCGGTGGCACGGCGCTGGCGCGCGACCGTTTTGTGTCGCTGGTGCGCTCTCGCGCGCGGACATTCTGCACGCTGCCTGCACCCTCCCCGGAGTTTGTTTTTTGTTCGTTTCATTTTATCGTCTTCCTTTGTCTCATCGTTTTCCCTTACAGCGCTGTTTCCTCCTCTTTGAATATGCGCAATTCGTTGTTTTTTTCTTTTCCCTCATCTGTCTTTTGTGCCCTCATGTTTACCCGTTTCCTCTGTCTCTTCCCGCAAATTCCGCAAACGCGATGAACGCATCTCATTTGCAGGCGCTGGCGACGCACGTCGGACGCGTGGCTGTGGATGGTGAGGGTGCGACCAACGTGCGCCTACACAGTACGGAAGCTTGTTAAGCTGTATACTGTACGAAAGGTGGCTTCGAAAGCGTGACTGTCGGTCCAGCGTCCATTGCATTGTTTAGACAGTACTATAGTGCAATCTTTTCCGAAGGAAAAGCCTGCCGGGTAGGCTGTCTGTGATAACTCACACTCAAGGGGAAGTCCTCACTTGAGAAGCACGTTTAGGTATACCGAACGCGATGAGCTAGCCTTCAAATTGGGCATTCCTGCGCAGCGTACGTGCTTGACGCTAAAAATGGGCAGTGTCATTCGGTTTTTATAACGTGCATGTGTTCCATGTCATATCGAGTTCACTGGCAAGCGTCATGGTCTGCATTTTACCAAAGTATTTGGTCGCAAAGCATAAGTTCACTCAAGTTACTTTGCCACTGAACATTCACACGGAGAAACTTCTGAAATTTACAATGGTTGTGCTTGTCCAAGTAAGCCATTACGTAAAACGTGTGTCAAGATCAAACATATGCCCAGTGTACTGCGTGTGGCTGTATGGTCGCTTGTGGAAGCACCTGTAGTCATTTCCTAATTGTAAAGCCAGCTTTTCTGCTAGGTATGTTGACAAGCAAGTGAAGTCTCCAAGGCCCATACTTGATTATAAAAGAGGTGATTATCAATCCATAAATCAGAGCTTAGAAGACTTCTCTCGCTCATTTATGACCTCTTTCTTCAACCGCTCAGTCAATGAAAATTGGTGCCTTTATAAAGAAAAATTGTTGAGCCTGGTACATCAATATATTCCTCGTTTGACTATTCGCGTAAACATATCTAAACCTTGGTATACTCGTACACTTCACACCCTTCGAAATAAAAAGAAGCGTCTTTTCAGAAAGGCAAAGTTATTGCAATCTTCGGTGGCGTGGGCTAAGCATCGTGTTTCTGAAAAGGTTTACTGTCATGCAGTGCGTCAAGCGAAACACAAGTTCTTTTCGCATGACCTCCAGTCACTCTTAAAAAACGACCCCAAGAAATTCTGGAAATTAATCTCTCCCACGCGCTCTAACACCCGCATTATGATTTTAAATAGTGCTGGTGTTGCGATCGCTCCTGAAATTTGTCCAGTCGTGTTTAATAATTACTTCACTTCAGTCTTTACGAAAGAAAACTACACTAACATGCCTATGCCACCTACATTTGAGTATCGTTTTATGGATCCTATAGACGTTAAACCTGAAGGTATCTCATCGTTAATAAGAAATCTCAAGACATCAACATGCTCGGGCGTCGACGGCATAAACTCAAAAATTTTAAAGCAGACTGTTGTCCCGTCTAACACAATTCTCAGTCCTATCTTTCAGCAATCGTTACAAACTGGCGAGGTTCCATGTGATTGGAAAATTGCAAAGGTCATCCCGGTCTTCAAACCTGGGGACAAATGCCTGCCCAGTAATTATCGTCCCATATCCCTAACGAGCATACCTTGTAAGCTACTTGAGCACATTATTTCTTCACATGTTGCATCACACTTAGAGCAAAACCAGTACTTTTTTAAAAATCAGCACGGCTTCCGCAAGGGACTTTCCTGCGACACACAGCTTATTGAATTCACGCATGAGATATTTAACAATATGGATGAAAATTTACCCACAGACAGCATATTCATCGACTTTTCTAAGGCATTTGATCGTGTAGCGCATTGTCGATTAATAGCTAAAGTGTCATCTTTAAATTTAGATTCCCATACAGTCTCTTGGATTAGAAACTTCCTGTGTTTTCGCAAACAGTGTACTGTAATTAATAACATGTCTTCCTCTCTCTCGGAGGTGACATCTGGCGTCCCACAGGGGAGTGTAATCGGGCCTTTGTTATTTTTAATTTTCATAAATGATCTTCCCTCTGAAATTACGTCATCCATTCGCCTTTTTGCGGACGACTGCATAATCTACCGCAAAATCGCTTCACCATCTGATCATATAGCTTTACAGCAAGATCTTGATCGTGTAACCACATGGTGCTCAGATTGGCTAATGACATTAAACGTAGATAAGTGTAATCAAATGACCTTCACTCGAAAGCGATCACTCTCAACATTTCAGTATTTCCTTGATGGTAGCCCTCTAAAACCAACGTCATCTTATAAGTATCTAGGCATCCATCTGACATCGAACCTTTCCTGGTCCAGTCATATCAACAAGATTACAGCTGACGCGTCTCGTACGCTTGGTTACCTAAAACGCAATCTTCGCGATGCCCCTACTTGCACGCGCAAGCTCGCTTATCAAACACTTGTGCGTCCTAAACTCGAATACGCGTCTTCTATATGGTCACCTGAACAAGCATATCTATCCCGAAGCCTGGAATCGGTTCAAAACCGCGCTGCTCGCTTTATAGTCAGTGACTACAACAGGCATTCCAGCGTAACAAAAATCAAGCAGTCGCTCTCTCTTTCCTCCCTCGCCTCCCGCAGAAACATTTCACTTCTCTGTCTGCTGCACAGAATCATCAACAGCAGGCATCCTTCTTCTTTGCCACTTCTCAAACCTCATCGATGTTCCCGTCGTTTGCAGCATAACCTCAGTTTTCAGCGTCTATACGGTCACACTAACGCCTTTAATTTATCTGCGTTACCACGTGCCATTGTACTGTGGAACAATCTTCCTGAGAATATAGCTAACGTCAAAGAGACCGAGATCTTTAGGAGGCTGCTTGAAAAACTGCCTCTTGAGCCCTAGAAGTCTTATCTATGTACTGCGGCTAGTTGCTGATTCTTAATCCGGATAAGTCGCCTTTAACATTGTGTAACGCTTTATCCCCATTACTTTGTGGCATTCATTGAAAAATATGACATCAGTTGTATTATATACTTATGTACGATGGTTCGAATTGTGTAATGTTATTTTTTGCCGTCTCGTTTGGTTGTTTCAATTTGCGCAGCCAGGACTTTTCGTGTATACAAGCATATTGTTTACTTCTTTTTTTTTTCCTCACTTTGCATTTGCATTGATCGCTCTTTGTAAAACAAAACAAAATGTATCCCCCCCTCACTAAATGTTCCCCCGTGGAACCCGTGAGGTACTTGTATAAATAAATAAATAAATAAAGCCGTGGTTAATTTTGTAGTCGGAGTGTAAGTTGAGAGTAGCGCGTTTTATAAGATGAAGGAAATAAAAACAGGTTCATTATGTGTGGGTTTCCGATTTGCTAATGCACTGGTATATTGAAATTAGGGGTCGGAGGGAGGAAGAGAGCGAAAAGAAAAAAAAACGGAAAGGGCGGTAAAAAATTGTTGGTAAACAATCTACAACTTTCGAAATGGCATCTGAAGCCATTATGAACTATACACAAAACGACAAATAAGTCGCCCGTTACCTCTGTCATTTTTCTGTAGCCATTAGTTTCTCCACAGCTGGTATCTCTCTATAGCTAGTGGTTTCGTAAACGCATAGCTTGGGTCCATACTTGTACAACCACGGGCAAAGCTTTCAGAAAGGTCGCCGACACGGAACAACCGCGGCTCCGCGTTCCACGCGCCGGTGCTTCCGATCTGCTTCCGAATGTCGCGCTTCACGTCGTCTTGATCATGCGCAGAGCCGTTCGCGTGACTCGCATTTGCTGCTGCGCGCCACTTACATACGAGGGACTCGCGTACACGCACGCCATTGAGTTTGTGTGCTCGTGTGTGCGTGCCCGCCAGCTGCACAGCGGGCCGCCTGATCGCGCGCACGCGGGCACTGTAGCAGTCCGCGCACGTCTTGCTCACGGTTCATCGTGCTCCTCCGAGAGACCAGTGCGCGGAGACGCTGCCTTTTCGTGGCTGTCGGCTCTCATCATCATTAGACATGCCCCATCCGTTCGTTCGTTTTTTTTACCATCCCCTGCGAGAACAAGCGCGCGCAGTCTCTGACGCGCGACGGCAACGAGCCTTTATGTTTTCCTCTGGGAATAGAAAGCGCCGGGCTTCGTAATCAACGAGAGAAAGCGACGTCGTCGAAGCGACTGCGTGCCCCGTGCGTGCTGCGGCCTTTGGTTATTTTTGCCTGCACGTGAATAGCTAAGATGTGCACGCTCGAAAGAAGTGCGCGGGAGAAGCGACTGAAAGCTTTCGCTACGTTGTGTGTTTACGCTATGCACAAAATGTTCTCACAATTTGCATAGCGCTATCGATCCCTCTAGCCGCGGTCACCACTTTCTCAGCGATCAGCGAGTGCCGTTCGGTATGTATATAGCTGAGTGCGCTTGACCTCACCGAACTTATGCTGTGGGACTTTTCTGCGTCAGAACAGTTTAGGTACATCAACGAATGTATACCCGGATCCACTAGTCTAGCAATGTTTGCAAGAGTGCGTGGTGTACATAGCTTCGAGCTTTTTTTTTTTTTCCCACGAATGAAGCACCTGATATGGACATGACACCAACTGTCGACAACCTGAATTTTATCGCTGGTCTACACCGACCGTTACTCACTTATGGCATGTGATGTATATCTACGTGCAAGTCGGCAGCCGCGCTTTCCCACCGACATTCTCCAACACCCGTGTTGCGAGATTGTACAGAATACAAACCCGGAAGGTTGTACGCCGCGAGAGCGCGCCCATAGCATTTCACCTCTGTCGACCTCGACGCAGCCGCGGGGCTGAGCGCAATTAGAGCAGCGGGCCTCCGCTTAGTGTGCGCGCGAGTGAGTCTACGCGGAGACTCGTAACAGCCGGCGTATGGCGAAACGCTTTCGTGTATGCGCATCGCGGCTTGCGTGTGTGACAGGTCATTGTTCAAAAGAAGGAACGAGAGAAAAGCTTGTAAGGAGACCCGTTTCTTACTTCGCCTCTTACTTAACTCGTCGTTCTGCTTTTCTATACGCTTTTGTTTTTACTTCGAATAGAAACTCAGCTGACTGTGGCTTCCTAAGCTCATGAGTGGCTCGGCCGGATTCCAGCAAGGTACCCACAGTCTAGTTTGTTGAAGTCCCATATATATTTCAAAGTCAAACATAAAGAACGAAGTTATAATGTAAGGTTGCAAAAACGCAACATAAAAGACATGACGTAGCGGAAGAACATGACATGACTAATTGAGAAACCTACCGTGAAACGTACCAGATTTAAATCCTCCGTGAACACCGTACCAGTCTGACTCGATCAAGGCGGGCGCTTGAACAGTTAATTACTTAGTCAGCGGCGAGTCATGGGAACAGGGTAATTTCTGGCGGCCATTAAATTTTGGACTTACCGACCTCGTTTCTTCGGTGTTCTCAATATAGAGCAGGTGCACAGTTTAGATAGACATGGACAATTCTTGTTAATATGTACCGCGAGACTAATTATTGAATTTTACTTGTTACATCTACACCGCGATGTTTGAATCCACACATCAGGAATAATGTACTCGATAAAAAAAAATTAGGAGCCCTTATCCTATCGCAAAAATGGGGGCAAGCGAAGCTTCGTGTGTGCGAGCCTGACGGGTACTATAGTTCTTTCTTTCGCACTGCGCAATGCTCCCTCCTAACTTCTTCCTTCCTCCATGCCGGGAATCGGACCTTCACCCACATGTTTATTCTCTCGTCAACCTCTTTTCTTCCTCGGCGTACTGTTGCTGCAGGCAAGAACGACAGTCATGCGTGAAGCAATGAAATGCAACAGTGATGTGCGATAGTGAAATGTAGCAACGTGAAATCACTAGTGACCACGATAAAACATCAGATTTCCATATAAGAAGCAGCTGATCGCCGGTATGTCCGCGATCGAGACAGCATCAGTTATTAGAAAACGGCGCATGCAAATATACGCATGTGACCGGCGCCCTTCTAGGGCCTAAGTTGTGTACAGGCAGTTTCACACTTAGGGGAAATCTCGGAGCGCCTGGCATCGCGATGAGACTAGCGCTGCAATCGCGCGCCGGCAGCAGCTCGCGCGTGCGCAGACGCTTCAAGGATGTAGAGTTGTACATCTGCGCACGCGCGAGCTGCTGACGGCGCGTGGTTTCAGCGCTGGCCGCATCACGATGCCACGCGCTCCGAGATTTCCCCTAAGTGTGAAACAGCCTGTACAACCACTTTTCTGTACACTGGTTAGCGCCGAGTTTTTCGCGAACCAAACCGCCAACGAAAAATGTTTCGCTTAAAAACGAATGCTGCCTCTTCCCTTCATTCCACTCACGGGCGCACCTTTGTTAGTACGGCGTGAGCCTTACGTCCACTGCAGCGCCTTTACGTCACCGCGGTCGAGACGTACGCCGCGCCCTCACGCCCGCAGTCACTCACCACAGTCAAGTTGCTCACGGACGAGCACTCAGCGCGAGCGCCCAGCATCCGGACGTCAACGCCCGCTCGAGGGCGCGAGGCCGCTGGTATGCAGCCAACGCAGAACCACTCACACGGGCCCAACCGCCGCCGCTCTCAGTTCAGTTGGCACTAGTACTCGCACGCGTGTATGTCAAAGGCGGGGCAACCACTGTTGTCAACGGCCTTTCCCTTCAAGATGGATGCGTGCATGCGGCGAGAAGTTTTCGCTGCCAGTTCCGTGCATCTCTCCGCGCGAGGATAAGGGCGCACAAAGACATCTGGTCCGTTCGCTACGCGGAAGAATGCAGTCTCGCGTGAGCAGACATTTGCATGCGAGGTCGCCCCTGCGCGCACTGTCGTTTCCTACGGCATGTACTGCCTGAAAAAGCAGCTTCTCGGCGAGTCTTCTCGGCATGACGGTAGCGTGAGCCAAGCAGGCATAGGAGTGCAACGACCGCATTCTTTCTTTCTTTTTTTTTTATTTCTACCCGCAGAAACAACCACTTCTATTCCCGTCTAGTGAAAGGAGTGTACAGCAAACCAAACGACAGACCACGTGGGTGAAAGTGTAAAGAAAGGTATAGAGTATTTCGGGATACATAATTGAGAGGCGGTTTGTGAGAGCTAACTGATCACCTTGCTACGCTAGCACTGAATCAATCGGCTGTTCGCTTTACTCGGTGACATGACCACCGTGACACAATGCAGAGCGCTGCACGCAATTCCTCTCATTGTCCGGTAAAGCAACAAAAGGACTTTCGTGACTATGGGCAATGACGCAGCGCCGCCTGCGACTGACAGCGCCTCACACAAAGTTATAGCAGATGCCTTGTCTTCTCGTGGTGACCTTAGAGGGCGCATATTTTTTTATCCACGCTGTGAATGTCATTGACGACTGTCCTTTGTCTTAAAGGACGTCGCAAAACTGATTTCTTCTACTACAATGGTACTCGCTGGACGTTTAGTTCTTTTCTCCACTGAGCAGATTAGCAATTCCGCATAGCCACATCGAGGGGGTATGCGGATGTAAAGTTGACTGCGGAATGTTGCGAAGTCGAGTTTAAGTGAGTGTTCGCATTTGAGCTAAGTGTATGCCTTCCCGTTCTTTGCCCCCACTTTCCACGCGCGTTGTAAGCCCGGAGTACTTACTGCACTGAGCTTAGATCTCAGTGCCAAAAGGTGTCTGATTAAGGTGCGTCTCCCAATACTACACGGAGCAGCCAGAAGATCAAATATGATGCGTCGTCTGAAAATGACAGAGGCAGTGACGCAGTGAGAGACAAAGAGTTCGCGTTTTTACCAAGCAAACCGAGTAATGAGTAATGCTTGATTGAATAGTGACGAACAGCAGCTTCACCTACGCCTTACGTTTTCTCTTTCTGTGCGCACCATACAAGAACGACGTATACTTCAGTCTATAAATTCCTGTCTGGCGTGTCATTCCGCAGTTGTCAATAGTACTCAACCAAATGAACAAAACAAATAAAAAGATACACAAATCTTCTAATTCTTGGCGCAGCCATAAGGCGTGTGGAACTCCGCATGCGAACTCTGCAGTTGGATCACGCCGCGAGTCGCACACGAAGCTTCGGCGTACGCACCTCGCGGGGTGGTCCTGCAGTCGCCGCAGACACAAGCGGCCGTTGATTCCAATTTGCCTCGGTTCACCGGTCACGATGACCCTTGCGGTGTGACGATCAATAAGAGACACTCCGTTTCCTGCTTCGCCCCTCGGACGCCGCTCGGCTTCTTTTGTGGCGCTCGCTGGTAAGCTGCGCGCTTACGTGAGTTTGTGTGTGTGTACGTTTACACTTATACATAGCACACACGGTCTGCGCAACGTTGCGGAGCGACCGTGACTCAGCTCTTCTTTTGTCCGTCTCAGTTCACTTTGCATTCGCCGGAACACACGCACCGTAGTATGGGTGCTGGCACGGTGAAGTGTCAAGATGGCGGGTGTCCTCATTGTTCTCCTGCTTCGATGGACGCAGGCGAGTGCAGATGTTACGCACGCACGTGTTGTCGTGCTCGCATAGCGTATACACGTATAGACGGCGTCGTGGACTGTTGCGTACTCCATTAGCTGGGCGCTACACTTTCTGTGTTTTTGCTTGGAGTGAGCGACGCTGATGAGTGCAGTGTTTCTCGGCCAGTGGTGCAACTGTGACGCGGTTCAAGCTGCATGACGGGGGTGACTGGCTCGCAAGCATACCACTGCGGTCCCGTCGCGCGACTCTTTCTATAACAATGCACGCGCGCGTTTAGCTGCTGCATTGACGTAGCTGTTGCATTGATAGAAGGTCGAATTAACAGACGACTGACTTTCTCACCAGCGCTGGAGAATATGGCAACTCGCGAATGCAAAAGTTCGTTGAAGGCCCTGTTTATATCTTAGTCTCCGAGTTAAAATGTTAGGAAGGCGACAAATACAGGAGTCAACCTACTCGGCACGCCCGCGTAGGTTGATTCCTATAAATTTACACGGGCTCCTATCCGGACAGGGAGGTTAACCAGGTTGTACCTGATTTGATACACTACACTGATGGAGGAAGAAGGCGGCAAAAAGAGCGAGAGAGAACGAGTGATGCGCGCGCACACACAGCGCATACGCATGTTCAATGCGTGTGCACAGACGGTCATAGCTGGGGTCTATTAGTTAGGCACTAACTTTCTGCGCATTTGTTTCTATGCAATTGTCGTAGAGAAAATGGAATGGTATCCACGATGTTAATTAAGGCTTGTAACGACTGGTTCCCCAAGTTTCCAAAACTTGAAGGGCGCTTCGAGCTGACGGAGTTGCCGTCCTGTTGAAGAGTGCGCCTGTAGCATGATCTCAACACAGCTGCTGCCGATTGTTTCATGACGAGAACCTACGAGTCGCCACACCAACGAAAACTTCGCGTTAACCATGGCGCCGTGGAATCTGTGTAATTGTTTTTTTTTTTATATTCGCGTCTACAAGGACACCCTGCAACGAACCGTGATTTCCTTCCAGGCGCGGAGGTGTTCTGGCCATTCAGATTTTCCGGCATTAAGAGAAAAATAAGGTAATAGAACGGTACTTCGCTATTGTCGGAGGCTGCCGTGGCAAGGTGAGGAAGCAGCGCCACGTTCTCAAGAGGCGGTTGCTGAATCAAAATATGAACCGGAAAAAGAAGCAAGAATAATCTGAAGGTTTTTCTTTTTTTTTTGCCATTGGCGTTGGTCGAAGCGTTACGTATGTCATCCTATGCGGACATTTGTTGTGGTGGTAAGGGTGAATGTTCTTTAAGGAAATACAGAGCGGGTCGCCGGCAAACCCGTTTTCCTTGCTGCTGTTTTCCTTTTTTTTAAATTCCTTGTTTTTTTGTTGTCTTTTCGAGCCAAATACGCCTCTCGCAAGTTGGTTAGAAGGCCGCGAATCGAAGGTGAGATAGTCCTAAGCGGCAGCGACTGCTGCCCTCCGCCCCGCCAGCAACACGAGGCGAGATTGACGCTGCCTGACGATATCCATCAGGTCGCCGGGGCGCGGTGCCGGCCTCCTCGCCCTCTACGCAGTTTGTCTCAACTGTGCTAAGCCTGGCTTATACGGTGCAGTGTTGTCGAATCACGAAGCTGTTCGCTATGAGTTATTACCCGGCACCTTTTATAGATAAACACTTAAAAATAGCAATAATCTATCGACGTGAACTATACGTTGGTTGTGGCGGGGGGATATGTTGGTTCATAACGGTACCGGCTACTTGTTACCACGGGAAATAGATGACGGTGTACGCGAGGTAAAACAATGACGAAACCACAGCACGAGTAGGAAAAGGCTTGAACACCTATTGCAGTATTGTAGTTCGAGCAGCCACCGCTAACACATTCCAAGCGAAGCTGCACGAGCGTCTGCACATAATGAAACTAGCTCAAGCGGGATGTTCACGTTGGTTGACCCAACCTCTTTGGGTTGACCTACACAGTGTTTGGCTTGATGTCTGAAAATATGTTGATTATCACACCTGCAAAAATCGTGATACGTATCGTACTGTAATTGCTAACTTGCAGCTGTTTGATTTTGCGCTCGTTGTGTTTGATCAACCAGACTGTGAGCTATGTGTGTAACCTCTCTAAGCAAGCACATCTATGTATAAAAACTAACACACAAGTACCATACTTACAAGAGCGTTATTGCATGCAGCAGCACATGGTATCATGTCGAATTTCTTGATTTTTCTCTAACGCCTGCCCCAGGCTCATTATATAAGAGCTATTCTTAAACAAAGCACAGCAGTTTCCAAAACGTTCTAGAGTGCTTATGGTTTTGAATACGTTCGTGCCTTCTTTTCTAGAAAACACACAGTGCAATCGCGAATACACGCACGAGTCACTTAGTTTTCATCTATATATTTCTGTCATAAAGAAGGGCTCGGGGCAGCTATACTACACATTGGTGCGTAGCAAAATGCCACTCAGTCAAGGCTTATCGGTGACGCAAGTAGGTCCTGCTATGGGCCTGTAGGCAAATGTTCTAGTAGACCTCACTCTATTAGAACATTTTCGAAATGCTTCCGGTAGCACTTTGAAACAACGTTGATAATCTGGAGAGACTACCCAAACTCCTTAAATGTTTGACCTTCTATAGCTTTGACCGGTTCTAGAACGATTGTTTACAAGCAATGTTTTACTATGTGTAGCATAGCCATGGCGTGCGCATAGCAGCGCCGGACCAGCAATGTATCAACGTAGTCAGCAGAATGAAAAGAACGTTTATTCAAAAGTGTAGAACGTATTTATAGGCAGCACAGTGTAGACAGATAACGATGCACACGTGGTAGTAGCAATAGTCCGATGTGGTGCAGGCGGCCAGCTGAGGCGTCCCAGGTGCGCGCGCACAACACACACAGACCACGTGAAGACACAACATTCCTTCCCCCTTAGAAGTGAAAGCGTTGTACTGGCTTGCGTTCTCTTGTAGAACGCCTGAGGGCTTGTGGGGCGACACCGGTATTCATCGGGACCGCCGCGATCTTTGGTGATGCACGTTGTGCAGAACTAGCATCATTAGGGAGGAACCCAGAAGACAGGCCGTCCTCCGTGCTTACCGCTACCGGAGGCGATCGTTCTGTTGCTTGGTCTTGCTCGCTGCAACTTGTGGCAGTTGTTGGTGTCTGATCACTTCGCGAGTCCTGTCGCGGGCGAAGCTGATCTACATGCCGTTGGACGACCCCGTCCGAAGTGTCCACGGTCACCATTCTCGCTCCAGACGTCGCCTTCACATTGCCAGGCGTCCATTTGCTCCCTGCACCATAATTGCGGGCGTATACGTCACTTCCTGGTAGCGGCAGCCAGTCCTCTTGGTCTTTATTTGATCCTGTAGGGCTGGAGGAAAACATGTGTCCAACCGTGAGCGTATTTGGTAACCTAAGAGTAACTCTGCTGGGATTTACCGCACTTTTGCGGCGTCCTCCGATAGTTAAACAGCAAGCGTATCAGATTCTCCTCCAGCTTCCCTCTCCTCATTTTTCGAAGGCCATCTTTGATAGTTCGCACTGCCCTTTCCGCTGCACCATTAGACTGGGGGTGGTAGGGAGCACATCGGAGGTGCACTATGTTGTTGTTTGCCACGAATTCCTCAAAATCATGGCTGGAAAACTGAGTCCCGTTGTCGGAAACGATTGTGCGTGGTATCCCAAACCTGCTGAAAATGCCACGCAAACAGTTTATGGTAGTTTCCGTTGAAGCATGTGACAGAGGTACGGCTTCGAGCCATTTCGTGTGGGCGTCAACTACGACGAGTATCATTTTGCCGCAGATCGGCCCCGCGTAGTCAATGTGAATGCGGGACCACCTTTCGCCGGTTTCAGGCCACTTGACAACGGGCGCCGCGGTTGGCATCGGTAAATTTTGACACAATTCTGGCACTGAGCAGACACCTCTTCAATATTTCTGTCTAGGCCTGGCCACCAAAACAAAGAGCGCGCGACAGATTTCATTGCCGCGAACCCTGGTGAGTCTCATGTAAAAGCTGGAGCACTTGTACTCCTTGCTTCGGCTGGTATTATGACCCTATTGCCCCAGTAAACAAGGTCATGTGCAACGGACAGCTCTAGCTTACGGTCAAAAAATGGCAGTATGTCCCTTGCCAGCCCATTTGCGTGTCTAGGCCATCCATGTAGTATGTATCGTTTGACTTCTACCAGGACAGGATCTGACGCGGTGAAAGCCTTCAGCTCACGCGTTGTCACGGCACCCCCTTCCAGCTGGTTTAGCGAGAGTACATATTCGAGTGGCTCACCGTCGTCGTCAGTTCCGTAGTCTGCAGCGGCAGCGGCTTAGGGCATCCGCATTCAGCATCTGTCGTCCTGGGGCGTACTGCAGCTGGTACCGGTAGGGCCCCCAGCTGAAGCGCCCATCGTTGTATCCGGGCAGCGGCCATGGGGGGCGTCTGCCTGCCTGACCTCAACAGGCCCAGCAGCGGCTGGTGGTCAGTCACCAAGGTAAATTCCCGACCTAGAAGGTAGTCGCGGAATTTAGTTACGCCAAATACCAGTGCCAGTGCCTCTCGCTCGAGCTGTGAATAGTTGCGCTCTGCCTGTGTTAACGTACGCGAGCGAAACCCGATCGGCCTGTGAGCGTTACCGATCGTGTGAAACAAGACCGCGCCCACTCCGTATGGAGACGCGTCGCACTCAAGTTTCAGTTCCTTCGAAGGGTCAAAATGGACGAGAACCTTGGCTGCTTTGAGGCTTTGCTTAGCAACCTTAAACGCAAGTTCTTGAGGCTGTTCCCAGTGCCAGCGCGCATTCTTTTCCAGCAGCTGATACAAAGGAATAAGTGTGGTAGACATGTTCGGCAGAAACCTCGCGTAAAACGTAATCATTCCCAAAAAAGAACGCAGTTCGGTGACGTTACGGGGGCTCTGTGCCTGCATGATAGCGTCGAGGTTTTTCTCTGTCGGATGAAGCCCATCGCGATCGATGCGATGCCCGAGATAGGTAACTGCTGGGCTGCGCAGCTTGCACTTATCGTTTCTCAACTTTACGCCTCTCTCTCGAAAACGCTCCAAAACGTTTTTCAGCCTTTCGCCACTGTCGCTTGATTTTTCAGAAATGAGCACGTCGTCAAGATAAGCTTGTGCACCCACAAGATCAGCTAGCACCTCATCCATTTTTCTTTGGAATATCGCGGGTGCAGAGGCTATACCGAAAGGCAGTCGGTTGTAGCAAAAAAGCCTTTTTGGTGTGTTAATGACGCAAATTTTCTTTGCAGAATCATCCAGTACCACTTGATTGTATGCGTCCCGTAAATCCAGAGTGCTGAAACAATCCCCATCGTGTAGTTGCGCAAACATATCTTCAATGATGGGCAAGGGGTATTGTTCAGTGGCGCATGCGGGGTTCACTGTGGCCTTGAAATCACCGCAGATTCTTATAGGCGACGCCCATTCCGAGTGTGCCACCGGTGATAACACGCCCAAGGAAACTAACCGATCAAGTTCAAGTGACACGCGGTCGCGTAACGCATATGGAACGGGTCTGGACTTACAGAACTTAGGTACGGCGCCTTCCTTTAGGTGCAGACTGACCGGAGGGCCTGTGATGAGCCCCAGTTCCTCGGAAAACACGTCGTGGAAGTCGTTGAATATGCTGTTCACACTGGACTTGCCCGTTTGTTCGGTGGGCTCCAAGACTCCTGCAACGCAAACCACCGGAACACCAGCGACGTTCAGCAGCTGAATTAAATCTCGACCGCAGAGGCTTGGTCCCGCACAGTCCAACACGGTCAGCGCGCACTCCACCGTCGCTCCCTTATGTGAAACACTGAGCGCAAGCTCCCCAAGCACTGGCAGTCGTCCTGAGTAGCAGGATAATTTCACACTGGATGGTCTCAGTTTCGGCCATTGGTCGCGGTGCTTCTCGTACAGTTGACGTGGGATGACACAAACGGGCGACCCAGTATCGACTTCCATGGTAAGCTGCACACCACACCAAGAGAACGTCCGGCGAATTGGGGGTACCAGACAGCTCTTCCGTTCCGAGGCCAAGGTCCAGATGTGCGCTGCTTCGTGTTCGTAGTCTGTCGAACCTTCCGTCCCCGTGAGAATGTTGGTTTGTGCCCTCCTTGCTATTCCTTGCTCGCGAGCACCGCGGCTTCGGCATTTCCTTGCAAGGTGACCGCGTCCTCCACAGCGATAACAGCGAGCGTTAGACCAGGTGCAACCGGTCTCATTGTGCTTTGCACTACCGCATCTTGAGCATTCTTGACGTGCAGCACTCCGCCTCTCGTCTTGCGGTGTTTTCTGCGGATACGCTTCTACTTTCAACACTGGTGTCAAGGCCGATCCGTTCATGTTTTTCACGCCACTATCTGCAGCTTCAGCTGAGAGGACCATCGCTTCAGCGTCTTCTAATGTTAATTCCTGCTTCGCAAGTAGCTGCTTCTGCAGTGCCCTTGACCAGACACCACACACAATGCGATCTCGTAGCATGCGATTTAAAGCACTACCAAAATTGCAATTATCAGCGATTCGGCGAATGTAGACTAGAAATTCATTATGGGCTCCCCCTCCGCTTGACACCGACTGAAAACTTGTAACTTTCTGTGATTTCGTGTCGCTTGGGATCGTAGTGCTCACTCAACACTGCCACGACTTCTTCATAAGTCAGCGCATTCGGCTTGCGTGGAGCCACTTTCCCTGCCAGTACTTGTATCGTGTGCGTGCTTAAGGCAGCCACCAGCAGTGCTCTTTTCTTAGTCGAGTCTCCAATGGCCTTCGCTTCGAAGTATGCTTCGACTTTAATAAGGTATGGCGTCCACTTATCTTTGCCTTCTTCGAAGTCCGGAAGCTGGTGGTGAGCCATGATCGCCTTGGTTGCTCGGTTTTTCGTAGTGTCAAGTTCAGGGTCGTCTTTCACTGCATGGGTGGTGTACATCTTCGTCGCCACTGTAGCATAGCCATGGCGTGCGCATAGCAGCGCCGGACCAGCAATGTATCAACGTAGTCAGCAGAATGAAAAGAACGTTTATTGAAAAGTGTAGAACGTATTTATAGGCAGCACAGTGTAGACAGATAACGATGCACACGTGGTAGTAGCAATATTCCGATGTGGTGCAGGCGGCCAGCTGAGGCGTCCCAGGTGCGCGCGCACACACACACTGACCACGTGAAGACACAGCACATAATATGACATAAGGGCCCCTTTCTTCTCCTACGCGAGTTACGGCGCCCTTCCTTTATAAGATATCTGATGTGTCATCTTCATGTGAATAATGAAGTTTTTTTGATTGATTGATTGATTGATTGATTGATTGATTGATTGATTGATTGATTGATTGATTGATTGATTGATTGATTGATTGATTGACGTTGGCCGAGCGCAGGCATGTACCACAGGAATTCGACAAGCCCCACTACCCACCACAGCTCCACTAAATATGAAGTGCCCGCGGGCAAAACCGTTCGTGCTGCAGAAAGTGGGCAAAGTGGACTATTCGCCACTGCTCCACTAAAGAGTCGCGAAACGGAGAATGCGGCAAAAGTACGTATGCATGCTGAAATGGATCCTCAAGATCGTGCACGAAACGCCAAGCGCATGCAGCAAGCCACACAAGACGACGCGTGTCGCGGCAAAAAGACGCGACACGCGACACAAATGAAAAAACCTTAAAGACGCGATACAAATGAAAAAACCTTAAAGGAGCGTACGATGCATTCAAAAGGGACCTTGTGTACCTTTCTGTACCTTTCATGCAAATTCTGTGCCTTTCCGTGCCTTATATCAAAATTCAGTGTCACCTCTGTGCAGTACGTGTGCTACACGGCTTCGATGGTCATTTACCTTCACAGAGTGTAATGGCCCCGTGATAAACCCAGTGATAAACGTGGCCCGTATTCACAAATACGTCTTACCCTAAAAATTTTCATAATATATTATTCGAGCCAATCACGATGCGCGACGTATAATTAGCCAAGCCGGCTGACCAGTGCGAAAACGCACTTACGAAAGAGAAGTTTTGTGAATTCGGCCCCAGGACCTCCCCTTTCAGCCTCGATGGTCAACCATCTACACAGGGTGTAAGGGTGGTGATCTTTTTTTTTTTGTCGCTCTTTCAAGTGAAGCTACTTCGGTCGGGTACACTGTGCAATAAGAGCGCGTCGTACCATTTCACTTACCATGGCGGCTGTGGCTGTCGTATTCATCAGGTACAT
This sequence comes from Rhipicephalus sanguineus, assembly GCF_013339695.2. NCBI lineage: Eukaryota > Metazoa > Arthropoda > Arachnida > Ixodida > Ixodidae > Rhipicephalus > Rhipicephalus sanguineus. The sequence continues at coordinate 128,343,131 of NC_051176.1, forward strand.
GCATGACCACTCAATCCTCTTCCTAAAAAGATCGGATGCGGTGCTTTGTGCAAGCATTGAAGAAACTTCGGAGTAATATTAAACCTCTCAATTTGAGTTTCGCTTACTAGTTGTACGTTGTATTTTCACGTTTTATACATAGCAATGTGCCTTTGAATGTCTCGTGTATCTATGATTATCAACGATCGCGCAAGAGCGGTAGTTGTGAGAAGCTTTCGCTTATGGTCTTCCCAGTACGTGCTTCCGAACGAAAAGTGATGCGAACAGCGCTTACGTGGGCATTTCGGGTGACTTAGTACCGGTAACTTGTGTCAATGGTCGCGGTTTTTGTTTCTCTGTTTTTGAGTCCGTCTCTTTTACACCATGTCCCTGTTCGATGACTGAAGCTGTCCACAATAAATATTTTGTCATGCACCTTCGCATGATCAGTGAATTATTAAAAAGCTAGCAACGGCTGCTTGTCATCTACCCAGAGTGAATGTGTCCCAGGGTCTTATGGAACGCCGTTTCCGTAACTGCTCATGTATGTGGTCATATTTACTAAAAGAAACGCAAGTACACATCAAGATCAATTAAGGTGGCAGAAAACAAAACTAAATATGTTGACCGAGAATTCAATTTCAGGAACGCGTGTACGGCTTTATACCTGCATTTATATGGCTGCGGGCTGATTGGTGAGCTGACCCCTACAACTGCGTATATTGCGCGCATGTATTCATCACCCTTGTACTACGTCAGAGACGTGGCGGTGTCAGTTATTTTTGCGCTCGTATATCCTTTCAAAATGCTCGAAATACTTTCAAAATGTTTCAAAAGTTAGCATGGGCTGACCGCTATTTGAGGTGTCAGAACATTGACGCAAGACGCGCAGTGTCAAGACCAGGCACCGAGAAGTAATTTTGCATACTATTAGCTGATATGTTGCGCCGCGACTCCGAAAAAGCACGGGGGGGGGGGGGGGGGGGGCTGTCTTTCGGGAGATAATATAAAAGTGCTTCTAAACATCTCGTCAACGCAACACCTCGCTTGAGCGGACTATGATAGGCTGCACGGAATGGAGCCACAGCGTTGCCTCGAACGTTCAAATGAAAAGAGTTGTAACGACGATAGTGGCTTTTCGGGCATTTGCCGGCAGTGATCTGCGATCAAGAGTGAGAATTTCGAAAACGTCCAGCAAGGAGCTGCGTGGAATGTTTTGAAACAGGGCGACGCAAATTACCGCTCCAAGACCAAATGGTGCGAGTTGAGATCTACGCCAAGAAAGATTAAAGTAGATGCATCGCCTCTAAAGACAAACTTAAAATATGGATCCTGAAGCAACTAGCCAACAGTATTCAACTTGAGCAGTACTTGCATGCTTGTCGGCACACTGACAGATGTGCGGTGTATTATAATCTTTTTTCATGAAAAGCAGATATTCAACTTTCCGCATGTAGTCGTACGACCAGATCTTGCTTTTTGGGTGGCAGCCATATAGTGAGGGAGAGGGGGGGGGGAAGGGGGGCTGGTATAGAAAATCGACTGACAAAACGATTAAAATAACGTTCATCCTGTTTGTTTGTTTGTGTTGTTTGATTTGTTTTTATCGCATGCGTCTCGCCAGTGTTCGATGGTTCAGCCTTAGATCTTTGCCTTTATCCGCCGCGTCGTCAAACCCGCAGCCCCTGCGTAGCCCCAGTGCTGGCCGACACCGTGGAAGGTCAAGCTTAAGGAGCCTTGCTCTAAACGCTTATGCGAAAGTAAAATCTGCTGGACTGTCGTTTCTGAAATATGACTTAGGCGATCCTTGAGCCAAGAGGTAAGATTGAAAGCGACACAGTAATAAACGTGAGGTGTAGTAAAGTTGAGCAACCGCTTAGTTCCTTTGACGCGACGAATCGTTTACAGCACAAGTCCAAAGTATCAAAGTTGAACTTGGTTACAACTGAGCCGTAAGAAAACTTTAGACTGGGTGTTGACTTCCCATCGCTTTTAGCAATTTTGGACGACCCGACCGGGGAACTGTCTAATTGATACAACGCGTAAAGATGTCACTGTAGCAAGTTCTAGCAGGTCAAACGACGAGATGTAAAAGGAAACAGGTATCCGTAGGTGACTATGTAAGACTCAGGAAGCCGGGAGTTTCCTACATGGGTAATATCTCGTTTACCAGACAAAAATGTCGAAGCAGCCGGGCCCTTCCGTCCTTTCTCCATAGATGGTGGACGAACGTGGAATGCTGTCAGGTTATGCAAGGTGCCGGAGCATGGCATTAACTAGTATTGCCTTCAGCCTAATATCATGTGGCTGCCTTCTTGGCATGACGTGGGCGCTCATAGTGTGCTTGATTATCTGGCCCATCCGTTGCACGTGAGCATTCACCGTCCGCTGCACATGAACGTCAAAAACAGCCGTTGATAAATAGGTCACCACCCGTTTGCTTTTGCGACGAATGCGGATAATATTGAGTCTCGTTTGCAATACTTCTCTAGTATGGATTCTGTACAGCATATATTTCTGAATTCCTCATTATTGATCATTGTATATGTGTATTTCCTATTGTGTTATATTTATAATAATACTAATAATTTCTGAGGTTTAACGTGCCAGAACCATGGCATGATTGTGAGGCACGCCTCTTAATTCTGCTTATTTCAGATTGCGTGTGTATATATATATTATTGTACAAGATCTGTGAACATGCAAATGGGTAATAAAGAAACGACTAACTTATTAACAAACCAACCACACACCATACAAACAAAATCAGTGCAGTAGAACGTTATTTGCTACTTTGGTCTTATGGCAGATTGGCAGCTTTCGTCTTGTTATAATGTGACAGGTCCTGAATAAGCAGACACTTTCGGTTTCGCCGGCTGGATCAGTTGGTCACGTGAGTCACCAAGCATGCGCGCTACACAGCCTGTTTGCACTCAGTATCAACTGAAACTGGGATATTCATATTAATCGTGTTACAGCGTGCGTGTGAGGGTGCTTGTTCGTATCCCATGGCAGCCGAGTGCGAGGCAAGAAGGAAATAAATGGCACAATCTCCTGCTGTGTTCCGGAGACCGCGCCTGGGAGGGAAAAGGAAAAGGTAGCAATAAACGCTCCCCCGCCGGAGCTAGTGCAAAGAGTCCAGCCTGTTCCTTCCCGAGCCTCCGCTCCACTTTCCCGTTCGGGAACGAAAGTGAGCCTTCACTCGACTCGCATCTCACGACGACTTGTACCAAAACCGTGTCACTGATCCGAAAATGTGATTTTTTTCTTCTCGTTGCACACTAAATAAAAAAAATTCCTATATGTATCTGATATGACACGTGAAGTGTCTCTATCAGACAAATTAAAAAAAGAGGAAACTGAACACAACAACACACGCCATAAGACATATAATATATATATCTATATATTTGCTTAAACACACATGAGGATGAGAAGTACAGAACAAGTTGCAGTTGATGACATCTTGTTCAATGTGGGATGAAAGTGTTATGGATACATCAAACGTTGACCTCTCTCTCGCATGTCCTTGAAGATGTCTTGAACAGCAGGGACTATTTGGTGCTGGGGTTTTCAAGCGCCCGACGTTTCATGCGGAGTTTGCTGAAGGTTCTCCGAAGTGGATCACATGTGGCACATTTGGTGAAAAACATATTAAAAAAATACACATAAATGCCTGGATCTGTCCAGCACATGGTCTTCATCGGTGAATTGAGCGTCCTCATTTGTCACTAAGCATGTTACAGAAATATACATTTCAAAGAGGCGCGTTCACGGGCTGCTACGATTGTACAGACCTTTGGTTTCGTGCTTTCTCAGCGTGGCACTGGCACGCGGTTACTTTTATCGCGCAGGCACTTAAAGGCCAGTGCACCAGTACCAACTACTGCAAAAACTTGAGTTGCCAGGTGATCATTGCTCGCGCTCGACAAACCCTAACTTCTGTATCGAAGATAACGAACTTTCTTCTTACTCTCTTTTTTTAATGACAATCGCACTGAGTCTAAAGATAGTGGCAGCACTCGAAAACAGACAGCTAGGTGACGAAATGTGGTCTACAAATGCAGACAAGGCTGCTTTTGAGAGAGCGAGAAGGCTAATTGTTTCGTGTTACAACTTGGCATTTAGCGTTTTATCAGCTGTAAAAGAGTCCGAAGTGCACATAGAAAAATCCTCGTACACTAATTCCCAAACGAAAGCAATTGACAGAGTTCCATATTTAGTGCAATGCGGACCGGTCAAAGAATTTTCGTACACCTACGTAGAAATAGTCATCGGAGTGCGTGTCCCGCTTGCATCCAGTCTACAAGTTATTAGGCACAGCTTAAATGAGGCTAAGTGGGTTTTGTAACAGTTAGCACACCAATTCACATGTCGTCATGCTTGGCACGGCGATCCGCACTTACGCCTTCAATAACTGACATCAGTGGTCCTTGGCCAAAGGGGCCCAACGGTCGCACATTCATTTCGGTACTGTCCACTGAACCCTGGAGCATTGCAATGACCCGTGAAGAGCGGCGTCCAAGGTGAAAGCCTGATGTGACACCATGCTTGCTGCAGTCAATACATGGACTGTAGTCAACGTTGTGAACGGGTTGTGGCGGCAGCCTGCGTGTTACAGGAAAAGGAAGACTCGGAAGGTACTTTGAGGCCCTTCTGTTACATTACCTGGGTCATAATTAGAATCACTTGAAAGCATCGTCTTCAACAAGTATCCTTTCTTTTGTTTCTCGCTGTCGCAGGAACATGTAATCTGCTTTTACTTCCAAAAGCAAGCCGTTAGCCAATGTCCATGATTAGCTTGCCACCGAGTAGGAAACCTCTGCAGCGTTCAACTGAAGTTGACACACACATGCTGGTAGTTAATGTCAGTTTTCTTGCAGATAAACTAGGAAAGCACGGGACTGATTCGAAGATTGCTGCTCGAGGTGCTGCCGTTTCGTGGTTCATCGGAGCCTGTCCCTTCAGGGGCCACTTGGATGCGTACCACTTGCTGCCTGAGCTACAGTTCTCGAAAGTTGTGCTTTTCTTTCCTGAAACCGCCGCTGCAGCACAGTTCTGGAAGTGTCCACAGAAGCGCACCCACTCACAGCTCAGAGACCTCGAGCTTCCCAGCCCTGTTGGGCGTCCCCATCTTGGTGAGGAAGACGCTAGCGTAAGGGCAGCCGCCGTTCTTGTTGTTCCTGTTGAGGTTGTTGCGCTCCGCCACCTCAGGGCACAGAAGGTCGGTCGAGCCACCTACGGGTATACTGATGTTTTGCACTGTGCCGTTGGACAGAACGTACACCTCGGAACACAGCTGTGCAGAGTCGAACTCGCGGTCCTGAGTTTGCCGGTGCGTGTCCGTCGAAGAGGACGTGCTTCCCGACGGCTCGGCCACCGCGTTTTCGTCCAAAGAGTTGCGGTCTGCGGCCCTGCAAGTGGCAAACAGATATGGCGCGCAACTGATTCGTGCGGTCAGCCTTGCGACTCGCATGTTTTGCGAGGCTATAGGAGGGGAAGAAAGGATGGCTGAAGTTATATGGAGATGTGTTTATTTTTATGCATCTGCAAAGGTGGGTTATGCCATCAAATGCTGGCATGAAGGTACGTGCAAAAGGGTGTTTGGCCGCACAACTGCTGAAGATAGCAGACATGCACGTGCTTGTGCGCCAACTTAGAGCAGTTTCAGACTGCGTGCCATGACTAGAACACTTCTCAAGCATGATCAGCGTACTCGGTATCTTGCTAGTTGGAAAGGGATGGGAAGGACGGGCTCCCCTGACGCGCCATTAAGTAAGCTGCATTACCTCAAAAGTTGGTATAGCGCTCTACTTACGACCAAGCCTTTTTTTTTTTATATATATATGCGAACTCATCGTTCATAATACTGTATTTGATGTGAAACGTTTTAATGCGAAGCATTCTCGTCGAGTGTAGCACAGTTTTTTCTGTCATTTGTCTAATCGTTTTTACAGGCCGATCCCAAATATAGTGTGGCCTCGGCTTCCTGAAAACGCAGGCCGGGGCTCTACCGCAGCTGTCGATGGTTCTCGCCATAACTCTGACGATCTGCCGCTTGTGAAGCCATTTCAGTCCAAGCTCTTTCACGGCACTTTTCAATAAAAAAAACAGCAATTGAAATTTATGTTGTGCTGGGCGGGGTAAAACACCCGTTGCATGTGTTCCTCAAGCACAGGAGCCTGATGCTTCGCGCGATGCGCTGGAATACCTCGCTCCAAGGCGCATCTCACTCCAGCCGACTTCAAAGCAAGCGTAAGCGCGTCGAAGCCGCCTGTCCTCGTTATGCCAGTGAGACACATTTAGCACACGCTGAGCTATTGCAACGAAAAAAGATCGCTGAACGCTGGTTTTACGCCCACCAAAACGGAGGAAACTGAGTAACTTCAAAATAAAAAGTACTGAATGGACAGAGGGTAAACGACGTTTACAAGCGCGCCGTTTTCCCTCGGTCTCGTTCATGGTTTCCGAACTAGGTACTTTGAACGTGAAATATATACACCGATTTTCATATAAAACTTCGAGCTCAAATAGAGAACGCAGGACGAAGAAGGGAAACACCCCACAAGTGGTGTGTTTCCCTTCTTCGTCCTGCGTGGTCTATTTGCGCTGAAAGCATTATACGAAAAAGCGATACCAACTAGCCCACCTTACCTATCCTGTCACAATGTACACCGATCTCTGACTTTGTAAACTTCCTCTAACGTAATAAAATGTTTCATCTTCAACAATCACTGTGTCATGCTCGCTGCAGGCACCACCGGTTTGCACACGCGCTGCAACCGTGTTCGCTGTTTGTATCCAGAACACGCGGTCCTCCAGTACCTTTCGTCTCACCAAACAGCAATGCTTTGCGTCACGGCACGCTATCCGCCGTGGTGACTCAGCGGCTGAAGCGTTGCGCTGAGCACGAGGTGGTCGGCTTGATTCCTTGGCACGGCGGCCGCATTATGATAGAGGTTAAATAAACAGAAAGAAAAGTAGCGCCCGTGCATTTAGGTGCATGCTGAAGCACCCCCGCTGGTCAAAATTAATCGGGAGTCCCCCACTACGGCGTTCCTCATAATCATATCGAGGTCTTGGCACGTAAAACCCCGCAATTTAATTAAATCACGCCACGCGTACCTTGGCTTGTGGATGGCAGAGTTTCTTTTCTTTTTTCTTTTTTTTCACTTTCGCTGCTTGTAATACTTGCATCAACTTCGGCCGCGCGCAGGTCGTTCCTTCTAAGCCTACCACAAAGTCCTACTTTGCTTATCTGAGCCTGCATTGCCAGGACTCTACTGTTATAGTTTCTTGTAGCCCGTTATTTTTTAGCACGACATGCTCATGGTGCGACCATTCGTAAGCGCGTTTGTTTTCCTAACCACCGCTTTATATTCAAGCCAGTGCAAACGTTCAAGCTTCGCTACATTTTTCACGGCGCTGTCAACTGCATGGGGGCGAGGAAGCAGTTATATTTAACGAGGGAACCGAAGGGGCACATTTGTGTCAAGATAAAACAAACGTCTGCCATAATGGCCCTTAGAGAACTGTAACCTGCGCTATGTTACAAGCTCATGCACATTAAAAGTTGCTAAAAAGAAAAGGTAAAAGTTAGGTTCCAGTTCCCGTAATCTTATAAGACAAATTACACGTCCAAATGTGAGTGGCATAATTCAATTTGGTGCACATAAAAAGAAGAGGAAAGCGGTTAAGGACAGGCGTAGATCAAACGAAAGGGCTAAGAAGAGTCAAATGGGGGAAAGAGTACAAGGCATGTGTAAAGAGGCGCATCATGCTGCAGTGCCTGCTGTCCTACGATATATACTAACCTTGTCTCTTCGTCTTCCTTATACCATTCGTTGTCGTACGAGTGCATCCAAATCGGGTTCGACCTATGAAAAAAGGGGGCGTAGATTTCTTTTTTTGTCCACTATTTGGTTTTGTAAAATCATGGGAACAGTAACATTGGCCAAATGAGTTCAGGCAATTTGCAAAAAAGTTTCCTTTTTTTTTTTTTGCATCTGGGTGTCCGAAGAACAACGCTTCTGCGTGGCTCAAAATGATTAGTTGTCATGCGTTCGAGACGCATTTAGGCATTAGCCCTTCCGTCTCCGATCATGCCTGTGTCGGTAATGAATGCTATCGGTAACTGCATCAACTATTGTTCGCCTCGACATGTACATAGTATTGCCCTATGACCCACGGGCTTTGTGTAATGAGTACGGGAGGAATTAATGAGTAGCCCGGATGCATCCAGAAGGGGTGTTGCCGATGCATTTGAGTATGGAGGTTCTGCGACTTGAATTATGTTTCGTACGCATGAACGCCAGCTTGCCGCTGGGAATCCTACTATACTAACGTGATCGACCGACAATCGTAAACGTATGCAGATGAAACGACCCTCGATTGATTAGTATAACTGCCGGAACAATATATCTCTACTTTAATGTTCGGTTTTTCACGCAGTGTTACACACGAAACATAATTCTGCCTCGGATTTCGAGAAATCCTGCGTTCGGTTGGCATTTAAAACTTAGTAACTCACGTGTACATAGTGAAACACACGGCGTGAATGCAGCACAAATGGCCGAAGTGCGTGAAATGCGTGCGTGTTTACCGATAAAAAGTTACCAAGTCAAGCGCTGACTACACGAACTGAATCGTTATTGGTCAAACAACATGCATGGTATATATATTCAAAGCGCGCGGGTTTTTGAACAAGGTACTGCGGACGGGTGGCGTTGTCGGCAGGTTCAGAAGCCCCCCCCCCCCCCCCCCCAGCAACATCATGAAAAAACATGCATCAAAAATTTCTCGTTAGGAAACGGCAGTTTAAGGGCTACCGCATAAAAATTAAGGCTGCATTATTTCGTCGGGATCACCGAGGACTAGTTAAACTAGTTAAAAAAACGTAACTACACGCAACCGAAGGAAAAGAATGAAACAAAAGGAGCAGCAAGTCATCGCGTTTATGTAAAACGTCTTTCATAGTTTCAAGAAATTTAGGTCACGTTAAATGGTCGAGGTTGTTCTTACAGCTTCCTACATGACAACAAGAATTTTAAGGCTGCCGATTGAGCGTTTTAACGAGAAACGGAAGAAAGGTAGAGAGAAAAAAAAAAACGTTATGTGCGTGGTTTACCGCGATTCGAACTTTTCGGGAAAGCTTTTTGTTGGCGTATCGCTTAGCTTTTACATGTGGCTGCAGTTAAATTGGCCTAACGGGGCGCTGTATTAACAAACGCCTAACAATATTAACAAAATTTTTTTTTAACTAGTGGGAGAACGTCCAAATTAGTATTGCATTGCGGGCGGCTGGGAGTTTAAGCCAGATATTGGGAAAACAGCTGCATAAACAGGCATCACGATAGCGGCGCGCGTGAAATTGCTTGATATCGCTTACATAAAAAGAAAAAATATGACGACAGTCGCGAAAGTCAATCCTTGGTGACTACTTTATAAATAATTTGCTCTTTTGAATCTTCATGTTTCGTAATTTGCAGTTTTCTTACCGTGAGTGCACGTGTTTTTCATTATGTTGCTGCTGTTATTTTTTTTTTAACTTACCGACGTCGCTACTTGTTAGTAATACCCTATTCGGTGACCCCCACTATTTGCAATGAACTATGCATTTTACTTGACCAATGAAGATTCACTTAGTAGTAAGCGCTTGTGTATGTAGCTATTTTCGCTAATGCCATACCTACCCGCATGCACTCCGTTATTTTGCACTGCATCCACGCTACGAATATGGACCAACGTGCCCGAATCGCTACTCCAATTTTATGCAGCGCTGAGAATTCGAATGCATTCAAGTAGTTCCCGCATTCGATGCAGCTAAAATATAACTAAATATCGTTCATGTTTTTTATCTAACTTGACAAATTATTTGCAACTAAGTAAAAACGACGTGATCATAGCTTCAGTAAAGCTCTTCAGTAACGTTACTGCAATCAATGGGAGCAATATGTATAAGGCAGAATTCACCGGCCTTCTCTGAGTTGTTGTTGCAACTGAAGGCCTGCAGCCTCCTAAACTTCAGCCAACCAAAAGGTCATTTCAAGGCATATGGTTGAAAGTTGCAAACAATAATTTCACCGACACTTCATTTAGGCAATAATTGGAGCGACTCCATTAAAATATTTTCAGTCACAAGACAACAGCAGCTGTTATTCGACACGATGGCCCAGATCCACAGCAGCGTTCTAACACAAGGAGAGATTATAGCAAGCAGCGCAAGGCAAATACAGTTTTATAAAGCGGAAACCCTGCTTGTCTAGAGGCTCTGGTCTCTGTCTGAACAAGTACAATAAGAGATTACAACAATGAACAAATAAGCGTGCACTGAAAAGAAATGTCGAAAATAAGCAGTAGTTAATCATCGATTCTTCATCTCCGACCTTAAATGTTGGAGCAAAAGCAGACACCTGTGCCCCGTCAGTGCTAAAACAAAATTTTACAAGCGGTTGACAACCTGAGCGGCGAAACCGAAAAGCGCGCCTTTACTACTCTGGAATACGGTGATAGCTGTTTTCTGGCTGCTTCTATTTAAAGCAAGGGGGATGACATCGAAATGCAGCCGCTGCATAGATTGAATGTTCTCAATCACAGGAACGCTGTCTACTGCAGGCAACAATTAAAGGGCTCTCTCTTGACCTCTGACGCTTGAAGGAGATGAGGTTTTTAAACAGCCCACACAATTACGCAGCCTTTCCTATAGCACTGAAATACGTGAATTATCCTCAGTCTTTGCGATGTCATTTTGCTGCTGCAGCCACCGTTCACTGTGCTAATCTCTCTCTCTCCCACTCTTTCATTATCATTAAAGTGCATATTTATTGTGTGTGTGTGCTCCGTTTTATTTTTTAATTCCTTGTCCGCCTCGCCAAACTCATACGAAACCGACCAATCTTTGCTGATGCTGTTGTTAAGAAGGGTGGTCAGTCTCCAGAATGGGAACATAAGATTTTCCTTTTTTTTTACGGAGACACTAACAGGAATATGCTGCACAAATACGCGTAAAAAAAGTTTAGTTTCAATGCACGGACGTGTTAATGCATGTGATGTCGAACCAACTTTTGACACTGCGTCGAGAGCTGCTCTCTTAAATTACATAATGCTAGGATTATTTTCTTCCTTTTCTAACATGTGATTTATAACGGAAGTAACGAAATTTTTTTAAAGTTAGATTTTACGTCAGTTAGATGATATTAGGCGCTGTATAAATAGAGTACGCTAATGTACTCTTCCAGCGTGTACTAGCTTAAGACTGTAGGCACCGGAGTTTTCTGTGACCAGAGTCGTTCGCTCCGGCCGATTATTTCAAAAGCATTTACTGTAAATTACTGTGCATTGTGTTGCGCAGCTTAAGACAGCCTTGCGTTGAAATGATGAAATGACAGAGCCCCTGCAAACGTATTTTGTAAGAAGGCGAGCCGCTTTGAGGCCCACAGATATCGCTTACCCTTCGACTGAGTGCTGGTTTGTGTTTGGCACATCCATGCGGTTTAACGCCGAATCCCGAGAACCTAGGAGCGAGGGGGGTAAGAAAAGGAGTCAGCACAAATACGCCGTGCGAAGAATATCCGCTTATAGATGGTGCACCACAGCAAACAGCACCCGCTGTTTGTGGAGCGCCTGCATTTCTTTTTTTTCTTTTTTTTTTCTCAGTAGCCAGAAAGTTGGCGGATACGTGCAGTGGTTTGGTAATATATACTGGTACGAGAAGACAAGAGGCACGTTCCGCTGGAGTATACAGAAGACGGGTCTTTCCTCGTTGATTTGGCGATAAAAGATGGTTTATTCGCTTCAGCTACTGTACTACAATGAACAGCTTGGAGAATACAGCATGTATTTTATCGGTCACGCGATTCGACTACGTTCGCCACGCTTCCAACCCAAGAATACCAGTAACAGAGGTGTAAAGTGCAATGTTCCGCTACGCATGAACACGGCGTTTCGTAACACTTAATTCCGGTGGCACTTGAGTCGTATCTGGACGAAAAAAAAAAAAAAAAAAGGAAATAGCGCAGCTTGCACTAAGTCGCGCAAGGCTGGGTCACAGCAGAGCTGGTGGGCACCTAGTATGGTCCTGGCTTGGCTTTTCTTTTAGCCTCTCACCTCTCTCTTTCACACCCCTTGCTATACTGTACTGTACATGGCTATGATGCTCTATTTTTTCCCCATCTTTTCTTGTGTCTATGTCTTTCTATCACTTCCTCTCTGTCTATTTTCTTTCTCTGTCTTTCCATCTTTTCCTTAGAAACGTGCATGTTTGGGCTAGTTGGTAATCCATTCATGCTACTATAGATGGCTTGCACGTGACGTCATGCAGGCAGCTTCTGCATGTACTGGTACTCCACGATGGTGGTTTTGATGACAAACAAATTGCGTCAATGTGAAAACGACATAGCAGGAGCGTCTCTGTGCGTGCATAACAAAAGAACCTGCATGTGATGTTTTGATTAAACATTATTGCGCCATCACAAACGACGCGTCTCCACATGCTGGTGCTCCAACATACGGCGTTTCCGTGACGTCGGTGCAAGCCATCTATAGCACGAACTTCAGAGACGAGCGCTTGCGTGTGTCGTAATCTTTCGTAGCCCTGGTCGACCGAGCCCGGACGGCGGAAAGAGCCAATGGTCTTCAGGACTAGAAGGTCCAACCACTAGCGACTCAACTTGCTAGAAATAAATGTTTCATTCTCTCTTTCCCTCGTCCCTGAAGTTCGCGCTATAGCAGCATCTTTTCCTGTCTTTCTTGCCTTTCTCTCTCTCTCTCTCTGTACTAGTTCTCTCGCCCATCAGATTTATTGCATCCCACGCCGTATAAATCGGCGCACGTGTTCTGGGAGCGAAGCAGAAGTGGAAGAAGAGGAAGGCGATGAGGAAGAGGACGAATAGATCGCGTGCTGGTTCATAATGATGATAACTTTCTATCTACGACACACGGCAAACCTCGAGCATAACAGCTCTGCTGCAAAACATGCTAACTGTGATAAAATTTCTTTCAGTGGCTATGCTACTTTTCAGAAGGTCACAGTTACCTTGCCGTAACGCCAGAGTCATACATACTATCTTGAGACAATGCTCCAAAACGTTGATACCTATGATTTTGCTGTGTTTTGCATTTAAAACGACATGTTATGTTGATGTGTTATTCGTAAGATACACTGTCAACGTTTGTGCTATTCTAATAGTATTCATTCGTAGTAGTATTCAAAACAAAACTATTGCTAATTGATTCCGAACGGATGCTTGAATATTAAAGATCAGTCTCGTCAATGTCATACCGGGCTTAAACGGATGCCTCCTTCATCTAGTTTATGTAATTTTACGTTATGCATGCGCGTTCACAAACACTGCTGGTCACCGAAGATGGTAGAGATCTTCACGACAAGAAAGGCAAGCTTCCATTTATTCACATGCAAAAAAGATTCACCATATTTAAAATGAGACCTAGACGATATCGACCGCGGCAGCAATGCCTCGGTCAATAAGGCTTGGAACTTCGAGCGGTTTGTTTACAATGAAGCGGTATTTCAATTTTAAAACGCACCGCTGTTATCGATAGCTTCTTTCACATCTCGTTTCCTCCTAGCCTACTGCACCTCCTACAAATGCGGTCCTTCTTCAGCTGACGGCACTTATAGCGCAGCTGACGCTCCCCGCGGTAATGAAATTTGTGGTCACCTAACTAGAACGGCACAAGGGACCGAGGCGAGCTTCAAGCAACAAGGATGGCGTCCATCGATCGTTCACTATAGTGCTCACGCTTACTTTACTCGAGGAAACGAGGGATATTTTTTTTTTGTCCATCCGGTGTGACCAGCATTTTTCTATCTGTATTCGATCACTTTTTTTACGGAGAAGCATGAAAATATTGCAAGTGATACGCGATATAGAGAACCTCCAGGCCGTGTATAGTGCGGTCCCAGTGACTCCCAGATCAATGGCTGCACATGTAAGCGCCAGCTCGTTAGCGCTAGCGTTAGATTTTCACCTTCTTTAGCCACGCAGTCTCGCTTTTGGTTACTTTCTTCCTGAGCCATGCCGTGTAAGAAAAGCAATCGTTCGTTCTCGATTTACGTTAGAAGGTCTGTAGAAAGATAATGCGAACAGCAAACATTTTGCACCGAGCTTCGTAAAATCAGTTCTTACACGTTCCAACTCTTGTGGCGAATGTCCGTGCATATTAGACACGAAACGAGTACACATATGCACAAGTCGGAGAGAGGATACCGATAAACGTCTGCTCTGCTTATGTTTAGTCCCATTACGAACGCTTTTCTCGCTACTGTGCTTGTAAAACTACAATTATTAAGCATTTCATTTACATGTTCATAGCAACAACCGATCTTTATCTGTAGTGTAAATGCGACACTAAAAAGTGCGAAATGATGTCATTGTGCATATTTCGTGACATTTGAGGGTTAAAGGGCGATGGCGAAACAGCCATGAGGAAAACTCACAGCGACCATCTTTTATGTGCGTTGACGTCATTAATGCGTGTTACGTGCCACAAAGACAAAGTGAACGATGCACTGAACACACTACAAGATGCATAATCATTTTAGATAGCGTATTGAACTTTACGGTGCGTTTGAACACGTCACTTCTTGCCCACTCAGACATATAACGGCGTGATAAGGTAGCTAAGTACTTTTTTTTTCTTTTTTTTGCGAGAAATTACGTTCTGTAAACATCGCTAGCGAGACTTAAAATGCCCAAACAACATACGAAGTTCGCGCTATTAGACAACAGCAATATTTTTTGTCGTTATAAAAATCTTCTAGCCTTTCTTTTAATCATTTATTTACGAAACGAACTTTCTTAGTATATTTAGGTAGCACTATAATCGATGTAATTAGGGAAACACCATCAAAATAAGTATGGTAATATTTTTTTCAAAAGGGAAACAGGCTTACCGAAAGCAGTCGCAGTCGCTGCTTTTAGCTGGCGTTCATACCTTGGGGTAAAAAAGGCAGCAGAAAAGTTAATCCCAGCAGATGTTCGCAAATTGGGAGATATACACAAAGCCTGTAACAAAGCTTGGTGCAGTGGGGCCAAAAAATGTGGAACAGTGGGTGCCAGTCTTACCGCTTTAAAAGGACAGGTTGGTATTTAGCAAGTACCGATCTGTTCTACAAGGCAGAATGTCATAATCGCAGTTTTATGCAGCCTATTCTTAGTCGAAACAAAGATCAATGAACATACCGAAAAACAAATTCAATATAAGATTTTCTATGAAATTGGGCAAGAATAGTGCTTAAATTTGCAATGTTGCAAAATTCAGTATGCACGGTCCTTTCCCTTAAGAATCCTCTCCCTTAAGTTAGTCAAGACATTTCGGGAATGCCATGAAAACACGATGGGCAATTTTGGGGAAAACGTACCATTGGGATGTACACCTCGTAATATACGTGGCACACGCAATAACAAGTGCATAGTCGCTGTATTCGTTCGTACTCAATCATTCCAGAAAAAAAAAGTTCTCAGATTTCGATAAAGCGTTCATTTATGACTATAACTATTTATCCCTGCCTATTATCATCGCCACATTCATTCTTAATGCTTTCTTGCTTTTGTTTCATGAGCCTGCCTTCCCATTCGTCCCTGTGGACGAATGTCGTGACCACCGAACTTCGTTCCACATGAGACAAACTCTCGGAGACAATGAATCATTTTTTTTTTCTGGGGCGTGTTTCGGGCTTCCTTTAAATTAATTTGTTATATTTTACTGACAAGACTCCGCAGTCTACGAGTAAATTTTCTAATAAACCTCCCCGCAGCAGCATATGCGTGTGTGCAGGGGGTGTAGGAGAGGAAGATATTGCCTCTTCCACTTTCAACAACCAGTCCTAAAAACCATTCTTAAAAGTATGACCCATCACCGGTGCTTAAATACGTGAGGAGTGCGGGATGAAGAAACGCATAAACATCGCAACTGCACCAATAAATTCAAATACCTAACCCAGCAATTGGGATCCCCTGGCAATCATCAAAATGGCGTCCATCTGTGTGCGCACGCTCATGTTTCAAGTATCAAGTGTGCATAACAGAATAATTCCAACACGTAGGACCTATTGTCAATTTTACCCTCTGCGACAATTTTCTTTTTCTTTGGTTTAACTATTTTGTACTTGGGACCGTCAAATGTTAATCAGTACTGACCGATCAGCAATACTTTTCTTTGTTGCGATTATGCGAATGATCATGTCAGGTGTGCTCGGTATCGGACACCTACACCACGAAGAACACTAAGCGCCGAAATCTCCCATCTTTATAAGTTCGTAGCATTTTAGGGGCCTGGTTTGTCGTCCATCGAGTGTCTCATATCGCATGGTCACGCAGTGGTCAATACATAACTTGCAACTACGTCACACCGCGGAACTCTGGGATACGATTTCGCGGCATGCGCCGCCATTACCGAGCACATGGCAGCAGACGACACCTACTCAAGCTGTGCGGCTCTCGCATTTCCCGTCAACGCTGCACATCGCAACGGCGATCTGTGCGATATTTGGCTGCTGCACGAGAAGTGTAAATCAATAATAAAAAAAAAAGACCAGGGGCGGGGACATACTGTTTGCCAAACGTGATCATAAACCCGTGCGACCGCACGAAAGAGCTGTCCGAGAAGCTGAGCAATGACTTATGCGCGCGTAAACAGGAAGGACCTCAGACGTTTCACAACGTTTGTGTGTGCGGGTGTCACTTCATAACAGGCAAGTTATGCTTCCGAATCTCCTCACCTTTTCGCCGAGTCTATCACCACGGGGTTATGCGGGAGGTCCATTTTTGTCGAAACGTGAAGCACCGATTGAGCACAGCGATCGCGTCTTGGTTTTCGGGAGGCCTTTTAGCTCTTCGGTGAAACGAACCCCGACTGGTCGCCAAACATGTTATTGGGCCATGGTTTTATGCAGCAATCAGCGACGAAATCTGTGCAGTTTGAGCGCCGCAAAATGCATGCGGCGAAGAGCGCCGCTGTAGGTGACTCGCGCGAAGTTGTTTCAACCATTACGTGCGACACCACTGACGACACTCCAGGCTGCATAATGTCCTGAACGATTCTCGTTCGTCATAAGCGCAAGGCAAACGATCAAAACACGCGCACTATACGCCGAACAATCCGCGCACGAACGTTAACACAGCGCGGTCACTGAGACGTATGTGCTCGGTGATGGCGGACGGAAGACAGGAACTGACGTCACTTGCAAGTTATGTATACAGGCCTAAAACAAGGCTAACAATGCTCAAAATCAATTCAATATCAACTAACACGGTCTGAAATAATATAAAGTACACAAATAACCAAGATTTAATCGCAATAATTTACCTAAAATCGCAAAAAACGCTTATGAAACATCCAGCTGATAATCGCGCGGCGCAAGAGAGGGCGCCACTGTCTCGGCAAGCGCGCGATTGCCGAAGGAACCGCTGGGTGGCCCGTGCTGCGCACTTTTTTAGCTTTCACGGTAGCGGAGCTGCATTAAGCGCAGGATTTAGAACAACACCAAGGCCTACACAAGAACGCCGGCGCAGGATATAGCGAGGTATTTAGAACTGCACCAAGACTTACACAAGAACTACATTTTTTTTTTCTCTCGCTTGCGTCAGTTGGAATTACACAGCGCAGTAACTACAACACTTCGTTTGGCCCCGCCTGCGTCTCGTGTCTGAACGTATACTTAGCACATGCGCTACGTTCTGCATAGTGAGATTTCGGAGAGCTCGAACGACGCATCATTACTGCTTTTCAACATTTACAATAGGATAATAAATATGTAAGCCTCACATCTTACGGTTACAACTGTAAAGACAGCATTCAGGTTACGGCTAAGGCACGTTCATAACAAACGTCAGTCGGCGGCTCACATTTTCTACAGAAAAATGTGACTGCACCTGACGCATCAAGCTAACTAGGAGCAGGTCAAAGCAGCACGTGGAATGGCGAGTGTATTCCAGTGAGTTTCTCCCTGTCGTTTGATAACCCTTCACAGTGCTGAGCATCGGGCCCCGCACTCACCGGCTCCTCTGGGCAAGGCAGAGAGATATGACGAGCGCCAGCATCACCGACAGGAATACGGAGAGGCCGATGAGCCACGTGCGCATCTGGTCCTCCTCCCGTTCGGCGTCGCTCAGGGCGTCCGCCGGCTGCAAGCAAAAGAGGGCGTGAGGAATGCTGCGGCACGACACTACCGCCGTCATGCAACTGTCGCTTTCCCTGACCAGTGATATCGCAGCAAAGTGAGCAGTCATGTTGTCACGTCAGCGAAATAATACGTCGGCGAATAAAGACGACACATGAAACTGAGTGCAGAACAGCGTTGAACACACAGTGAATGAACTTTGGAATGAAAGTACAACGCAACACGATAATGTAAGTGTTAGCTGTAAAATAGGGGCTGTTACCATTAATACCTGTCGTTATGTCTCGAAACAGTATTTCAGCACCGCCCGAAGCTGAGAAAGTACACTATCCTTCTTTTGACCTTTGGTTCTTTACTTGCTCATTACTTGTTTAATCGCGTACGTAGGTTTACTGGAAATCGACACTCGAAATACACTCACCCCTTAGATAAGCACTTACCTCGCTATACAGCACGTTGAACTCTTTAAAGAGCTTATCCAGGAACTCAATATTCTTGTCTATTAATCTGAAAACGAAATCAGTGAGGCGAAGGTGAGGCGCGAGGAAGTTTTAAACCACACGGTGTTGCCTGGGGCTTCAATATTTCAGAGATTACGACTCACGTGAGAACGTTGGACACCTCGATAATGGAGTTGTCGTCCCGATTCACGAAATGCAAGTAGAGGTCGCTCCTGCAATGCGTGCAAGTAAATTGAGTTCAAACACGGCGGCATCCCTGGAACACAAATGTGTGAGCTCGGGTCACTTACTTTTTCCGATCAACAGAGCCGTCTTCGTTTTCATGAACTTTGTATTCGTCAATATTTACAATGGCTCCGGTGATGTTGGCGAGGACCCTGTTCAAATGAAAAAATAAAAATAAGTGTGATTTAGACTTGAGTCCGCTTAAGCTTTGACGGCAAGTTAGAGAGAAGCTTACTCTCGAAACTCTTCCATTTTTTCCCGGAACTCTTCTGGTGTCAGTCGAAGGACGAAACGTACGCGCTGGTCTTCCCGCAAGAGGTAGATCTGTGAAATACAGGAAAGCAAGCGCGTTGCGCAACAGTAGAACATGCTTTTTTTTATGGTCTACTGTGTAATATGAACCGACTTGCTCAGCGACACGTTCTTGTGCCTTTAGCACGATTTAAGCTACTTCCGGAGGTACTCTGGTGTGCACAATTCAGTCAATCAAAAAGGCTCGAGGTCACAAATGTTTGAGGTAAAGGCGAATGCTTTCTTTTTGTTATGTAACGCTGTACGTGGAAGGAATGAATCAACCCGATAGAATATCGTTTGTTCGTGCGTAACCTCAGCTTTTGAGTATAACCGTAATGGCAGCATGAAAATTAAAAACGAAACAGTCTGAAAGGCAATTTTTGATAAGGTAAAACAGAAAGTTACGGTTACATAAAAGCATTATACTTAGAACACTGCCTAATTTCGACCGTGCTTTTTTTTTCTTTATTAGATTCAAGGAAACTCCGAAAAGCCAGAGTGACTTACATAGCGAACAAAATGCGAATGAGTTCGGTGAAGAGTCCACATGATTATCAGCGATGATAACTATGCTAGCTGTTGCGAACATGAAGTCGGGAAAAAGACAATGTCACTCACAAACACGCTGGCAGTGTCGTAGAAGCCCTCGGTGTCGTTAGCGATGACCTCAAAGTCAAAGTACCCCTTCATGCCTTTCTGCGGATAAAAGTTGAGGCTCAAGTCGCCGGTGCGGTGATTGATGAGGAACGGTGGCCCCGTCAGGGATTCCAGTCCTTCGGAAAGTGTCCTCCGGATTTCACCACCGATGTAGTAGCTCACCACACTGTTGATGCCTTCGTCACGATCAATAGCCTGCAGCACGCGAAAGCGACGTTGATGAAAGTGTTGCCGTACAGCGCACACATGTCGGGTAGTTTTATTTGCCGCAGAACTATGCAAATTATTCGCAAACTTTATTTGCCGTGGTCCGAGTGAAGCCAAGTGGCGTATGCAGCCGCTAATAAAACGCAATACGCACTGCGATATTATTAAAATTCCCAAGACTCATGTACCATAATGCCGATTTTTTACGTCCCAGCTTACTGTTGCTAGAAACGGTGGCTGGAAATTTCTGAAAAACTCGGAGGCAGTGGCACACATCAAAATATTCGGCTAAGTTTATGCGCCATAAAACGTGAAAGTGGTATAAATGTATGCTAATGTATCAATCAGAGAACACGGGTAATTTTTATGCAGACAATGCAATTCTGTGTACCTGTTCTACCATAAAAAAATTAACTCTACACTGCACTAATAAGGGATGTATTACAGAGTACGGTTAGGCATCCATCGTCAATAGTACGCCGCCGCAGCTAGATATAATTCAAATCCGCTACTAGTAAAGGCGTAGCTAGAAACTTTTGCGAGGTTGGGGGGGGGGGGGGGTGAGTGTTCAGCCCGCCCTTTATATATATATTCGTGAGTGCGTTTGTACGTGTGCGTGTATATATACATATGAAAATTGAAAAAATTCGGGAGGGGGGGGGGTCTGAACCCTTCTCCCCCTTTCCCCTGGCTACGCCAATGAGTACTAGGTTTCAGCTGTTACAAAAATGACTTAAAAATTTAATTGCGTACAACATATAAGTACTAGAACACATAGAAAACTGCACAGTGCCACATTTGCGTTTCACACTCCGTAGTTTAACGATGAACGAATAAGGACCAGATGCTTCTCAACAAGCCCTGTAATTACAGCGACCTTGTGACGAAGAGTTTCCGAATACCTCACTGTGAAGTTATTTTGGGATAGCCAGTCGTTTCGGGTCGTTCATATCATGTGCTAAAACACTCAGCTCGCGTTAACACGACCGAGAAAACGCACGTTCGCGCAGTTAACTCAATCGGTTCATCACTTGAAAACAGGTAGTGACGGTGACGTCTCTGTACAGACAACAGGAGGTACGCACCTTGACAGTCATGAAGACGACCCCAAAGTCCGCCTCCATGGTGACTCCACCGGTGAAGACGCGGCTCACGAACCTCGGCGGGTTGTCGTTGACGTCTAGCACAGTGATCTCGACCTGAAGCAGTGTGTTGTCTTTGGGGTCGAAACGGCTCACGGGCCGTGGCTCGTGGAAGCAGTCGTCCGAAGCGCGCACCACCAACGTGTAATTAGCCTGTTCCTCCCTGTCGAGTGGTTCTGTTGCCGACAGCTGGTGCGTGAAGATGTCCAGCACAAAGCGGCCTTTCTCATTGCCCCCTGCGGAGGTGCAGCGGTGGCTGTTAGCTCAGCATTGAGCGATACTTTGAACATTGGAAACTAAGCGGCGCTCATGATAACGTTACATTTCTATATCGTGATAACGATATCGAGAAGCCTCCCTTACGCAATGCACGTTGCTATGCTTTGAGGGTGTTTTTGAACTAATTAATTAAAAAATACTTTTTGCCAGCATACGAAAAGTAGACGACTTTTCCTGCTGTCATGCACATTTGGTTCTTTTGATTAGCTTTTGAATAACTTCGCTAATTACGCTACCTGATCATTACATTTATCGCTTCAGAGACCTGCGTGCAGTTGAAATTCGAAACTCACCGACTATGTAGTAGCACGGTATGGGCTTCAGGATGCTCAGGTCATCGTCTCTGTCGATCGTGCTGATCAGTTTGTACGTTTCCACTCCTGGTTTCAGATTCTCCGTGAATGTGAGTTGGTGCTGTGGAAAAAAAAAAGAAAGAAGAGGAAAGAAGAAGAAGGATTAACTTACATACACGTACCTAGCATCTTTGTTGTTTTGAGGCTTTTTCACATCCAAGCTGCCTCAGCAAGATAATCGAATTGTTTCGTTATTAGGCCATTTTCGTACTTCCCAGTAAGCACTGAAGTTTCTAGTGTACTCCGCGCATCCTGCTCTGCAAATAACACAGAACGATGTAGCTTGTTTCTTCTTTTCATTTTTTGCTTCGCGCCTTTGAGAAAAATACACAAAGGTGAAGGGAGTACACCAGTCTGATTTCAGAAAATCTGGTAAGATTTCTACAAAGTTTGACAATCATGAACCGAATCAAATGTCTCGGCAAAAATCTCATATATTAGCATTTAACCTCGCCATGTCTGTCTCTTTAACCAAGTGCCCCCAGCTCCAGAAAAAGAAAGGATTTAAAGTGAATTTCTTACGACATCTTCGGTGAATTCTGGTGCATAGTCGTTGACATCCGTCACGAACACAGTAAGGTCCAGGTCACTCGACAAAGACGTCGGCTGTCCCAAGTCATAGGCTTCAACACGGAGCTGCATGTGCAACAGTAACTTTGTTAGGATAATCATAAATTGTGGCCATCAAAACCGCATATGAAATTAGAGTAATACGCCGTAGTTATAGATTATCTTCACAGTTCACGGAAACTACGTTACGTTAGTGACATAGTCATTTTGCCTGTTAAATGCTATAATCTATCGGCACTTCAGATTCTCAAAAGTAAGCAATAGAATGATGGCTCGTATGGTTGAATGACTGTACGACATCTTGCTGATGTATGCACGTGATGTCGCGGTTTCGATTCCCGACCGCGGTGGCCGCGTATTCCAAACGAGAATGCAGGCGCAAAACCTCGTTTACGATGCTGCGCGTCCACGTTGAAGGATCCCAGCTGGTCAAATATTGTAGGTGCTTCTCGCCACCATGAGGTCTCTCATAGACATTTGGGGTCTGTTTGAAGTGCTTGACACTTCTCCATTATGATTCTTTCTCTAAAAAAAAAAGTCACAGTTTCGCCGCAACGGCGAAGCAATGAATGCGATAGCAACAAATTGGAATGTAACGCGAAGAACGGAAAGCAGCTCAAAATTGCCAGCGCGTCGCTCGAGCCCAAAGCACGCACGAAAAGAACGCACACAGGACGAGCGCGAACTATCATGCGTCACAGCTCGATACTTGAAGCGCACTGCTGAAACATAAAGCAGGACGCACGAAACGAACGAATAGGTACACACAGCACGAGCGCGAACTAAATGTCGCAGTTGTTAATTATTTCTGTTTGAACAGCGCGCTCATTTCGCAAACGCGGCCGCGGCAGCGAGCGATGTGACTTTCGTACGCTCTGTGATTTCAGCGCGGACATCACGGGGAAAGCACAAGACATACAACCCCCATCTCCACAACCCGCCCGCCCCCTTCTTTCCTTAAGATAAGCGTACGAAGGCGACCACGCCCTATAGGGCGAAAAGCCTTGGCGTTCACAGGAGCAGGGCGACGACCTTTAAAGTGCGCCCAGCGCGCCCAGCGCGCACATCGCGCCATCTCGCTGGTGAGTAAGAAAGCACGCTGAAGTAAATAGTGTATATAAATAGCTCGCCGTTAGCATACTGAAAGACGCTGCTCTCCGTGGCTTAGCCGTCTAACGCCGCGCGTTTCGGAGCGAGAGGTCGGCCGTTCGATTCCGCGCGTCGGAAAGTATTTCTGAATTATTTTTCTTTGTGGCTTTTCTGTATATATATATATATATATATATATATATATATATACAGGGTGTTTCAGCTAAAAAGCACCAAGTATTTAAAAATTATATAGGTGCTACGCATCTCCAGTTAGTGCAGTATTGTTCTAAGCCATATAGAGCACGTCAGAATATTTTTTCCAATCCGCCAAGCTCAGTAATTAACAAGGATTGCTTAATGAACTTTTTAAATAGTAACTCTAGAGAAAAGTTTTCACTATAAAAGTTGTAGCGCTTGTTCAGAAACATCGAATATTTTCATCTATGCTGAGATAACTCTACTGCTTAATTTTTTTGCGGACTTTCTATAAAGCGCGCGAATTTTAAAAAAATACCACGTGACTGCCGCCTAACGCGCGGCGCTTTCAGTGCCCTCAAATGTAAGTTGAACGAATTATCAAGGGCTGCTCCGTGCACGAATGTCGATTGAGCAGGCTGCAGGTGACTGTGATGGACGCTAAATGATGATAGAGGCGTACTATAAAAAAAAAACATCTACGAAAGAGCGGCCGTCACGTGTGAGTGCATCTTTTATCTCGGTGTTACACCACGCTGTCACCCTCACCCCTTCCAATGTGTTTCTTCATTGGTGCGAAAAAAGAAAAAAAATGCCTACCCTACATCAAATGCTACCTACGGTCTCATGTAGCATTTGCTCCGTGGCTGCCGCTCTTTTGTTGAAGAATTTTTATTTGTTGTTGTTGAAACAGTATGCTAATTTTGTCGCTTAACGTCCATCGCAGTCACCGATAACCTGTTACACCGATCTTCGTGCACGAAGCAGCCTTTGATAATTCGTTCAACTTACATTTGAGGGCACTGAAAGCGCCGCGCTTTTGGCGGCAGTCACGTGGTATTTTTTAAAATTCGCGCGCTTTAAAGAAAGGCCGGAAAAAAATTAGGCAGGGGAGTTATCTTAACATAGATTGAAAAATTTGATGTTTCTGAACAAGCGCTACAACTTTTGTATTGAAAAGTGTTCTCTAGAGTTATTATTTAAAAAGTTCATTAAGCAATCTTTGTCAATTGCCAAGCCTGGCGGATTGAAAAAAAAATATTCTGACGTGCTCTAAATGCCTTCGAACAATATTGCGCTAATTGCAGACGCGTAGCGCCTAAGCTGAATTTTTTATTACTTGGTGCTTTTTATCTGAAACACCCTGTATATATATATATATATACGGTGCATGACGGCGGCGACGGTGACGGCAAAAATCAGCCGAGACTGTCCATATAATTGCTATCGCAATTAAAAAAAAAAACGCGCGGACTGTGGTCATCGCACAAGACAGAAGAAAAAAATATATATAGGCGTACCTCGTACACCTTCTGCGTCTCGCGGTCCAGCGTCTGTCTCAGTGTAATCACACCAGTGCGCTCGTCGAGACGAAAGGTTCTCCAGTGGCCGTTGGGTAGGTCCTTCAGACGGTAACGCACCTCTGCGTTCGCTCCGAAGTCGCTGTCCTCCGCACCCACTTCCACCACCACGGTGCCCAAAGTCGCATTCTGGCGAAAAAAAAAAAAAAAAAACATGGAGCTCACTAATTGTCACACGCGTCCCTTGGCTAAATTATTCTTTTCTTGTAAAGTGGGCTGCTCTGTTAGACTAGTTCCGGTTGCAACTACTTGATTAACACTGACTGGTTCACGCTGACCTTCTACTCGCCCACGCAAAGCTCGTGCAAAAGGAAAAAAAGAGCACCAGAGACTAACAATACAGGGCATTCCTGTAGTGAATGTTTCGTGCAAGTCTTTTTATTTTTGCTTCAGTTTACTAAAACCACACATTTATTGGTTCGCTGTCCCGGGGTGGCTAAAGCAGCACCAACGACTTGACACCTTTAATAAAGTAGACCTAATGAACGAGTCCGGTGCCCACTAATTGTGCAATCACACTCTGGAAAGCCCGAACTGAAGTTCCAGTAACTTATTACAAGTGTAATTTTGTTACCCAACCTTTCCTGCTGCGACGTTGACCGAAAAATAAAACGCACTGAATAGAGATTCCTGATTTGGAATGTGTTGCCTTAATGCTAGCCCTGAACGCGTAGACAGCATCAAATATTTAGCGTTCTCTTGTTGTTAGCGCCTCGTTCACAACAGTAAGATATGCACGCTAATGGGACTGCGAGTTCTATTTCTTCCCAATGTTTTATTCGTCTGAGTGATTCACTGTACTACGTGTGAAGTGGTGCACGGTGCATGCAGGCACGGTGCCTCCGTGAAGTACACTACCGGTTCGTAAGGTTCGTAATAGAGCGCGAAAGTAAGGAGCATTTATTCATTTCGTAGCGCTACAAAGAACCCATAATGGAGTCTTAAGCGGCAGAACGCGCACGGCTGGATGTTGTGCTCACCTCTGGAATGCGAATGGTGTGGTTCTGCGGCGGCCTGACGAACACCGGACTGTGGTCATTGACGTCCGCTACGCAGACGCTGAACATCTGCACCGAGGAGCGTGGAGGCAAGCCCTGGTCCTGTGCCCGCAGCGCCACCGTTGCGTTGCCTACACGACCCCGAAGCGAGTAGCGAGTCGACACACGGGCCGTGTTGTCTGGCAGGGACTCCACCTCGAACAGATCTGTACACAGAGAAAGGAGGGCGAATAAAATTGAGCGCAGCAAGCAAAAAGTGCGTCTTGGATTTAGCGAGGCAATGCACGCAATGCAGGCACATTCCGAGGCTTACTAATTGATGGAAAAACGGAAAACGTGCTACCAAAAAGAAAAAAAAAAGAAAGGACACAGCGTTTTAAAATTGTACAGAAAAAAATTGAAGTCGAAGAAAAGGTCAACACCGAGGTTATATCGCTATGGTGGTCCCTCACGTTAAGCATGCAATTCAGGAGCCAAAAATTACGTAAAGGGAAAGTGCAAGAAAAGGCCCTGTAAGGCTTGAAGGCAACGAGTTAACTGAACATCAGTGGTTTTAATAACGATCATTGTTGGGGTTTTGCGTCTCAAAACATCATTATGAGAGACGCCGTGTGGAAGGTTCGAAATTTCGACCACCAGCGGTTTTTTAGCGTGCACCTAAATCCACGGGCCTCAAACATTTTCGCCTCCATCGAAAATGCAGCCGCCGCGGCCGGGATTCGATTCCGCGACCTTTCGGTCAGCAGTCGAGCGCCATAACCACTTGACCACCGTGGCGGCGCTAACTTAAATTGCTTAAACATTGTATAAATGGTATAACAGTTTTGTGCATTTTCCTAATTGCAATGAATGCCTTTTTGGCTATACATATTATTATGCAACTAATAAAGGTCCCGCTGCGGTTTCCAACGATGGGACATCTTTCAGGATAACCTCGTCTGTACATACGTATGTATCAATGTAGAAAACAATGAACTTGAAGTTGAGCTTGAAGGTGAAGCGTTGACAGCAAGAGCCATGCATTGAACAACACAAACTACGGTTCCCAGTTTTATCACCCTGTACTTTGCCGCAAACATTCGCCTAACAATTAAATTAGCAATAATATTCGCGCCCAGGCAAAGATGAGAACACCTCTCTCGATGACCGCGAACACTCGCTGTCTAACACTGATGGGTTGAACAGCGCAGACAAAAGCGGGGGAAGGCTTCGCGTCGACTCTCGGTTCAATGTGGGGAAGGCAGCACACACGAAGCGAGCGCGAGCGGTCACCTCTGCTCGCCCAGGCTTCGCACCCGCTGCAGATTACTTACAAGATACGGCGCACGGACAGCCTGTGCGTTCAGCCGTTACGACCGTTGCCGCGCGGGCCGCGCGTGGCCCCGCCTTGCTGCCTTGCGGAGGAGACGCTCTAACCATTAGGTCACAATTGAACATATACTTTTCTTATGCAAACACTAATTAGATTTGCGTGTCAGTGGTGTGCGAATCAGTATGCACGCACGCCGGATCCTTGTGCTGCCAGAGACGCAGGAACGAAATGGGCAAATATTAGATAACCTTGCCCTACCGCTGCCATAACCATCGCTCTCGTGAAATCGGTGGTAAGTAGCATCACGCGTTTCAGAACTCGCAGTGCAAGAAAGAAGGAGGTGTCAGCCAGGGTTACGACGAAAACAGAAATTAAGGGACGTGGTTGGTGCCGAAACTCGCTGCGCGTCTCCATATCTTGGCACTGTGGCTATGTCTAGCACGTCGTGTCTTGCGATTGAACCAGTTTAAAAGCTGAGTGAAATTGTTACTTGTTCTGCAACGTTTATCGCTGTGGCTGAAAGACGCGTTTGTCACTGAAATCTGCTGCGCATCTTTTGTCGTAATGCGTCGTACTTACATGCTGTTAGCGCGAGAAAACTTCGCCTTCGTCGACTTCCACAGTGCATGGGATCTGCATAATTTTTATCTGTGCATTTCTCTTTATTCATATTGACCGTAACCGGGGGCTGGCATGACAACAATCGTAGTTTACTGACACGAGTCACGTAAACCTAATTTTTGATGAAAGTTGTCTTATTTTTTCTAAAGCTGCACCGGACGCTGTGTAGAGTGCCGCAGGCAACAAACGTCGACTACTTTTTAGCACCCGCTTTCTTTAATGTGTACACAAGCCTCAATGCACAGTTTTTCATTCTCCCCACAGCAGTGTGGCTGAACGTCGAATCGAGCATCGATTAAGTGCTGAGCAGCAGGCTGCCATAGCCACTAAGCCGCCCCGACAAATACGTATTAGTGCTTTCAAACTTGAGTGATTCCCTTTTGCAGCGAACACGTTTCATAGATTCAATTCAGGTCACTTCAGAAACATGCACAACTTTTCAGGAGTACATCAAGCATCTCGTGTGACGATGAAACCGTCCTTTTTCCCTTTTTTTTTTTTTTTTGCGCCACTCGCTAGGCACTTCCGAGGGAAGTGGACGATGGGAGTCTTTACTTCGTATCTCATGCCTAAAATTGGGAGTCTGTTGGCCTAAGCACTCTGAAAAGTTCAGGCCGATTCAACATAAACTCTGCCCGCTACACGTATGTGTTGCGCGAAAGGGAACACTCCCTACTGGCACAATCGCTGTTACCCGCATTCAGGAACGTTTCGAATGCTTAACTGAGTCTGTCAATCAGGCTTCTCCTCACAAAGAATAACAATGTGGGGAAGCCAACACACGCGCACATAGACGGAGAAACGCATGCATGCATGCATGCATGCATGCATATTACATACATACATACATACATACATACATACATACATACATACATACATACATACATACATACATACATACATACATACATACATACATACATACATACATACATACATACATACATACATACATACATACATACATACATACATACATACATACATACATACATACATACATACATACATACATACATACATACATACATACACAGAAAGACAAAGAAACGCCTTGTGCTGTGTCTTTTCCTCCAAAGTGTTTGTTTGTTGGTCTGCTTTCAAAATGAGCCACAGTGTTGCTTTATGCGAACTGGGACGCATTTACCTGTCGTACTTAACGCAATGTTATGCGCGGCGCTACAAACAAACATAATGCCCTCTATCGCAATGCGCGCGCGTTGATAGTCACGAAACCATGGCTGCATTCCCTTACCGGCTTCGTATCCGGCCTGGATGGTGAACACGATCCTGGCGTTCGGCGTCGACGGGTCGTCAGCGTCCATGGCTGAAGCCAGGAACACAGTCTCGTGAATGCGAATGAACTCGGTGACTTCGGCACAATGTGTCTGCCGCACGAACATCGGTGCCTCGTCGTTCACGTCCAGCACACGTATACTAATCTGCAGCCAAATACATACGGAACAGTAATAAGAAGCTGCATTTGATCGACACTTAGCCGATGGAATTCTAATGAGGATGAAACATTCCTCGATTTTCTAAGGCTGGGCCGATGGCTAGAAAGGTGCTACACGCAGCGACTACACATGCATAAAAATGCCAATTTTCTGTTGGCGTTAGATGACTGTTTACTAAAAGTACGAGTAACTAAAAGTACTTACTAAAAAGTACGTACTAAAAAGTACATTACTAAAAGTACGAGTAACTGAGCACTTAATGTTACACACTGGTGATGACAACTATACAGCAGTAGCTTAGAGTTTACTTACAGAATTTAGTGACTTGATTTGAAAGCAGGTCCATGATTTGTTCTTACTCAGGAAAGTATCTCTTAGCACCTTTAATGAGCAAATGAGTGCAAATGCAGTGGGGCGTTTCACCTTAAGTACATCATCAAAATTTTTGTGCGTAGTGCTTACTGATACCCCGTATGTGTACGACCAGATATGACTACCCTGTAAAATACACCTCGAATACTTTTCGCCGGCATATTATTCGCCTTTTGCAACGCGTTCCAAATTTTTACTATATATCTTCGGCGTAATACGAGAGTAATACGAGATCAGACAACGCACGTAATTCTAATTGACAAAGTTACCAACAGAATTATGAATTGTCGAAAAGAACAGAAAAGATATCTAAACGTGATAAACGTTCATTATTTGGAAGCGTAGCGCTAGTAGACACGGACTAGAGGAAGACACACGGACACACAGACGGAAGCGCTTCCGTCTGTGTGTCCGTGTGTCTTCCTCTAGTCCGTGTCTACTAGCGCTACGCTTCCAAGTATGAATTTCCAACTCGCCCAAGAAACAGCACTCCTAAAGTTCATTATTTACCTGTTTGAATGTTCTCCTGCTCTCATCTGTGCCGAATCCGGCTTCGTAGTTGTCCCATGCTTGAACTATCAGCGAGTATGAAGCCGTTTCTTCTCTGTCCAAAGGCATAGTAACCGTGATGACACCCTGTATGGTGAAGACAGACAGACCCTTTACTAAAAACAAAAAACGAATGATTTTTGACTAGAGCGATTATGCAGCTTTTCGTTTGTTTGTTTGTCTGTCTGTTTGTTTGGTTCGTTCTTATGGTGAACGAGTCTGTTCCGCACGTTTTTAGGAAAGACCACGGGCGCGAACAAATGGAAGTTATTGCGTAATAATAAGAACTAAACCTTTTAATGCGGAGCACTTTAATTAGAAATCTCCCAATTATAGCCTAAATTATAAAAATGACAACCCCGTTTTCTTTTCTTTCATTCTTGCAACTCGCAATGAAGCTTATACTGGTTGTACCACCGTGGCATGCAGCCAGAATGAAAAGCTTAAACATTGGGTTGATCGGAAAAAAGATGAGAAGTTGCTTAAAGGGGTCATGAACCATTTTTCCAAGTAATGATCTAATGACCTCAGTATCGGAGTTTACTGCCTCCCGAATCGATTGCCGCAAAAATTTCTCGAATCCGTCAAGAATGAGCGGAGTTACGGGGGTTCGGCGCACGCTCTCAGCGCTTGCTCTCTTTTCTCGTGCCGACGAGCGCACTGGAAGCTAGACAGGGAGGGACGGCACGGGGGTAAGAAGTTACGTCAGCGCGCGTCATGAAACGCGATCGCTCTACCGCTGTGATTCGCGTGCGCGAGTGCGGCTACCGTGTACTGAGGAGTGCGGCGCCGGCAAGTGGCGGCACCCCGTGGCAAGAAGAGCATCTGATCCGAACGCCGCTCTCGATTTATGTCGGCTATCGGCCAATGAGGATGCTATGTCTTTTGCGAGGTGAACAGGCAGATCGCGACGTCAACGGGCCCGCCCACCGACGAGAGTGAGAACCGGCCTCTGTTTGAAAAGAGGGCGGCTGAGAAAACAGCAACTTCGCGTTCCGCTTGTAGCCTTTACGCGGCGCGCACGACTGCAATATTTGGCTGAGCAGATCATAGCCGTGTCAGCTTTCCGCAGGACGTGTTTTTTCAACAAGCCCAAAGGGTGCTTCATGACCCC
This sequence comes from Rhipicephalus sanguineus, assembly GCF_013339695.2. NCBI lineage: Eukaryota > Metazoa > Arthropoda > Arachnida > Ixodida > Ixodidae > Rhipicephalus > Rhipicephalus sanguineus. The sequence goes on from NC_051176.1 coordinate 128,374,514, forward strand.
TTTAATGAGCTATCGTGACGTCAAATGTCACAAGGAATGCGGCAGGGGAGCTTCAGAAAATATCACACCTCGATAGCAGCTGATTAGGTACGAGGGCGCGTATCAGTGGAATCGCAGGCCAAGGCACCGCTATGGCGGCACGGTCAGAGTCGAGCCAACAAACTCTGCACCAGCGACAGGAACGCAGGTGAGGACTGTCAATGACGAGGTGAAAGCGTAGTCACACCTATAAATGCATTCAGTGCGGGTCTTTCCTTTAACCGATTACCTTGATTCATGCTGGCTGGTCGCCCACAAGAAGCACCGATCCGGTTTCATGCATTTTCCATTTGAGGAACGCACAAATAGAGAAACCGAATTTGGCTGTGGCACGACGTGTTGTGGAAATCAAAAAACGGCGCCACGCACTCACCGTGTCCCTGTCGATCTTGAACTTTCCGTCGGTGCCGGCGGCGTCCAGGGCGTACGTGATGCGGCCGTACTCGCCGACGTCGGCGTCTACCGCCTGCACGGCCGCCACTGAGGCACCCAGAGGGGCGTCCTCGGAGACAGCGAACTCGGAGGGCCCAGGCCGGAAGATGGGGTTGTTGTCGTTCTCGTCGAGCACCTGTATCTGCAGCTCGGTGACTCCAGACAACGGGGGCACGCCCGAGTCGGTCGCTTTGAGCGTCACGTTTATCCAGCTGTGAGCTTCGCGGTCAATCTTGTCAGCCACGGTTACTTCGCCTACGAAGATTTCCGGAAGAGAGGTGGTCATGATTCCTAGCAGCGTATCAGTTTTTTTTTGTGTCTTTTCTTTTGCATGTGGTACTAATTGCAATACTTATTGCTTAAAAGGTGCTCGAGTAGGTATATATACCTACACTGCGGTTCCTGAAAATAAGGGCCTTATTCTGTATCTAGTGGCTTCGACGGATGCGTGAAAACACATTAGAAAAAGCCGGTCTTTTTTAGCGAAAAAATAGAGAATTCTCAGGTTTCACGTGCTAAAACCGTGACCTGATTAATACGCACCCTGTAATCGGTGTACACGGGACCAGGGTGCACCTCCCCCCTTAGCAAGGTTACGCCCCTGCTTACAATGTACGAGGGTGATCAAAAGTTCCCAGGCCACGCTTCCATTGCAATACATGGGATAGTGGCCTGGGAACTTTTGACAGCCCCTGTCCATTCCGCAAAATGTACTACGTTTTGTTGATTATCACAATGAATGGCTTTTAAGGCCGGAAGAAGCACATCATCTTATTTTCTCGACGTTTTCTATGCCAATAACCCTTCATAATTCACAAACTGATATTATTTCATCTTATCAGGTTTATCAAGGCCCTGAGAAATTCGTTTGCCTCGTTCTTATTCGCTGTGAAAACTTTTTCGAGCTTTAGTCATGTATTGTACCAGGTGGGAAAACAAACACAACAAATACCTGTTTTGCGGTCAATTCCAATCAGTGCAAGGTATTCCATCTTTCCTTCCAAGGAATAATATATCGTCCGGTTCTTGTCCGCGTCTATCGCTCTTGCAGTGACGATTGGTGCGCCAACCATTGAGTTTTCTGTGACTGTTTGGCGGTAGAAAGACTTCTTGAAGCTCGGCCTGTTGTCGTTGACGTCGACTACGTTGACAGTAAGTGTTGCTGCAATAGAGATGGCACATTTAATAAACACCAGTTTGTCTGCTGCATGCAATTTTGCAAGGAACGAAAAACGAGTAATCACGTGATACCGGTGCCCTAGAGAGCACATGAGCTGAATTGCTGAAACACGGCTTTACAAACTTTCGATTGCGTATCCATCCGTAGCTACATCGTATATGCTGCATCGAATTTAAGTGCACTTTCGGTTGTACCATAAATCTAAACATTATCCTTTCAGCAAATTTGGAGGAGGAGAAGGAGGAGGAATATCTTTTGGTCTCATTCTTAGAGTTTCTTTACGGCAAAATTCGGAATTACTTACTGGAGCGCCTAGGCAAGTAAACGAGCTCTAAATCAATTGGCGATATTAAAGAAAGCGTGCAGTGCTCTTGACCATTGCTTGTAAATTAAAAGAAAAATAATCATCAGACAACAGTGTCTGAGCTCAATCAATCTCTATTGATCGCATGAGTATTAAGTTCCGCATAACTGCGGTTATCACTGCTTATTTTTGAAGTAACATTGTCATTAACGCTCAGTAACCACTAGGCAACCTTATACAGCACTCACCTGTCGCCGTTTGCCCAGGTGTTGCTGCGGCCATATCCTCGACTTTGACGCACAACTTTATGGACTCCATCACTTCCCGGTCAATATTAGACTTGACCATGACTTTCCCTTCGAGGTTGTTGACCTCAAAGCTCTGTTCGGCATCAAATTCGCTTACGAGGCCACCGTCTTCGTTCCGTGCCTCACTGGCACTTCCATGACACAATGAGTACCTGAGCATGGGCCGATCGTCCTGGTCGGTGGCGCGAACCACGGCCACGGTATGACCCGCAACGCTGTTCTCCACTAGGTTCACGGCGCCGGGTTCGTCGAACCTGGGTGCCTTGTTGTTGACGTCGATGATGGAGATGTTGACGGTAACCATCGAAGACTTCTGCTGCTCCCCAAGCCCCCCATCGAGTGCCAGGATCTGCAGGCTGTAGAGGATTGACTTTGGAAACGTCCTGTCCGGGTCCATGTTGGCACCGGGCGCCACGGAGATGACGCCCGTGAGGGCGTCGATCACGAACTTGTCCTGCGCGCCATTCTGAATTCTGTAGACGACCTTGCTGTTGCTGGGCGAGTGATCGTGGTCCTCAGCGAGCACCCGGACCACGGCTGTGCCTTCCTGGATGTCCTCTGGAATCGCCTTGGATACGAAGTCAGTGGGGAACTCGGGAGCGTGATCGTTGACGTCTTGTACGTAGATGACCACAGTGACGTTGCTCGAGAGTGACGGTCTGCCCATGTCATAGGCGCGAACGAGAAGGTTAAACGTTCGGACATCACCCCTGGGTTGCGCGATCCGCTCGAAGTCCAGCGGCAACCTAGGCTTGATGCGGCCCTTGACCTCGTCGATGGTGAAGTTGTTGTCAGGATCCCCGTGCACTATCTGGTACCGGACCTGGCTATTGGGGCCGCCAGCTTGGTCGGCGTCTACGGCCTGCGCAATGTTGAGCAACCCGTCAGTGTTTAAATGGTTTAAACAGTGTTTAAATGGCTTCTTCCATCATGATTGCACAAGGGTGTAGGACGACTGCAGCCAGCTGTCGCTAATGAGCCGGTATGGTATCAGATTTGCGCTCCGACGCGGATTTGCGCGCTCTGTTCTGGGAAAATAGATTTGTCTTGATATGCGAATGCCCTCGTTACGAGGGGCTAATGCGATCGATATGTTGCAGAGATTACAAACAGGCAACTTTGTTTATTTATGTATCTTGATTTCCGTCTACTATCTCTGCTCTGAACACGTTGTTACCTCGCTACCTTCGTTTTGAAATTTTACGGCAAGGAAGTATTTGTGTACAACTTATTTTCGTAACGAAAGCGGCCAGCTCACTCATTCCATGAAGCGGAAAAAAACGCAAGAAATGAGGACTCGGATACACATAACATGAGCGCAGCCCAAGCAAGCAAGGAAGTTCGGGAGCAACACTTTAGCGCATGTTCTCTTTCTTTCTTTCTTTCTTTTTTTAAGAAGCAGCTTACGCGTGTTGAATTCTTGTTGAGCACGTACATCGAATAGACGAGCGTATTTGGGAAAAACAAAAGCGCAGTCTGTGAATACTTGTTCCACATACGGATGTAGCCTGCTAAGCCCGAACGGCCTACACTCTAAGAAAGAAAAATAAGCCCTATGACTCTTATATTTGAGTCCTGACTTGCCACGTATATGACTCCCTTTAAAGAAACACATGAACTCTCTCTGTAGATCATTATACTGTCTTCGGAGAGTCGTGGGACGCACGTCTCTAAAAAAGACTGTCATAGACGTGGCAAGTCAGGGCTCACAAAAAAGATCAACGGACATTTTTTTTTAGAATGTAGTTCTGAGGCAATGAAACTCTTCATGCGAGAATAATAATAATAATGATAATAATAATAATAGTAATAATAATAATAATAATAATAATAATAATAATAATAATAATAATAATAATAATAATAATAATAATAATAATAATAACCATAATAATCATGATGATGATAATAATAATAATTGCAACACTGTAAATAGGCCAATCATTTTGTGTGTATGTTGAATATAATTATATAATTGTAAGCCGACACACTGCAGAGCGACCTCTCACTGGTGTCGCATTGAACTAGGCACGCGAAGCAGTCCACGACGTCCTTACGAATACGAATAGCAATGCCACGAGTTTTCAGTAGGTTCGACGACGATGACATCTGGAGGGAACATTACTCATAAAACTTTTTGTTTTTTTCAGCTTCGTGCAGATGATCTAAAAATAAGAAACAAAACGCTCCTTCCCGGCAGTAAAGTACGTGTTATTTGCACTTCTTTTGCATTTCCTTAAAAAAATCTAAGGCGCATGCTCACCATGACGACGAGCGGAGTGCGGAAGTCCAGCGCGTTCTCGCGTATGCGGGCCTCGTAGGAAGGCAGCACAAAGGCCGGCGCGTTGTCGTTGATGTCCTCGAGCACCAGGTGAAGCTGGACGGTGTTGCGGTTGCCGCGACCGTTCTCGTCGCGTGCCTCCACCGTCAGGAAGTGCTCGGGCGCCGTCTCGCGGTCTAGGCCATGCGCCGACGTGGCCACGACCACTTTGCCCGTCTCAGGGTCCAGCCGCAACCTGCGCACCGCACAAGGGAACCTTGTTAGCACCAGTAGCATAGCTAGAAATGTTTTTCGGGAGGGGGTGGGGGGAGTGTTTAACCATGCTTTATGTATGTTCGTGCGTGAGTTTGTATATGTGAGTGTATATATACACATGCAAAATTGAAAATTTTCGGAGGGGGGGGGGGGTTGAACCCCCGCAACTCCCCCCTTGGCTACGCCCCTGGTCAGCATTTCCGCTCTGTGAGCCATCGAAGCAACCGAGAAGCATCGAGCCATCGAGACAGCGAAGCAACATTGCGGTCTTCAGGAGCCACTGCTAATAGCGGCCAATGAACGGTAAATAGCACACCCTAGCGTTCACCTTATAAGAATTTATATGCTAGAAAATGGGTCATTCCATGCCAAACGTCCCAGCCATTTTGGCGACCATCTCGAATGCAATCGAAAAAAATCGTGCTGATTTATTGCATTGAAAGCAGTGAATTTCTAGAATATTTCGGAAAGAAAAAAATGTTTTGGTCACGTGAGTGCCTTCCGAATTTCCCAGAATGTCGCCTGGGAAATTCGGAATTTATTCTGAGAGTATCGTTTCTTGTTTCAATACCAAACATATTAAGCCAAGGTGTTTGTGTAAAGTATTTGAAGCTCAGTAATATTAGTGCAGTATTTCTGTCATATACGCCTCCACGAATTTTGTTAAAATGTTCTATGTTTGCATATTTTCTATTGCAATATTGCGCCTTGTATGAATATCTGAGCAATGAATCCTTTCTCTATGAAAGGTATATTTACGTTAAAAATATTTTCAGACGCCTCAAGGTTCTGAAAGTTACGAGAAAAAACTCCCGAATTTCAGAAAATCGTAATTTTCATCCACATTGAGACTCAATTTACACCACGTGGTGCTCCAATTAAACATCAGCTTTATACCTCAATCGAAAGAAAATAAACAGTTCTTCCTATGTGACAAGTTTTATCATTACAATTTTTGTTTTAAGGAAGAAAATAATTTTTGAAATTCCCCATTGACGGCCAACTCCCCATTTGGTCATATGGCAGCTTCCTCGTTGAAGTTCCCCATTGTCGTCAAAGGGGAACTTCAAAAATTATTTTCTTCCTTAAAACAAAAATTGTAATGATAAAACTTGCCATATACGAAGAACTGTTTATTTTCTTTCGATAGAGACATAAAGTTGATTTTTAATTGGAGCACCACATGGTGTAAATTGCGTCTCAATGTTGCTCGAAAATTACAATTTTCTGAAATTCGTGATTTTTTCTCGTAAATTTAAGAAACTTGAGGGGTTTGCAAATATTTTTAACACAACATATACCTTTCATAGAATAGGTATTCATTGCTCAGATATTCATACAAGGCACAATATTGCAACGAAAAAACTGCAAACATAGAACTTTTTGGCAAAATTCGTGGAGGCGTATATGACCGAAAGAGTGCACTAATAATACTGAGCTTCAAACACCTTACACAAACACCTTTGCTCAATATGTAAACGAAATTTGGTATTGAAACAAGAAACGATACTCTTAGAATAAATTTTCTTTCAAACAACACCCAGATGACACTCTGGGGATTTCGGAAGGCACTTAGGTAACAAAAATTTTTTCTCTTCGAAATATTTCAAGCACTTCACTGTTATCAATGCAATAAATCAGCACGATTTTGTTCGAATACATTTGAGATGGTCACCAACATGGCTGGTGCGTTTGGCGTGGAATGACCCAAATATATGTCAAAGTGTCGCAGCCGGCACACAACGCAGAAGATGCCAGTAAGAGCGGGTCCGCATATTTGGTGCCGAATTTTGTGCATTTCCAGCGTGTAGAGTATGAATGCAGCTGTAGTGAGAATAAAACGCTGCACAGCAATAAGTTCGGGGCTTTTCTGAAGAGCTTCCAAGGACCGGTGCGCCAGTGGCGGTGCCATTATATTTCAGAGCTTTTACTGGACTATCATTAAATCTTACCTTATTGTATACTACTAACAAAATTATCGCTATCGCTTGTAGCGTGTTCTACTAGCCGATGCTTGAGCTCAAGAGCGCTATTCCATGCACGAATTTTATACTTCCAGATCGAACACTTGCTTTAAGTATATTAATGTGAATGGTGCGAGGAGTTACGCTTACGAGGTTATCTTTACAAAGAGACAAAGTTCGACCGTATTAGAGGCGACCGAGCCAAAGTAAAGTAGCCAAGTGGTCTTACTGTCGAGTCGATTCGCCCCAATTTCTCTCAGTCGTGTTGTCTACAGCATCGATTTCAAACTTGCATCGTCAGCAGGTGGTACGCGGCATACATAACATACGCATATATCATCATCAGCAGCAGCAGCAGCCTGTCTACGCCCACTGCAGGGCAAAGGCCTCTCCCATGTTCCGCCAATCAACCCGGTCCTATGCTTTCCGCTGCCACGTTATACCTAGAAACTTCTTATTCTCATCTACCCACCTAATTTTCTTTCTCCCCCTCACGCGTTTGCCATCTCTTGGAATCCAGTCAGCACACGCATATGTATTAAAACTAACTGACAGCATTGTACAAGGTGCGTCCGGAAGTGTGATCAGAAAACGGCGCAACTTTGAGATGACTTTGGAAAGGGGCTGAATGCTCTCCGTGGGCGTGTTTGAGATACGCGGTGTACTGAATGGGAAGGAGTTGCACCTATTTCTCATCAAGTGAGCAGTGTCGCACTACAATCAAGAGTGGCCCCCGCCGCTCGTTCCAGCAAGCAACAGCGAATCTCAAGCTCATCGGAGTGCTCGTTGGGTCCCTCTTTTACGACGTAGGTCCCCCAAAGCCATAACAATGCACTTGCTTACTTGTCGGCTATTTGACCTCGGATACTGGTGTAGCGGATCCCAGCGGTGCCGTAAATTTCAGAGTCCGCATCTTCAGCCTGCAAGAGAGATAGGACGGACCCATGAATGACGCACATGCCTCGCGCACGCTCGCTCAAAGAAAGGGCAGCTCTCGGAGCGCGGGAAAGCAATGGTTCTCAACAAGTCACCGCCAGACAAGTTGTCAAAGTTTGACAGGCAAGAACTACAACGAAAGAGCGACTAAGATACATGGCGATGTTCGGTCTGCCTCATATGCCTGCTCTCGTACCAGCCACGAACGTGCATGCCTTCCTGATCAATTTTGATGACGCAATATCTGATGACGCAACAGCTTTTTTGCCTGGGGAACCCCCAGCTTTTTGTGTTGGAAATAAAGTTCATTTCAGCATTTCAGCATTTTGCCCTCAACAACAGTCCACTTCATAAACAATCAAAGCTCAGAAAAATATACGTGCAACGTTAGCATAATTCGGAAACGTGATGAAACTGAGATTGTTTATAAAATAATGCGAAAGAAACGGAACTGTATGTCCCCCTTCAACAATTTTTGCATGCACAAGCGAGCTTTTGTAGACCACTTATAAGAAAGTCGCTAAAGCGCAGCCTGTTCATCCTATTCCATAGTAGAACACAAATATACGTTCTTTTTGCCCTATATATCAGTTCAACTGGATTCAACAAGCAGTCGCTGCACGCACGCGAAATGTGAAGGCGTCCATCAGGCTCCCCTATAAGCATGCACAATATCGCTTTCTCGCCACCCAGTATGCTCACCCTGACAACGGCGACCACAGTTCCGGCGGCCGCGTTTTCGGGGATGGTCGCCCGGTAGAGGTCCTCGCGGAACACTGGAAAGTTGTCGTTGGCGTCCTTTATGTGCACCGTCACGTCGGCCGTCGACGTCTTGGGCTGGTTGGACACCATCTCCCTCGCCACGATCTGCATGCCGAGCAGCGATGAATGCAGCCACCCACCAACTTTTGCGTTTGCGTTTTTTGTGCTCTGCTGACTTTATAGCGTTATAGCCGTTCCGCAATATGTTACACGAAATGCACAACTCGTAAATGTTTGCAATGGAAAGTGCATGCGCAGCGGAAGTTGCATGCTCCATCCCAAGATACGAACCTCAGAGTGCACTAGAACCTCAGTTATTGCAGCATTTTTATATATACTACACGAACGGTATTGAGATGAGCGGAGCCATCAACTGTGTTCGGCAGGAGAAGTGTACCACTACACCAAAAATATTTCAGAGCGTAATGCAACGACACGGAAAGGAACACGCAGAAGACACGAGCTCGAAAACGTTGCAATGTTTTTGAGGTACCATCATGAGCCCTGTACTAGCACGTTCGTTTCAAAGACATAGCTTGGAATCTGACTGCATCCTCGCATGGCTTCCGATACAAACTACTAACGATGAAATTATTAGTTCTTGTAGCGACTCAGGCATTGCTTTCTGCTCATGCAAACACATGCCATCTGAAACGCAGCCACCACAATGATCTTGTCCTTCTAATTATTCAGACGTCTGGCACTTTTTTGCCGCCAGATTGTAGCAATGCATCCTGCAAGACATATAAATATCTTGATATTAGCAAATATTAATCACAAACATTCCTATTTTCCCATACACTTGCGGAACACGACGAAGGCGCGGAAATCACTGGGCACCAGCAGCATAGCAGTGAGCAGAATTGAAAGAAGAAACAATTTAGAAGTGTATATTCAATCCAAATAACACTATATCAGACTGATAACTACAGTTCCGTGTATGAGCTTTACGTAGTGCCTTTAAACCATGTTTGTAGCACCTCTGAAACAGAGCTAGTTGATTTAAATAAAAGTTCATTTCACGTGACTGCCACTGCAAAAAGCGTCAGACCTTCTGAATGCGTACCTTGAAGTTCATAACCTTGACTCGTTCGTAGTCCAAGTAATCAGGGTTTTTAACACGGATCATGAAGGAAGCCTCGTTGACGCCAATGGCTGGCGTGACGTCGAAGACGCCGTTGTCTTCTTGGAGGAACAATTGAAAAGTGCCGTTGCTGCCCTGCAAAAGCACAAAGCGTATAGACGTTGTTAGCTTTGACGATGCAGAACTTGCTGTAGCGAGTGCCTGCGCTAACAAGAACAAGCATACATTTTGGACCAACACTTTAGCAGCGCCATATCCACGCCACATCAAGCAGCACTCACGTGATCGTATTAATTTCTTGATGTGCCTGCGGAGATAATGAGGTATACGATTGCCACCAAGGGGCCTTGTAGGAAATGTTTCCATTTGAATCTTTTTATTTCGATTCGGCCCCAAAGTTTGATTTAAAGTGCTGACCCTGCTGTTCCAAAAAAAAAAAAATCAAGGAGTTGATTAAGCTTGCCCAGTTAAATATAACCAGGTAGTCTGACGGATTTACTTGTTCTTTGAACGTTCAGAACGCAATTTTGTGCATGCATAACCAAAAAAAAAAAAAAAAATGTACTGCATAGTGATAGCTCTCAGTCGGCGGTGTAGCTGCCTTCATATTTCTTTCCCTAGATTTCTAAAAAGAAGCAGGCGATTTTACTTTCTTTTCCACCTACGCTTCAATCATTGGGGGGCGTGTAAAAAACAACAGCACTCGATCAAACTTTTCTAGTCTATTTTCACACCACCGCGACGTGCCTTGCAACCGTATGTCTGACGTTCCAGAACATATTCTCGCAATATCCCATTTCCATATTGCTGCCCACGGCATGTAACGCCAGGAGCAGTGCTTTAATTTTTCTAAAGGCTCGAAATAAAAAAGCGAGCACACGCGAGTATCCATGCTCACCTGATCGTGATCGAACACCTCTGGCACGCTTTCTCCGACAAAGTTGACGGGGACGTTGATCTGCGCGTTCTCGTTGATTTCGGCAATGTAGCGCCGGCTGCGGAACGCCGGCTCCTCGTCGTTCACGTCCGTCAGCAATACTGTCACCTCGGTGCGCGTGATCGGCGCGGGCTTCACCTTTCCCGACACTTCCTGCGCCTGTGGTAGAACGCAATGCGCCTCCCATTGTAAAATGAACTTCAACTGTGATTCACGTTCAGCACTCCATAAGCGTTAACGCAATCTCTCGCAAAAGCATATACGGTAATAAAGGCGCATGCAAACTCCACCGCTGGACTCAATTCTATGGCTCAAATGTGCGTGTGTGTTAACGAGTTAACGACGAACAGTGATTGTACCCCTATTCCTATCACTATCGTCCACCACGCATGTTTCGCTCCGTTTTTCTGATTCCCTAGCACAGAGTGGTGGGTAAGACTACATGAACTCAGCGAGTTTAGTTCTGTCTGGCTTTCTACAAATAGGATTCCTCCTCTAATGCGTCGTCGTAGGCATGGAGGTAGGTGCACGCTGCACTACTGAGCTGTGGAAAACTCTCGGTTATTGCTGATTGATGGCAAACAAAAGAAAAGGGAAAAAAAAGAAGTAAAGACGATGAAATTTGGCACGACTGTGAATAATGATTTCGACAGCATGCGAAATCACTCGAAATTTCCTATCCAAAGGCACCATGCAGGTATGAAGAGGGAAAAGTTAGATGAAGTGCTATTTGATGAGGTCTTCGCTCCTTATCAAACTTCGCTGAACTTTCTAAAACTGCATTTCACCTTTCTTGCTAAATTGGTCTTTTAGATAAGTTCTTTCGAAGTTACCAAATGTTTGTCAAAGCAGCGCGATGGGAAAGCAATAATTTTAAAAGAAGGCCCACCTGAACAAGTAGAATGAAGGCTCCGTTCCGGTTTTCGGTCGCCTCCCTGTCGAGGCGCCCTTTGACTGACACGACGCCCGTTTCACGGTCGATAGCAAACAGATCGTTGCCACCTAATTCAAATAAACACAAGGAAAACGTCAGCAGACAGTCCCTTCGCAAGCATTTTTCTTCGGGACATTCTATTCGATCTATTTCTTAAGCCTTCATCGTAGTTAGAGCGCTTCGACATGAGAACACAGGTATAGTACATACTGGGCGAATAATAAAAATACTATTTGCCCGTTCTGAAACGTATTTTTCTTGTTTATCCCTAGTTAATACCACAAAGCTGTAACCCGTAATTGCAGTATAACGGGCTTGCACAAAGCGGCTTCTGTAGTAATTGTCTCTTTCTTCCTGACGTTGGTCTTACTCACCCGAAACAATGCTGTAGTGAATGGCGTTGTTTACGCCGCGGTCACCGTCCATCGCCTTCACCGTCAGCACGACAGAGTTCTTTGGAAAAGAAAAAAAAAAGCAGCAAAAAAAGCTTATAAATCTTCAAGCGGATAAATTAACTGTCGCACAGCAACTTAAGTGTGTCGCGAACAGAGTCTTTATTATCACAAAAGCATAGACATGATGCATGATTATATTCTAGAAGCTATTCGAACCATGTAAGTAAGAAATCGTCGTAACATATACAAGCATTCGATGACACTGCATCAAGTGACGTTTATAAAACAAGTGTCAATACTTTGTGCGCTATGAATAATATTGTGCGCATAAAAGAAATACCGCTTTTTTTGCGTGCGTGCTTTACAGAACGACTTTTCCCCAGTTTGTATCGGACTAAATATAGCGTTCTAGCTCCCCAATTCATCGACAAAAAATGTCTTATTCTCTCTAGGGCAAAGGTGGACGACAGCTGTCTTCAAACTGCGCAGCACATTCAATCCAACAGGCAACATACACACACACTGCTGAGCCGAGATGCACTGCAGAGCCGAGATGCACCTTTAAACTAGACCTGTGTGCATCCCTACGACAACCTGTCGTTGTATCTGCAATAACATTGCATGTAGTCCTGTCTCCGCAAGGTTTCTCTAATGCGCGAGAGTCCACACTTCGTAAGAAACCACTGTTGTTTCATCCAGCCCATTTGCGCATCTAATAAATGCTCATTGGCGCACTACTCACCAGTGGCAGGTCTTCCGATATCCTGGTCACCGGAGGCACCTGGGTGAAGATGGGAGGTTGGTCCTCCACATCGTCCACCTTGACGAGCACCACGGCTGTGGCCGTGTGCCGCGGACCCGCGTTGGCACGATCCTGAAACAACCGCGCACATGTAACTTATCAAAACATGTTGTAGGGACAGTTGGTTCATTCTTGATCAGCTAGGCTATGACGCAATCTAAGGCGAAGAGTCCTCTGCTGAACTCTTCGCCTTGGCTTGTGTCGTCGCAACCATTTTGATCAAGCGCACATGCAAGCGGGAATGTGGCTTATTGCGTGCAACACGCGCATTGTGCGACGTGTGGACAGGGCGGACCGAATGCGAATGCGCCTGTGGACAAAGCGTGGGCCAGACACGCCCGCCTTCAGGTATACGATACGAAGGTTTATTGGTCAGTCTTCTTCCCCAAAAAAGTTTTCCGCACTACGTACGTGACGCCTGCGGCGGACGGGATTTTCCGCATCTACCGCCCTGGTTGTGAGTGATGGCGCTGGCTAACCCACCCCGGTTTATTTATAGCGCACATAACTACCCAGGAAAGTGGACGGGAAAACGGCGCCGCGGTAGCTCAGTCGTAAGAGCAGTGCGCGCAGAATGCAAAGAAGAGGGTTCGTACGCATCCCCCCTGCGACCACTGAATTTTTTTCGCCCTCTTTCATTCCCTTCGTTTATCGCTTCCTTATTTTCATTAAGTAATATTAAACAATTGCCCCTACGTTTTTCTTGGCTCTGATTGTCTACTGGTTTCACTGTGATTGTGGGACATGAAATACAGAAATACTTTTCTACAGCATACAAGCAACAAGTCCCTTTTCATCTTGTAATGTTCCTTGGAAAAAAAAAACACAATTCTGCACTAAATCTGTTTTTTTTTTTTAAAGCTTTATGCGGGGTGTTGGTGCATCCAAAGTTACAGGTGCAAGAGCTTGGGAGCACGTCGTCTCAGCAGAGGACCCACTGCCCACATTTTTTTTAATGATGTAAGGAGGTGGCGCGCAAATAAAGCGCCGCTACTTCTGAGCTCTTGAAGGGGTATAGAGCACACAACATAAGGTCTACAATCACATGTCTAACAACTTTCTCACAGTAACATCAGGAAAGCTTCACATAGCATGCACCGTGTATGCCCTTGCATTTAAAAAGATAGAGGTGAAAGGCAGCGAAGTTAACCAGAAGGAAAAATCTGATATGCTACCCTGCGTTGGAAAAAAGAAGAGGTTGAAACATAAGAAGGGAAAGAGAGGCGGTGGTACTACTGGCACTTAACGTTTTCTAGCGCATCATTTTTAATCGCCTATTTTTTATACGCATTGCGCATCCGACGATTCATTTAAATAACTAGTATTAATTGACTTCTATAGTATATACAGCGCATTTTTTTCTTTCTTTTTTCTTTTTTGCCCAGTGTACAGCGATATGTGACCTAACATTCGCCGATCAGTATTACACTAGAAACTCGCGATCGTGCGGCTGGCTTCCTTTGGCCAGGAACGGCCTACGCTCTATTATACTCTAAGGATATAATGAAATAACTGAATATCAACATATACAACCATCATCATCGTTACGATATTGTGACTGCACGTGATACACATGAGCGGGGCCATTATGTCGTCACAAGATGGGCACACAGCGGACAAAATGGCGACGTCAAATAGAAATTATAACCACGAATATCCTTACAATGGCGAGGACACGCAGTTCGTAGATGAACTTGCGCTCGTAGTCGAGTGGTCCGGTGAGCGAGACGATGCCTTTTCCTTTATCCTGGTGCACTGAGAATGTGGACGTCGTTTCCGGGTCCGTGTTCTAAAGAAAAATAGCGCAAGTCAGAACAATGTTCAGGTGAGGCCGAGGAAAATTCGTCGTCACATTATTCATAACTTATGTGTTGCATGCAAAGTTTTCTGGACGCTCCTTTCCTACATAACGCACCGTAAGTAGACCTGGAATTTTATATTTTTAGTTTTCGAAAACTCCGAAGCTTGTAACAGGTTTTGGAAGAGCCACCTAATTTATCACAAAATCATTCTGAGGATTTCTCTTCCCTAAAAAAAATATCTTCGAAATAACAAGAAAGAGACTCACTTGTAATTGATAAATAACTTGGCCGAAAGGCCCCTGGTCGCGGTCGATGGCTTCAACGGTATCAATGACGTGTGGCGAGGCATCCTGTGAATTGAACATGGCAGGGTTCAACTTACTTGAGCGAACACGTTGAATCAATTGCAGTAGGTTATTTCGAAATGCGCCATAGTTTACTTCAATTTCTACGCAGTGGGAGTAACAGTACGTTTTATTCTAATTGAAATAATGTTGCTGGCAAAGCTTAATTAGATATTCGCTAATTGCATACGCTATTTTTTTTTCTACGCAGGCTATACAATTCTTGAGTAATGTTTAGACTGACGCTAGTCACAACAGAAATTTTTCTCAGCAGGACAGATTGTTGGTCTGGTTGCTCTTACATTATAACAAAGTCAAAATAGCGCAAACGAAGATGGACACAAAGAGACGAGATAGACAAGGACAGCGATTTGTCAGCGCTTGCACACGTCTACGCACTCATTCACAACCACGTCCTAGCGCGCGGATTTGCAGTGCACACTAGAAAACATGCTACTGCGTACAGTGTAGTGCACGTCGACTATTAAGTGAATGAGTGGCAGTCTATTGCGGTGAATTTTATTTCAGGACGAATGCAACTTACCTCTGGAACTGTGATGGTACTTCTGTACTGCTTGAATACTGGCTCATTGTCATTGACGTCATCGACGATTATTAACATTGTCTGTGTGATCTGTGCGAAAGAAAAATTGATAAAATCACTTTTTTTTTTCATTTCGTCACTATTGCTACGTCAGGAACGCGCGCGCGTAACGTGTTGACGTCAAATTATGACTGGAACAAAAAACGCAGTATAATGTAGTGGCCATTACAGGATTGGTTTTCCCGAGGAAACAGGTCACGCAAGTTGTTCCAATATGGCGTCGTAATTTCTCTTCTTTTTTTCGCCCCCTTTTCTGTCCGTGCCTCAATGTCGACGTATTACTCCCTCAATACGCGCTTCATCGTCCGCCGCCAACAGACATCTATAGGTAAGAGCCGGTTGCCTCCTATACTGCGCACCGTAGGGCCCTGAGTACCGTTACTTATCGTTGTAACGTAGGGCAAGGAGAAAGAAAAAAAGAACAGCTGTAGCAAAGAGCTAGACAGCGGGGCTGGGCAAACCCGAAACGAACAGCCTTCAGAACAAACACCGTGGATGCGTCGCCTCGGTTCCTCCGAGGCGAGCCAGTTTCGTGACAGTGCGTGGCCGAACAGCCACGACCGCCGGTGAAACTGGTTCCCCGCTGCTACACGAGGGGCAGTCAGTCCACCGGCTTTAATGCATCGCCTAAACGAACGCGTTCGGGGTTGCACTCGAAGACCCTTGCACGGAGCGTCTGGCGCATACACGCGCGCGTTTGTCGTGGTAACGAGGCAGCATTTGCATGGCCGCCTTACGAAGACGTGGTGGCTACGCTGCGCATGCGCGGAAAGCATTGGCTATACTTGCACGAACAGGGATGGCAAAACAATAAGCGAAAAAAAAAAAACAGTGAAAGGCGGTGGTCTCAGGACTTACGTATTGGCCTTCGGGCAAGCGCCCGTCTGTGAGTGTGAGGACTATGGTGTGCGAGTCCTTCACCTGAAAAACAAGGAAACAAGCATGAGCACCTGTGCCAGTGTAGGCGCGTGAAATGAAGGCTCGGACTTCGTCACGTATGTGCGGGTCGCGCGTGCATATGCGAAGTTTTATTAGGAGCTGTGTACAGGCACTCGTGATTCTGCAGGGTAATCGACACGTGAGCTCTCACTCGGTTCATCGCCCTTTTCGTGAGGCTTCCGGTAATTTACGAGCATCAACTCCCTCTTGCATAATCGCCTGTGCGCCGCACGTGAGCGAGTGTTAAGTTGACGTCACAAGAGGAACAATGTAAAAGAGCGGCGCCCAGTACGTAAGCTCCGGTAAAGTTCTCCGCGCAGAGTCGGTCACGTCGGGTCACAATCGACTCCACTATCTGTTAGTGCTCCCTTCCGCAGCGTGACCTATTTAGTTGGCGCAGCTTAAGGCTCCTTCCTACACGGGATCCGGTCACGCGTTTCCGAACGCTGAAGCCGACTCGTGACAAGCACCAGTATCCGCACACTCTGTGAAGTTGTCTCTGCATACGTGATAAGCCCTATTTTCTTGCGGCTTATCTTATTTCGAGTTGTGAGAAGCAATTTGTGCTTCTAAATTCCGAGTCTCACTTTCTTTTGCTTCCGGCGAATCGCCGAGTTCATTGTCCGGCTGCCCTAGGCAGGCCAATAAGGCTTCTATTTCTTCGTTTTATTCAACGTAATTAACACTGATGTAGGCGTCGTAATAAAACAAATTGCTACAGTGCCTGACCGGCCTGTAAGCTGTGCGATGAGTATGCACAACTTTATGGCGTCTCATACTGCGGACAAATCAGCATTCTGAAGCGAGCGATGCCACTGTACGTGTATGCTTTGAGCTATGCGTTACTTCTGAATTTTTAGATTTTCTCCTGCGGCGCGAACATTTCCGAGCGTTCATAATAAGCTTTTTTGTATTCGGCATTTTCAAGATCTTCGCTTTAAACGAACCTTCATTTCTGGTTCGGTATCTGTGCGTGATTTCATCAATGCAGGTGCGCCATCTCCCCGCAGTACCTGATAGTTTGTCACTTCCCGGCTTCTTCGAATCTGCGTTTTATCTCATCGTGCTTTCCACTCACTTTCAATGCTGCATTCGTACAGCAAACTTGTACTGAGCCTGCATATTTCGTCCAGCCCCGAGATCTTTTTACATGCAAGTGTTACCGCGAATTCTTAAACACATCCAACACGAGTACGACGAAGCGCGAGGAATGTAAGGCGATCCGTGGCGTGCGGGCCGCTCGGTGATCATGCGGAAATCTCGTCGCGCGAAGCCGAAAGGTCAGCCGATAACTCCGCCGAACGTGTTGAGATCACCGCTCCAGATCTGCGGCCATTGAGCCACCTTTCTGAAACGGCCGCGGTACCACTTCCCGCACGGGGAGGACGGAATCTGCCGCACGCACGCTGAGCGGGCGATGCTCCCTGCGGCGACATGGACCAGATCTCAGTCCCACGGGGTCGTGTCTCCCTAGGCGAGCGCATCAGTTTAGTTGCACACAGCGAGCGCGAATTCTGCTGCCGTAAACGCCGTTGAGTCGGTCAGCAAAAGGAACACGACTCCGCAAATCGTTTCGTCCCCAGCGCAACCCTAATCCTGCGCACTTGACAACTAGACTTTGGAAAAGGTATATAAAAAATAAACAAACCATTGCCGTAGCCAGCGGGAGGGAGGTTCAACGCCTCCTCCCGTAATTTTTAAATTTGCCCCCCCCCCCCCCTCTTTGCCACCCCAATGTGTACATATACACGTACACATACAAACACACGCGCGGCGGCTGCATTTTCGATGGAGGCGGAAATGTTTGAGGCCCGTGTACTTAGATTTAGGTGCACGTTAAAGAACCCCAGGCGGTCGAAATTTCCGGAGCCCTCCACTACGGCGTCTCTCATGATCATGTCGTGGTTTTGGGACGTTAAACCCCAGATATTATACAAACACACGCACGAGCATACTCGAATATATATACACAAAGGGTGGTTGAACCCCAACCCCCGAGAAAAATTTCTGGCTACGCCCCTGATCAGGTGCTTTATCTACCGGCCTTCTGCTGCTCTAATTTGAGACCAGGACTTGGTGTCTACATATATACTTGGTGCTCGCACGGGCCTTTGACAATGACAGAGTGTACTGCTGAATATCGCGCTTAAGGATGCCGTGAGACAATTTTTTATGCCCCCTTTCGCGTTTCAGCCGATATCTATCCGTCTTCGCTGCGGCTGCTCCATTATCTTCAGTTGCGTCAGCAAAAGTGCATCACTATAGCTCGTGTGCTTGTACAATAGGGCGGAACATATGCGCGATTTCGAGGGAAAATAACTAAGGAAGCAGCATTCATCACGTTTACGTGACTGGCGTCGTTTCACGTGACATAACACAGCCTGCCGGGTCCCCGCCAGTGTGCTGCCTGCGACGCATGTCGCAATGATAATCTCACACGAATATAATCAGAGGTGAACAGGCTGTGTCTCCAACAGAAGCTGCGTAATAGGAACATGTTTATTTATTTATTTATTTATTTATTTATTTATTTATTTATTTATTTATTCGAAAGCGTAAAATGACATCCATTTGAATATCGCACCGCTGCAAGGAAAAGCCAATAGGTTTTTAGAAAAAAGAGCTTCAGAACTGAATATAAAGAGTTCTTCACGGTCCGGTAATCGAATCCGTGACCAGTGCCTTTCCACGTCGCTCTTTCTATACTATACGAACGAGTATATATAGGGGGCCAGAAGATCGCAAAGGCGAGCGCGAAAGCAGTTCTAGATGTTCGGGAAGCTTCACAAAGCCATTTTACGAAACTTCCTGCACTTGGCCGATTTTTACGCGGAACTCACTTGCCAAAGAGCCCGTCTAGTACCGTGCACTCGCACGGCGCGAAACCTAATTCCATGTGGTGTAAGCTCAGGAGCACCCCTGTATTGCGACAATTCGAGGTCGTCGCGTCCCCGAGAGCCAATACAGCGCTCACCTCTCTGTCCAGCTCGTGTCGCAGGAAGACGTCGGCCTCGGTGGCGCTGACCCGCTCGAAGCGCAGGATTTCGGGCCCCTCGGGACCCTGCGCCCCGAACGTGAGCGTGTCGCCGTCCGCATCTTCGCCCCGAAGCCGGTACAGCGGCTGGCCTGCGGGACCCCCGTGCAAGAGTTACGCCACTGCCGCCAACAGAGGTGAGCTAAGATTGCCCACGGATAAAGCGGTACATTACGCGCGGCACGTCAAAGCCATAAAAAAAGAAACATTTCTTTTCCTCCGTTACGGAGGACACGAGAGACCACACAAGGCAAGAAAACGCGGCTCAAACACCGTGGCCCCGTTTTTCATTTTCTTCTCTCTTTTTTTTTCTCTCTCTCTGCCTCTCTCGATACCAAGCGTGTTGAAGAAGTCACTGCTTCTTCTTGGCCCTTTTGTGCTTTAATACACCTCAGATGTAATAAGGGAAAACCTGGAGGACAAAAACTGTTTTATACCACTCTACTTCGGTACGTGAGAGAGCAATGCCCGCTGATATGAAGTGTGGCAACTTTCCGTTTACGTAACCACGAGCAAAAGGCATAAGTGCGCTGTGTCAGCGCTCGGAAAGAACCATGAATGAGAGCCGTATTTAGCTGCACGCTTTCTGCCGACGTTTCGGTACAGGCTGCAGCAGCTTGACGAAGCAGTGTCGGAGAATTTTTCTTGTGACGTAGAGCGAGCACGCGTTACGTTTGCGTAAACCAACTCGCTCCGATAGTGGACGAGTCTTACCTAAGCTGCCCGGTCCTTCTTTGATCCTGACTACGATCTCGCTGATGCCACCCAAGGAGAACCTTGGAAATGTGTTGCTCCCTCCTGAAACAAACAAACAAAAACGAGTAAATTTACGCCGCGATATATGCAATTTTTTCTGAGTCAATTAAGCGCTTTTTTTTTAGGGCGCTGTTAGTTGCATTTTCAGTCGATTAAGAAGTTGCCGTTGCCCTGTGAAGGGCGGTAGCGTTCTGCTGCTGACCACGAAGTCGCGCGTTCCCGATAGCAATCCGTTATAGATGCGGAATTAATACGAAAAGGCTGGTTTCCTTAGATTAAAAGCAGGAGGTTTATTTTTAACGCGGAACCTTTTTTCGTTGCGTTGATACGCAAGCCACACATTCGAACTTTTCCACTCGCTCAACAATTACAGACCGGTCACCCGAATTGTCCACTTTGTCGAAAAAGTTTACACAATAATTGCTGGCGTTTAACGTCCCAAAACCACGATATGATTATGAGGGACGCCGTATAGTGGGGGGCTCCGGAAATTTCGACCACCTGGGTTTTTTTAACGTGCAACTACACGGACCTCAAGCATTTTCGCCTCCATCGAAAATGCGGCCGTCGCGGCCGGTATTCGATCCCGCGACCTTCGAGTCAGCAGTCGAGTACCATAACCACTAGACCACCATAACCACCGCGGCAGGGGGTCGAAAAAGTTTATCGGACAGAGCCCTCTATCCCTATGCAATCAAAGATAGAGGAACCATCCGCTGTCACAACAGCTCGGATGTAACATCACAGAAAGTGTTATTATTATTATTATTATTATTATTATTATTATTATTATTATTATTATTATTATTATTATTATTATTATTATTATTATTATTATTATTATTATTATTATTATTATTAGTTGGCAATTAACTGTCACTGGAAGGGAAACAAAGAATGCTCTCTACTTCAGGGGTGATTTACTGGTAAAACTAGAATTTAGGGCAGGAGTAAAGAACAAGATCACATGCCATGATGACCAGAGAAATACACCGAAAATGAATGGAGCACGACAGTGTAGAAATGGAACAGCGTCTCCCTCCCATATGCTTTCGCGCCCATTACTGACCGCGGGACACAAGTCCGAGCAAATAGGAGACAGATACGCTGCTCGTGGCGTTTTCCTTTCCACTCCAACGACAACTATGCCGAATCACCGCAGGTCGTATTAATTAAAAGATAATGCAGCTCAAGAAATAGAAAAGAATGACTGAGGTTTGGGCATTCGTAAAACAAAGCAATATCATTAAATATGTAATCTCGAAGATTGAAATCAAATCAGTTTACTTTGTAAAAAACAATCCACAACACGAGATTTAACTTAGCCGTACACGTTCCTCACGCCTAAAGCTCTGCAAGGTCACAGGATCTATAAATTGTGAGAAACTGATCATGAATACAAGACATTGATTGC
The DNA here is from genome assembly GCF_013339695.2 of Rhipicephalus sanguineus. Classification (NCBI taxonomy): domain Eukaryota; kingdom Metazoa; phylum Arthropoda; class Arachnida; order Ixodida; family Ixodidae; genus Rhipicephalus; species Rhipicephalus sanguineus. The sequence goes on from NC_051176.1 coordinate 128,396,020, forward strand.
TGGTGACGCCTCACTCGCACGGGTAATTTCGCGCGCCCATTTAGCGTTTGCCTGCGTTTAGCAACTAGCATCAATTTTATATCGCGCGCAGGCTCACAAACCAAATTAGAAAACAGGGCGCTACATGTTAAGGGGCAGAGCGCAGTCCTTCCTTGCTTCTCATGTCGTGTACCTCACCCGCCACGGTGGTCTCGGTTATGGTACTCGACTGCCGACCCTAAGGTCGCTGGATCGAATCCCGGCCGCAGCGGCCGCATTTCGGTGGAGGCGAAATGCTTGAGGCCCGTGTGCTTAGATTTTGGTGTACGTCAAAGAACCCCGGGTGGTCGAAATTTCCGGAGCCCTCCACTACGGCGTCTCTCATAATCATATCGTGGTTTTGGGAAGTAAAACCCCAACAATTATTAATTACGTCGTGTACCTCGGCGACAAGCGCGTCCCACGACTTGGTGAAACGTTCGCAAGTAAGAGCATCGCAGCGTTTGTCTTGTCTAAAAGCGGCTGAAAAGGAAGGAATGAAATGAAGAGCAATGGCCACTGCGGCGCATACAGAGGTATTAAGCGCGTTAAATGCGTGCATAATATTATTATACAACGGAGGGCGCAGCCCGTCATGCACTGCTGTTCCGTGCGACGGAAACAAGATAAATGCGAGGCGCCACCACAGAGACGACAAAGAACAGGCGTCCATCGTTCGTGCTTTACTCGCGTCGAGAATTCCAGGAAGAACAATAGAAACGTCCAAGAAGAGGTCCCCAAATGCCAGACGTCGGAGCGGCGAAACAACAATGGCAAGAGCCTCAAATACACGAAGCGTGGCCCTCGAAAGGCAAGAACTTCTTGCAGCACTCGAAATGCCTGACGTAACCTTTCGGCTGCCTGTCCCGACGGACGCCTGGGAACGTGCCACTGCAAAGGTTAAGGCCAAGGCCTCGCTCGCCTGTTTCCTGAGAAACTTTGCCGGATGTCGCGTTAGTGAAAAACGTTTCTGCGACGAAGCGCTAAAACTACCGCATTGGAGTCTCAGTGGGTAGTCACTGTAGAGTCCAGTGTTTGTGTAGCGCACGACATCAGTGGGATGCTTTCGCCGCGCGGCCCTATTAAATGAATTCATCGTCGCCCTTTGGGAGCGCTTTGAGCGCTGGCTGCAGTGAACGGGCGGTTACTTTGTTGCTTCGCTGCATTTAATTTATAGTCGGGTACAACTTTAGAAGACTGCGGTACAACTTTAGAAGTCCTCGAAGGCGGATGCCCACAAGCTTGCACCAACAGGCACGCATTCCAGACTGAAGCCATGAGCCGGACGGCCGGTGTCCCCGCCTTCGGAGAACATTGCCGTGTGCATGAGCGGGACTATTTCTTTAGTCGCGGAGGCGATCGGCAGTCGCGCTTCGGTCATCTGGGCGGGGCCTCTCCAGACTTCTTAAATTTTGTCCTACTATCCGACGCGAGATCGGGCTACAGGTGGCAGCACCGTCGCCGTGCTAGTGTGGATAGGCGGTTGTCGGCGCGTATACAACGTGCACAACAGCGCTTCGTTGTGAACGATGTGACCCGATTTCCGGCAAACAAAATGCGTTGACTGCAGCTTTGTGGTAATATGTGCGCTCTTCATTCCCGAATTAATGCACGAAGCATGCCGAACGTTACAATTACTTGTGAGAGAAGCGCATTCTGTCAACAAACGGCTTGCTCGCCTTCGGCGACAGTCGGCGTTTTCGCAATGGGTGACGTTTTCTTGTTGTTTTATTTGTACAAGTTTAGCTTGTGTTTCACCCACTACGCACTGCTGTATAGCGCGACTGAATTAACCATTTACTTCTTGTTCATTTGGATGCCCCTCAACAAAAACAAAGCCCGTATTCCTGTACGATGAGTTGAAATAGCACTTTGTGCACTGCGTGCTCAAATATTCATTCGCATTTCTTATTCAGTTCTCCATGAAATGTAGGACAGTTGATAGGTTTACTGAGAAAAGCTACGTGGCTGACAGCGCTTTAGCGCTACGGAGACGTTTAACACGCACACGCTTATTTTTATTCCAGTAACAGTACACAAAGGTAACTGTACAGCACGGAAATTTCTTCGATTGATTACTTGTACGACAGTAATGGAACAAAGGTCCGGTTATTTTACGGAATAATGTCAGCTGCCTTCCGTCAATCTACTATAACAACGCAACACAAACGCTCAAGAAAATGTAAAGAAAAAAGATGTGGCTTCGCGTGAAATTACTACGACATAAATGTAAACTACGCCGTTTGGATTAATTTTGACCATCAGCGCTCTTTAACGCGCACCTTAATCTAAGTACACGGGTGTTTTTGGATAAATTCCGCCACAAGTGCGCAAGGCAACTCAGTTTTGCGATTTCCGTGTCATTTCATTTTCTGTTCTTTTTAGGGGACAACTTAAGTACCGAAGTGTCAGACGTGACTTAACAGAAATATTTCTCTCTAGTGAGACCAGGACCGTACACAACTAAAGCTCGTCGCGTAACGTATAAACAACACCTAACCCCAACGCTCAAGTACATGCCAGCCTTTTTTTTTACCACCGCGCCGCTAAAAGGCTATATTCACATGAGATTTAATACTTCTCATCTTTAGGGCAACGCCAAGTGCACTTTGCAATGCGCTTGAACCACAGAGCGGCACCTACACTGATATGACTCTCGTGAACGGAGGGTACGACGACCACAAACAGCACTCTCGACAAGTGCACTCTGTGATCTTATTACAGTTATACAGCCGATCAAGGCCAAATGCTTCTTTACATCGTGTTAGGCATACGTACGAGCGGTTAAAGTTGCACTAACGCAACGGAACAAACCGCCTTTTGAGGATCTGCATGACCTACGCGCACATGCAAACACAACGGGTCTAGCAGACGACGCATGGAGCAATCCACACTAGGCGCGGTTCAGCCAGAAGCCGCTAGGCGGCGACTCCGCTAGATCTCGCGGCCAATAGCCCTAAAAATTTTCCAGCCGTAATGACTCGAAGGTGGGCAAGCTTCCTCTGGATTATGGTAAATACCTAACCACGCAAAAAAACATGTATTAAATAGGAAAGGCAGAACAAATAGGTGACAGCATCCGTGTGCGTTGCGTACTTGTTCTGCCCTTCGTCCTTTTGCGCTCCTAAAGTTCGCCATTGATCAAGAAGTTATCTTTTTCATTCAGCGTCGAAGCGTATACTGTCAGAGCATTGGGGTGCTGGGGTGTGTATTGCTTGTGAAGCGCTGCTGAAATAATTCGCTTGCAGTGAACTTGCGTGGGGCTGCTGCCTTGTGAGTGCATACATGCAGCGAGCGATATGATGAGGTGAGTACTCTATTCAGGCTGCTCACTGCTGATTTTTAGTGTGCTCCATATCTCATTTGACCAAGCCCGTCTTTTCGTGACTCGCAATACCGCGCCTAAAACCGGTAGTGCCATTTATTTTTTTTTTTCTAATCTCTGTTCTCCTTTCTGTTTCACCTTTAAAAATATTACAAGCCCCACAGAAAGCGGATGTGAACAAACGGCTCTGCGTAAACGACCTTCACGCAGCGACCTCGTAAATGGAATATCTAGAGCAAGCACTAAATGGAAGTGTCAGAAATAAGCGATGAGACGGTCCTAGTTCTAAGGCACAACGTTGCTGAACTCGTTAGCCGCTCCGGCCATCTTTCTTCGATCTACTTTGCAGGGTGAAGCGACAAACAGTGTACCAGAATCCTGCGGAGAGGCTGGAAGTGGCTCACACGGGCTGTGTTAGACTGAAACATGTTCCCAGTGTGCACGGCAGATGAGGGCACGGACCCCACTGCGGGCACTTGTTCCCCGCTGTTTCTGACCTGGCCTAGCTGCTGACGCATCCGAACTTGCACGGCGACCACGTCAGCGTATATATTCGCGCGACTTCAACAAGCCCTTCTATCCGTGGGTTATTGTAGAAATACTTTTTTGTTGCTTTTTTTTTTAATTAATACCGCGATCAGAAAAGAGGGGATACCCAGCCGGCATCAATGGTTGAAACCGCCTGTCAGACTGCACACCACGTTCCCACGGGCTACACGGTCACCACGGTCATGTGAAATCAACCACATTAGCTCTGTTTTGCGCGGCGAGTTATGTACGCTGACAACGATATCACAAGCCTGAACAACCTTCCTTGGTTTCGACCTTTAATTCCCAATTTCCATTCCTGCAACATCATACTTTACAGTTTATGCAGCTATGTATCTGGTACAAGCAGTTGAAATTCCGTTAAATGGCAGCAAAACACTGTTTGATCTAATGCTCTTAATCATCACGACGTGTGACCGCGCTGGAGACCTCCATAACCCGGAGATCGAGTCCTGAGCACGCTAAACAATTCCCAGCTTTCTCTCTCTCTATCTCTCTGTTTCAACATAATAAGCGCGAAATGGCCCACATAACGCCTTAGGCGCGTTTTGGATTAGACGCTCCAAAGAAAATGCGCTTCAAGTTTCCGAACGCATTTCGCAACTGGTGGACCGCGACGACGCGACGCACAGGCACACCGACGCCTTTTTATTCATCCACCCATGTACCCCCACCCATCCGCCCCCGCTTCGTGAATATGCAAACAACCGCACTTGGAGAGATGAAAAGTTTCGAAGATAACGCTGCATAACGGGACAGAGTGCTCAAAGACAAATACATGTAGGCGCGTTTTCATGGGCTCTGCCTACGCGAATGGAGTCGGCCGCTGAGTTTCGTGGTTTTTAATCTCCAGAGACCAAACAACGCGAGGCTTAGGTTGCGAAACTGAGCCGCACTCGTTGTTTGTGATGTAAGCGAAATCGGACAAAAAAAAAAAACAGATAAAGCGCCAAACGCGCGCGTAAACGCTGCGTAAACACAAACGCTGGGGGGCGACGTAGCGGTAAACACTGCCCTTTCCGTCGCCTGCCCAACATAGTACGTGTAGCAGTCGCGGCGGCATCACGAGCCGCGCACGTTGAGGAAATAAAAGCAACGGTGGTTGGACGTGGTGGTTGGCGCGCTGTAAACGAAAGCCGCGGGCGGAGGAGAGCTGCTGAAGCAGCCGCGCGGGCGAGCGAAGAGGAGCTGCGCATCCCGCATGCGCTAGTCGGGCGGGCGAGGCGGAATCAACTCGCTCGGACCAGGAAAGAGGAATCGGGGGCATCCAGTGCCCGTATACCTGTGTACTAGTACGGCCATCGGCGGCCTGAGCCGGCTGCTTCCGCGCCGAGGCTGCGAGCGATGTAGAAGAAGAGAACCCGTTTTCGGAGATGGAGGCGGCGAGAGGCACCCCCCGAGCTCAGCACGTGGTCGCTCCGAAGAGGAAGCACCAGGGGCGGCCGTAAAGAAAAAAGACGCAACCGGTGAATAAAGAGCGGCCGCAGAAGGCGCCTTTGACGTAGATCCACCCTGCGGTGGCTCGTGCGCTGTGCAGGGCGGACACGGACTTGCAGCAATGGAGCACCGAGCTATAGCAACCGCCCTGCACAGTGCGACGACGCGTTCCCCATCTTGGTGACTGCGGGCGTCGCCGCCCTACCAGTGTGGCCGATTCCGACGTTGACGCAGTGCCACGCCGTCCAGTACCCGAGATACGTACACGGGCCTCTGACGAGCGTACATTGTGTCAGCACTCACGCGGTGAATGCGCAGCACCACCCGCCTCACACCCCCTCTCATTTCTTGTTATTACTTGGACTGATTTGTCCTTTGTGGACGTGGTGCAGCTCGCGGTGCACCTCGTAAGAATTTGACAAACGATGTGCACGTCGCGACAGAAGCTTGCGGCGTCCAGGGTGGAGTTAGACCGAGCCCGGCCGCTCCCAAACAGCGAGTCCATAGCTCGATATCTTTATTTCTAATAAGTTACGAGGTCCTATATGCCTGAGCTCGGACCGCTGATAGCCTAGGCCGGTCTTTCACAGAGCCTAACCTCAACACGCGTAACGGCCGCGTGACGGTAGGCTGGGTGCCATGTCAGTAGCAAGCGATTGCAGTTATTCTGAGCTCGAGCGTAAGATTAAGAGGTCCATTAACGTGTCGGTGCTCACGCTCGCTTCTGCAAGTGTGCCATGAGAAGGCACACGGCAAGCATCCTGCGTTACCATGCATGTATCGTTCATGCGCACCGAACTGTGAATATTTAAGCGCCCGCACTCGGCGTGCTCCCTCCTCACGCTGCAGTCCAGAAGCATCTCCGCAGTGCAGAGGCAACCTTGCAGCCCGAGTGTCTAGGCTGCCTATACAACAACAGGGAACACACTCGTTCCTTCTGACCACCCTACTAACGTCGTAATAGTTTGACCGCAATGCTTTGTGTTTATTTTATATCGTTTTCTAGGTTAAGAGATTAGTCGGCGAGAGCTTGATCGGGTGATTGGGCGCTTCGATGAACCAATCCGAACGTTTATTCGTGCGTCAAGGCCTGACCTCACGAACATCAGCCTCGGCGTAGAGTTCATAAGGCCGGCACTCCTGGAGACATTGTCCTCGGCAAAATTACTAGCATTTGCGCGAACTGCTTTGCTCTAGAAACCAACGCGTACATACACGGTAATGTGGTGACCGGTATGAATGTCAACGACAAACGCGCACTCAGGTCCAGACCAATCGCTAAAGATAAAAAAAGAAAATTCTATCGGACCTATCGGGCTTTTATACTACCCATTTTTTCGACTACTATATCTGTGCCCGATTATATGTTTCGTACGTATGTTTCCTATAACCTGACAGGTATAACTGCAGTTCACTGTCTATATTGCTATGTGGTAAAGAATACGACAGCCTACGCAGTACCGTTTTGCTACGAAAGCACACCACTATTTTAATAATGGTACTCCTGGTATACACTTCCCAATTTGCTTTTAAACATAATCGCGTCCATAACCGTGATTCAAGGTGGGCTCTCACGCAATGCGCCACACCTTTAGCCATTGCGACAGGTCAAACGTCGCGCAGCTCGAACCGTGGCTCACGGCGCATGCTATACCTACATGCGAACCGCTCCCTCGTATTTTCATAGCCTCCTGTATCGAGTTTTTCTCGTTGACTCACCATAGAGAGAGATAACAATCTTTAATGAAATTCCCGGAGATGTTAGCCTGATTTATCGCCTGGCTTAGCTACTCCAGGTGTCGGGTGATGACTGATATATACTGTGATCACATATACACACACACACACAAATAGTACGTACAGTCACAAACACACATATATACACATAACCTATACACATACCATACGGGAATCATTGCAGCTCACAACCTCGAAGCGCTGCTTATTATAAAATTCTGATATCCTTAGATTCACCCAAGTCAAAACACTATCCTGCTTCTCGGGTTCGCTCGTACTGTGGAAAGCAGATAATTCGAGATTGTTCTCTGCTTGGCCAGTTGAGCGTCTGAGATGTCATGTCTTTCTTTACGCCTGCCATCAAGCCGCTCATACGTTTACAATATTCAGATAATTCACTTCTCAGCGAGGATATTTTAGTGCGGCTTACATCTCAGATTAATGCTGCTACACATGCTCAACGAACGACTACCAACTCTTTGTAAAATTAAAGCTGTCTATACCGTCCGTTCATTTTCCACATTTCGTTGTTTCTCCATAACCTGAGTCTTTTCCCAAATTTGTATTTGTTTTATTTGTGCTCGTCATAATAGTATTCTAGTATATATCTCTGCATGGAACCGCTTCGTACAGCTGCTATTGTAATTATATTATAACAGGTACCATACCAAGTTCTTCATTAGAAGGTTCACTCCGGGGCTTCTTTCAATTCGTTTGCTAACCGTGCATTGGATCACATTTGAAAGTAACAGCAAATTGAAAATGAAACTGAAGCTGACAAAAAAGTAAAGGTAAAGAGTGCGATACTTTACGCTATCATTTTGTTATTTGCGAGTTTTTTTTTACTGATTTCGCTTTATGTTACATGTAGCTAAGTTCACTTTCGCCTCACGAGTTACGGTGCCCACTTTAAACTAAGTCCGTTTTGGAAAGTGCGGGTTTCATTTTAAATCTAGTACTCCACCAAAGTTAAATGCTTACATTTTCTTTTTCAATCCACGCGCGCTGAGAAAAAAAAAAAACTACGCCGAGAAACACTACTGGGTGCGCGCAAGTACCTAATGGCGCTTCAGCTGTCGCGATTGTCGGTAAGTGCATTAGGGTTTCAAGCAATGTAGACGCAGGCGAAAGAAAATAAATTTGTGAACGAAAGTTACGCAACAAGAATCTCTCACGCAATCCTTAATAGCCGAGGAGGGCGGCTGACGACAGTTTGTCCCGAGAACGGGGAGATGCGAGGCCCATTCTGCATTCCGTCTGGGAGTCAACGGCCCTGTTCGGACACTACACAAACACAACAGCGCAACCATAAACTGCATTTTTTTCCCCCGACGAATGACTCCCGATGGACGCAGCCAAACAGTTGGTCGAGGACCGAAGTAAGTTCCTTCTTGCTTCGGTGCCCCCTCTCCCACTTTCAACTTTGAACTCTGGCAGCCTTCGCATCTCGTGCCGCTTTGTGATGAGGCGAGCAGGCGGGCGCGCTGAGAGAGATTACTCGCGCGCGGTGCTCTTCCCGTCCAAGCGGCGCGCTCGACTCGTCTCTCCCCGACGAACGCTTCCGTCCGCTCGCCGGCGCTCGAAGAAAACGCGAATCATAAGTTCGTGATCGCGTGAGTTGAGGGACCGGCGATCGCGCTTTGAATGCCGCCGCACCGCACCGCAGCTAACGCCAACCGCGGTATATAACCCCTTATTTTACACCTGAGCACACTCGGCGTGCATGCAGGACTGAAATGCAAGTTTCGCGCGCGCTATTAAGAGTTTTCTTTTCTCGTAGCTGCACCATTCTTTTCTCTCTTTTTTTACTTTAATCTTTCCTCTCCGAACGCTGCTGCGGGCGCCCTGGTCGTAAAGAAAAGATCTCGGCGGATGTCCTTCGAGAATGACGCCCGCACGGCGGCCCACAGCCACGTCCGCCTTACGCTCACGAAGGCACTACGTGTAAGCGGGACGTCGTCGTAAAGAAGCATTAGACGAGCAACGTGTTGCGCTATTCACGGACGTGAGCGCGCCTTATTAGACTGCACTGCGCGGATGTATGTGTGTACGTGCCCCGGAAGGCGGGATTCGGCCGCAGCTCCCCGCCAGGGCTCGACGCTGACCATGCCTTCTTAAGCGGATGGGTGAGGCCGCGGGTTAACAAAAACTAGCCGTTTCGGTCATTTTGTGGCACTTATACCGAAACCTCGTTCGTTCAATTGTGTCAACCGGCACATAGTGATGCTTCGTGTTTGAAGCCCTAAGTAAGAGCTGGCTAGAGTATATTTATAAGCGTGTTCCCGAAATGGCGACTTACTCGTCATATATACCTGATGCGGCGAAGAGGTGGGCCCGCCGAATGGCAACCACTCTACAAACAACTCTTTCGAACTGCTTCTGCAGACACTGCTGTCGCCATTTGCTACGTGTCGTCCATCGATCATCGGCTATTTACGGTCTTCCTTCACGCACTGTACTCACTGTTGTTTACGGAGCAGCGCCTTTTGAGGCTCTCTCGCAGATCGTAATTCACTATACCAATGTGTATCTTAAGGGATTACACTCATAAACAAAATGGAGTGTGAGATCAAACGTTCATTGTGCCCGCCGTGGTGGCTTAGCGGATATGGCGTGGCGCGGGGTTAGCGCGAGGGTGCGGGTTCGATTCCCGGCCACGACAGCCACGTTTCGATATAGGGGACGAAATGCAAGAACGCCCGTCTTTTTATATTGAGAAGCCCGTTAAAGTATACTGCAGGTTGTCAAAATTAATCCAGAGTGCCTCGAGATCCAATCGTGGTTTTGGCACGTAAAATCACAGAATTTACTTTAATTTTCGAGCTAGGCAAAATTAGATCAATACGCCTAATAACATGGGCCATCTGACTCTCTCATTGTGTATAAAAGAAACTGTGGGGAGCGTGTCACTCAGTAAATTTGAGCAATGCGATTTCACACAATCTCAGCTAGTCTGTAAGTGCCATGTTAGATGAGTAAACAAAAAGGTTTTAATTTGGACTCACTGCTTCACAGGCGATGCATAGCCAGAGTTTGACAATGAATGCGAACGATTTACGTCGAACAGTGATTAGGTCGCACGCAGTATCGCAAATTATTAATTCATGATCCATTCACGATGTGTAATGCCACGGAACAAAACCAGGTGCATGAGGGAATGCAGCAAGGTGCACACATGTTAGCATATATGCATATGAAGGGATTGCAAAAAGAAAGGAGAAAGGGGTTGAATTCCAGCTGATTTCTGTGCATTCGAAAGGAAGAAAAATAGTTGGAAGTCAGCGCTTGTTTCTATTCTAGTCCTCATTGCCCCCCCCCCCTCGCCACCTGTTTTTCTTGTTTTTTTTTAGGAAGGGGGGGGGGGGGATGGGACACCTACGGCTTACTAAGAGGCGCTGCTGTATTTGATCGCTCCGGATTATTGCAGACAAATGGGGTTCTTGAACAACTGCATACTAAATATTAAGTCACGAGCTTTTTGTTTGTTTGTTTGTTTTTTCTGCCTTCCTTGTTACAACACGGTCGTCGTGACTTGGATCTCATATTCAGCAATAGAACAACATGGACACCGAATAACCTCAATGAGTCACGCTTTAGCGCTTGTTGGTTTAGAAATAAGGTATTTCTCAGACCCCGCAGATGTAACTGGCTTTCAAGCGGCCCTAAAGCAATTTGCACGGCTGTTAAGCTGTTTCACCGGGTGCTGTTACGAAAAGTTTGCTAACGACAACCAGTAGTATGTCCCTGCACAGACGGCAACTATATGACACAACTGTCTTCTGTCATAATGATCTCACACGCAGAAGACCGCTTTGAATGAGGCGTTTGTTTGTTTTTTTGCCCTTAGCTCCGTCAGTCCCGACGCTGCAGCTCTCTAATGAACGCGTCCGGCCATATGCGAGCAAAATGCAGGTCATCCGAGCTCAGCGCTCGACTCACCTTGCGTGCTGACGATGCATGCGGCCAGGAATGCGACCAGCGGTGTTAACCTGGACCAGGCCCGTGTCGACATCGTGCCATGGCTCTCCGGCTTACGCCACGGCCTGCAACGTATACAAACACAACGGCAGGACCCTTAGAACGATTTTCACTGAGCTATAAGCTCTACGCGGCTGCCTTAATGGCGCGCCCATCGTCTACGCGATACTCTTCGTCACAAGCGAACCACGCATCCATTGGTAATGATTTCCTGCAGCCAGCGCGACACACACGGGTCTCCTCATAGTGGCATTCAGTAGCGCAAAACGTTGGCCTCTCTGCGATTTCTTCACGGGACTGGCAGCGCGTGCACGGAAGCACTATATATATATAGAATGACAGAGCAGATAACTCTGGTGCGTCCCCCCAGTTTAAGTAAGAGAGAAGAAAAAAAAACCTTGCCAGTAATCGTCCGAGAAAGAGTTTATAGATGTTATAGGAAGTAGGCAACGTTTACAGGTGATAACCATGATCGCCCATGGTTGCATTTTGAGTGAGCCGATTTTCAACAGCGAACTTTGTCTTTTTATACAACATTCGCGCTGGTTGTTCGCGCGACTTCATTGCAAGGAATTACGTGACAGTTCCAGAGACAGTAGCCCCAGAGACGACAGAGTAGTGCTCTCGAAACAATGCTTAGTTGTATAGCGGTTCGTCCTGGAACTAATTATTCGAAAACCAGTCTTGCTTTTGAGTATAAGGGAAAGTTCTTGCATATGTAGGCAAGCCAGAAGCTGCTTGGAAAACAAGCGTCAGGTGGCTATAACGAAGGCCCGCCGTTACTATATGTTTCTTTACTACAACGCGATTACTTCTTCGTTTACTTCCCCGTGTCGGAAGTAAGGACTCAGGTTTCTGTTAATCCACATCGCCCTCTCTTGGTCCTTCACCATTGCAGTACACCTTTCTCTATAAACATCAAGTCGTTTTCTTAGCCTTCATAACTTTTTTTTCGAACTGTATCCTATTAACCATTGCAGAAGTGAATTTTCGGAAAGCCCAACTTATGTACTACTCTGGAAGAGGTCGAGGACCTTTGTCAAGGTCAATTTAGTCGACTCAGAAGTATATTTGGCTCAGAATTGTAATCCCATTATCTCTCTAGATACCTCCGGTATTTTCTGATATATCAGGCATTCACCGATACCTGCTTTTACGAATTGGTCTTGCGCATTAACGACGTATCAGTAAATGTCCGGTCATGTGAGCGTGCGCGTGCGCGTGCATGTGTGGGTGCCTAATTAAGCGCAGAAGCACGGCGACATTGTATTGGTTCAAAATAGACGCCACTTTTGCTACAAACGACTCGTGCCTATTGGAATAACGCCTGCATCGACTTCAAAGAGTCTTTTATTTCTTTTCTTTTTTTGGCTTGCCCGTTTCCATTCATTTCACTCTTTTGCTTACGTTGGCACGCGCATACGCGAGAAAAAAAAGAATAACGTCTTGGCTGGATAGAGATCTGTGTCATTCTTCATCGCGGAAGCAATTTAAAGAGAACGCTCGGAGTCGCGCTGCCCCATTTTACGCGGAAATGTGAATAACGAGAGTTGCGAGATTCATTATAAGGGGCGTCGTTCTTGGGAGCCCGTTACACACGCATTGCGACTTAAATACGTCTCCCCCTCCCCCCGTTTAAGCCTAAATGAGGCTTCTTTGGGCAACAGATACGAAGGTCCGGGTGCGCCTAACAAGCTGCTGGTGGTGCACGTGGGACCACTATGCACTTACCTATACCGGAAGCGCATGCACATACATAAAAAGAAAAGGTGGTGTCTAAAATGTGGGGATCATGACGCGTTTCCGGTTCTGTAGCGATTGCTTCCGGCCTATTCTTTAAAAAAAAAAGCGCGGCCTTCGGAAAATTGACATTTGTTATCTTTTGTTATTCCAAAAAAAATTGTTATCCCCAAATACACTTCACACACACACACTCTTGGCATGAAATGACTCATATATATATATATATATATATATATATATATATATATATATATATATATATATATATATATATATATATATATATATATATATATATACACACACACAAGACGGCCGTGCTCGCAATGTACGTATATGTTATTTGCTATACGTTGAATATTTAATTAAACACCTAATTAATTCATGTCGCACATTTAGGCATTGTATTCGCGAAAACTTTCCTATACACAAGTGCAAGAAACGGTCTTAGTGATTACACAAAACTGACGATCGACTAGGTTTATTAGAAAGAGTACACATCCCTCTAGAGTACAGGATTTCTGCAGTGCCGATATCCAACGTTTCGTTGATGTGCTTGTCTATCGCACCATGAATGTTCTCATTTTGCCTTGTTCAATAATATAATGCATGAGCTGTTATTCTGTTGAGTCACCAAGAGTCAGACTACACTTTATTTATTTAAATTAGAGACAACTTGCTAATTATTTACATAAGTCGGATGAACGGTGTGTCATCAAGTTATTCAAGAGTACCCTTTCTTGTACACCTGAATAGCAAAACACTCCGCGGCAATTAGGAAGCTGGCTCTGGCACATTTACGTCGACTATACTTATATAGTGTTCCAGGGACACCAGATACATAATATGGAGTAAATATTTTACGGTCTGTTGAACTTTTTTTTTTCTTCCCTCTTGGTCGTCGTGATCGTCGTGCGTTCTCTCATAGTGTATTGTTGTGCCAGAACGCCTACTTGATGCCGTTGTCTTCTGTTTGTATTCTGTACTCTTTCTTTACCAGTGTAAATATGGATAATATATGACCTGGTGCAGCAACTGTTTATAGTCTCGCTGTATATTTCAATTGAAAAGAAAGAAATAGATACACTGTAAAATGAAGTCAGGCATCAAAAGTGAAATAACGCTATAGTAAACATAAGCCATGCTTTCAGAGGACATGCGACAACAACGATAAAAGAACAGCCATCCTGATCGCCAGCATGAATGATCCCTCAGAAATACCGACTCCCTTGAGCTATACCGATGCATCTGAAGTCAACGGTCACTGTGCCACAGAGTTTCTGTGCCTCAGAAGCTGATAGATGGGCAACGAAGGGCCAGCTTGCTAATTTTCCTTTTGCTCGTTTGCCCGCGAAGCTCCCGCGCGATTTGCCTGCTGCAGTTTGCTCCGGTTCGTCAATGAGCTATCTGGCATGCCATCGCATGCGCGCGCGCGGTTTTCTCGGCTGTCAGCCAATTGAGGCGGTCGCCGACTGCTTCAAATTGCCGGCTTCGCGAGCTTCTTGCTGTAACGAGGCCGCTATTAATCGCGCCGGCCGCGCGAGTGGGCAATGCGTGAAGCGGCCGCACAGGCGCGCGTGGTGTGCGCCCGGGCGAATTCGAGCTGTATATACGAAGAGATGCCTCCCGGTAGACTGAGTACAATCCTATGGAGTGTATGTGTATAAACGCCAGCTTGAGAGGTTAGAGACCCCTCCTGCCTCTTATGAGCTCGCATCGCGTGTGCGTTAGTAAAAGAATAAAATGAAATAAGGTTGTGGGTAAGCATACGAACGAGCAAGCGCGCATATAGGTTGTTCTGCGCTCCTTCCAGTTGCGTCGACCTCCGCGTGACCCCACGGTGGACGAAAGTGGGGGCGGACTGCATGTGAGACTCGCATAAGAGCGCGTTCACCGTCGAGCTGGGCGCTGTCTCAAAACAAAACTCGCGCATCCACGGCGCACACCTACAAACAAAGAAGTCTGTGGGCCTACAAGGGCCCGCCGCGGTCTAGAATTTATTCTCTTAGCGGAGTTGCGCATACGCCACCGGCCTCGCATCGGGCATCTCTTTGCGCCACGCCACGGCCGGTTATTTGCACTGAGCCGCTGCCTCTCCCCTGAGAATAGCCACCGACGCCTGAGGCAGCTCGTTGTCCGCACGCGAGTCTAGCTGCAGGACGCGCGTTCGAGGCCGCCGGCGGTGTATATGCGCGCTTGGCACTCGGGCCACAAGAGCCTTCTTTTGTTTGGGTTTATTCTTGCGTGGGAGTCTTCCGCGTGGCCGCATCACATATACGTGAGACACCTATTGGAGTATCCTCTCGCTGTATAGCTGCTGCTGCTGCTGCTGCTACAAATAGCGCGCGAGGCCTCTTGTCCGCCGCAAGGCAGGCATCACCCGTCCCGGGGCAACGAATTGATTTATGCATGCCGAGGCAAAGTGTCTTTCACTCTGAATCGTACACACAGCGGTAAGCCTCTCCCCGGGTACTGTTTCGGTAACGATGCGCCTTGTAGATCGCGGCGGCGAGCAGAGTGACGGCGACCCGATTGGCCGCGCGCGTGAAATGCGGCGCGAGGCAAGTGTGCGTGCCGTATTCGCTTCCTCCTCATTTGCTTACGTTCCGGGCAGTTGCATTTCGATCGTTATCGCCTCTTTCAACGGGAGAGCATATGAGACAATCTGCCACACGTGAAAGGCCCTTGGCGGTGGACCGTACAGCGCACAGAGAGAGGCAAAGGGGAGGGAGTTCTATTGGTATAGCACATTCACCTTCCCTATCCTGCTACCCTCCTGTCGCCTCCTCTTACGCACGAAAGGAGCATCAATGTAACCCCATGAAAAAAAAAAAAATCATCGAGTACCCCACCAAAGGAGGAATCCTCGCACCACTGTAGTCGTTGCAAATGAAATACAGTGCTGCGGCCACCGAAAACATGCCAGTCAACTATCTAGATACGTGATCGCATTGAATGAAAAGACGTTTCATTGTAGGTTTTACGTACACTATAAATGAACAAACATCTGTATGTTAAAGGGTGGGTCGTCGCGCACCCTGCTTATGCAACACGGCGGCCTGCGTCAGCTGCCTCAGGAATTTGAGCATACACGTTTCGCACGTTCTGAAATCTTCGCACGGAATATGTAGGCGTACGGCGCATCTGTTTGAGCGTCCAGTGAAGCAACGGCAAGGTTACGGCTTCTGTCAAGAGCGAGCCGCTAGACTGCAGTCTGATAAAGCCTGCTTGGAAAAATACCATCCGCTTTTGCGTTTTTCTGTGCTTTTCTTATTCTTCCTCTTCTCTAATCCTTTTTTTTTTGTCTGTTTCACTTACCCACACCCTTATGTGTATATGTTTAGACCAATACGAAGACACGGCTCTTAATCGTGGCTATCCGTGCAGTGCCCCTCTATAAGGTCCCCGCACTCATTCCAACTCCGACGCCGTCTGGCAATCGTGCTCAGCTCTTGTTATCTAGCCAGTTTGTGTAAACTTCTAGGTCTATTCGACACGAGTGTTTTGACAGTGTGATCCTTTTACGGTGGCACAGCGCTGTGTTTCGCGGAAATGCGGGAAATTGCCGCGCGCTCGACAAGCGCAAAGCCGCGAATGGTCGGAAGATATGCACTCGGAATGGTTGTGCAAAATCTTCACGGGCGGCCAACTGTTGTGGATAAGCTTTCATAAACAGACCCCGTGGGCCAATGGAATATGCCCGGGAAGCTGGGAGTTGCAGCACAGATTTATTTAGCGTGCAGCAACGCAATATTTCCTCCTTGACCTCATGTGTAGTCGTACATGCGGCAACCCGGGAGAACTACAAATTTCGTGAAAATTTCAGTAACTAATGGAAATTGGTTTGCATCACGCATGATTGACCTGAGCTCACGTATCTTAGAAGGCTGGCAATTTGTGCTAGTCGGTATTCCATGTCTAATAAGAGTTATGTCACGTTAGGAGTGATGCCACCAGAGATGTCATGTTATACTAGATACTGTCGGAACGCCAGGACGTCGAAATGAACCGATCACTGGGAACACGACTTCCTCATCTTTTCCACATCCTTGTCTTCTCTCTGTTCCACAGTGGCTCATACAAGTCGGCCAGCAATAAAACCGCACAGCACAATCTCATCCCATGCTCGTGGCAATATGTATACCAGCATAGGTCGGCAAAAAAAATTGGAGCTCACTCAGGCTCATTCAACAGATATATCTTGCACTGAGGACTCGCTTGGACTTAGACTCATTAGACTTTTTCTCAACCGGACTCACTCGGACTCAAGCTCGCCAACATATTACTCAGCCAGACTCACTCAGACTCAGACTCACGGTTTGACCTGGGTCTGAGTGAGCCTGAGTGAGTCGACACGTGAGTCCATTAGCCTGAAATTAGCTTTTTCGATCGTGGTGTCAATCGTCTTTAACGCCAATATCTCACATAATCGGTACTCTACGATACGCCTTTTGATATTCTACCTTCAAATATGAGTTATGAGTGGTTTCAATTTAGTAAGGACATTTTCATGAAATACGCGAATCACGCGAGATATTTTTATCAAGAACTCCCCGTGAAAGAGTTCGCGGGGAAGGGGGGAAAAGGGGGGGAAGGTCATGGCACCCCCCCCCCCTTGCTCACGCCCCTTATGAATAAATATTGAGGTGGCGCATAAACGCTAGTGCGTTGAGATACGTGTGAATATACTTGAGTATAAATGTAAGCCGATATAAGACTCATAGCAGTCTGGGTTGATTGCCTCGGTATTTTCATCAGTGCTTCCACTATAGGCCGTTATTTGTCTACGGCCAGATTTATAGGTTCCATGAGGCATCTATTATTCCCATATTTTTACTTACTTTTACGCGTGCTGATGCACCTGATCCGCGTTTGCTGCAGGTATAAACGTCGAATGCAGCCATTTTCGTCATATGTATTAGGCATTCAAATGTCCGTCATTTTTCGGTTCACGCTTTCACGGATGTTATTTCTGAGAACGCAGTGAACACGACAGAAATGACCCATCTCATATAAAGATGAAAATTCTATCTGAACCGGCCTGATTGAGTGTGTATGTCACATGGGAAGCAAGTTGTGTCAGATGTCGTTAATTCGTAATCGCTCGGCGGACATAAACTATGCAGCGTGTTTCCGTTTCGGCCGTTATCCATGTGAAATGCTCGTCTGAGTGTATACTTCAGCGACGATTGCGGAACACATCTTTACTTTCCCGATAGTCAGATAACTCTACACGAAAGAGTCTTTACATGCAGGAATGCGAGGTTTGATAAGATTCAGAAGATAGAGCGATGCTCGATGCATCAGAGATACCTCGAACAGACTTAGAAATTGTCTTACTCTGGTACTGTCTCTTCGTCTTCTGTTATCACCCGACAGTGGTCTCGCAAGTCGATATGCCGCGTGACAACGTTCAATGTGTTTCACGCCGACCATCAGCCGCACTTGGAATAAATGTACCATCGCATCACGCGTGTAGAGGCAATTCGTGCCCTCGATCGCTGTAGCAACGAGAAGAGGAAAAGGTGGAAATAAAAGGAGAGGCTGCGGCGCCGCGAAACGAATAAGGCGAACGCTTCCCCCAAACCGCGCGCTGTCAGGCCCCATCTCAGCCATGCGCACTTCACTTCCTTGTCGTGGATTTGCTGTTCTGCCTTCAGAACAGAGGCGAGCTCGGTGATAGCGGAGCGCGTGAACGAGCGGTGTCCACCACACCTGTGTGTAGACTATATAGCCCACTTTCATCACGCAGATTCAGGTTCTAAACCGCCTCTAACCGGCGGCTTTTTGCGGCTTATTATTCGTAAAGCCGAAAGATAGTATCTCTATCTCTCGTAGACTAACGAGCACGCATGCAAGCTGTATCGATTGGCCTTGCTGCGGCACGTGCTCGCGAAGAAGCGGCACGTGCCGTCCAGCGCGATCTTTCCGGATAAGGTTGGACGCCACACACGACGCGATCGAGGAAAAGCGGGAGCAGACTGAGTGCAGCGAATGTGTGGCGCACGCCCTCCGCGTTGTACACCTGTCGTCCGCTACCACGGTGCAGCTATACCTGCTTACAACATATCGGCGTTCTGTCTGCAGTCATGCTCGCAACAAAACGAGTTATAAGTACACCCGAAAGCACGTTGTAAAGGAGAACGTCGCGTTAACGCACGTAATCGCAACATTACGCACGCTGTCCGAAACGATAAACGATAATGCGAATGACTGACTGTAGTACGTGTGCAGTATACAACTTGTAGTGCAATGGCAGTCGTTGACGTTGGCCGTACGAGCTAAGCAGCATCAACAAAACGGAGTCGAATATATTCGTGTGCTACCTCCCTGCCACAGATTCAACCTCCTCTTAAGCTTCTCACGGGTTCAAAGCCTAGAGTATGGTTAAAAGAGGGATGGCTCGCTAGGGCTAAGGCTTTGGCAAGTTGTTTCATTGTGCAAAGAAGAGAAAACAGCGCTGAATTTTGGACGAACACAAAGGAAGACAGACGACGACGTTGGCTCAATTAATAAAGGACCCAAAATTGGGCAAAAGCCAGTAATAATAACTTCGGGGTTTTGCGTGCCAAAACTACAGACTAATCATCAGGCATGCCGTAGTAGCCTACTATTCGGCATGCCTCATGGTGTTCCTTAACGTGCACCTAAATATATATGCACACGAGCGCTTCTCGCACTTCGCTCCGATGGAAACGCGACCTCCGCGGCCAGGATTTAATCATGATGGCGGGCATATATTGAGCGGAGGCGACGGGCCAAACGACAGATAGCACTTACGTACAAGAAAAGCGTTGTTAATTTGGGTCCTGTTACTGCAAAGTACAACGCTCTCAGACGTAGCGCCACCACACAAGTGCACTTCACTTTATCCTCACTTCCGCAGTTTCTTCAGAGGGGGCGAGCTTGAGTTCGAAGGTTTAACGACAACTTGATGTGATGAGAATAAACCACGCCGCACCCTGATCACGCTGACAGTTCGCTTCAGGTCCACACAACATTTATTCCAGAGCTGTACATAAAAACATTACCACAAAACTTCACTCAGACGGCAGAGTTACCCGGCTTGTCTCAATAGCTGTTAGACAGTACTGTTGTTGAACTTATAGAAATCCTCATAACTTAATAGCTGCCTCATTTATTTAGATTATCCTGCTTATTTTTATTATCCGACTATCATTAAACGCTTCAGCTGAAGTTTATACGGCAATCATTTAGCACGCAAATCTATATGTTCGGCGGCGATGCTGTTTCACAACCGATATAAGAGTGCCGACGTAGAACATGTTCCATATAGGAGGCTTAATGTTGAGTCAGAGACGTCTCGGACCTGGTAGTTTGAGCCGTGACCCCTTAGACTACCAGTGACGTCTCAATGGCTTGAGCGTTGTAATGATAAGCTAATCGTAGACCTGTACTGCAGCACGGTGACCAACCCCCAGATTATTCCTCAGTACATCAGATATTACAAATCACCGTTCGAAGATTTTGTGGATGTTGTTGGTGGTGGAGTTGTTGAAACCTCTCTAAGGGTCTCGGTTCATTGCATGTGCTCTCCGTTACGACAAAAGGTACACCTCCAAAATTACATCGTTGCCTGGTGGTTCGGAAAGACACCCATTTAATTGACAGTAACGATGTTCTCGTTCAAATCAGTTGTCTGCGATACACCAACGAGCATATAACTCCGCAGTTCATACGCGAAGACATGCATACAATGAAGAGAGTAGCATTCTGTTAGCAATCCTGAGGGTCCTGCGTACGCAGTCGATAAGTGAATTTGAGTTATTTGTATTTCTTTCTTTTTTTCGCTCCAACTCGGACCCCTGTGTTTCGTCTGGGTTATCACATGGGGTAGAGCAAAGTGTATGCACCTTTAGGAAATAAAAAGTAGAGCTTGCAGCGCGGAAATGAACACGCAGTCGTTGCAGCAACGTATATAGCACGGCCGCATGCGGAGCGGCCACTTCTCCTATCGCCCACCGCCAACCGTGGAATAGATAACTTCGCGGTGAGCGCTAGAAAGAAGCAACGAAAGTCGTACGAGCTACCAAATTATAAGAGTATCACGTCGAAGAGCAGCCTAATTTTTGAAGCTTGTCAGACACGGCGCACGCACTCGTCTCCCAGTGCACGCATGACGGAATAATAACGCGCGCGGGACAGCGTAAATAATACGCCTCTCGTCATTGCTCTAATGCGGCTCCGCAGGAAAAGAAATTGAAGCTGGTTTTGCGAGCCACTGTTTTCGCGTATTTTTTTTCTCTCTCTTTGTTTTTTCTGTTCTGCTCTAATCTCCTCCTTCCGCGAACAGCGGGTGATGCCCAAAACAAAGGAAGGGGGCTCGTGCCACTTTCGTCCCGTCCTGATGTTCCCCCTTCTCGCTCATTCGCGTCGAGTGGAGCGACGCGATCTATATGAGACGCGGTAGAGGGAAAAGAAAAGGTGAGCGATCGTGCCGTGGCAGGGGCCAGCCCAGCAGTCCAGATGGGCGGCGTGCGTGCATGCTTGCGTGGGCGGCTCGAACACCGCGCGGGACGTGAGCGGCCTCAAGGGGGTCTGCGCCCCCCCCCCCTCCCACCTTCGGTGCCGCTCAGCGCACCGTCACAAGAGGCTCGCTTGCAGCGGCTTTCTTCATTGCACTTTTTGACTGCTCACTCCGAGGCATGCCGCGTAAAGCTAGGGCGCGCTGCCAGCAAGTATACAGTTTTCGCCGACGTGTGTCGTGAAATAGACGGTTTTCACCAATATAAACGTGATCGTCATCTTCTTCTTCTCGCCGCTGCAGCAAGCCGTGACTGAGACTGAATTGATGCCTTTCACTTCGTATACACGTTCGCTGTATAATTAAGTTTTTTTTTTTTCTTTCGCAGCGTTGAGACAGCTACAGAGAAACATGCTAGAGGATTGAACGAAGTTACGAATGATGCAGCTTGAACGGGGTTCTTTTTTTTTTTTTTTTACATCGCTCTATGGGCATCAGACACAAACCAACTGCAATAAACATCGTTCCAAGGAACGCTGGAAATAAGCCTAACGTAAAAAGGTTCGCAGCTACGAAGAGTTTCAGTAGCATAGTGTCGTGCACGTGAACGGGAACGTTGGTCACTGCGCCAATTTTGTTCTACGCAGATGCGGTCACATCAGCATAGCAAAGTGTTTCTTCTCTCTCGCCACTTCGTCAGTGTATTAGCATATTATCTCCGTTGTAAAAGTACGTATGCTGCATACCCACAGCATGCATGTGGCTTATCACAAACATACGGAACATCATTTCCACCGTCGCCATATAAACAACAAACGGGGTACTGAACATGGGACTGCAGTCATGAGGAACATTACTCGGTCGATTCAACGTGCTGCAATGTATCTGATAAAATGAACGCTAGCGTAAAGCAGCCACGCATGCAGAATACACTGATAGAAGCCTTCCTCCCTAATTTACAATGCACCAGTTCCCCCGTACGTCGCACATCATTTGCCTTCCTTTCTTTTCCATAATGCAAGCTGTATCGAGACTGGGAACTTTCGCAATTAAGATATGGGCCGTAAACAATTCAAAAGAGTGTTGCTGTTCAAACAAGGTGTGTGTGCGCGTAGGGGGGAGGGGGCATGCTTTTAATGTCCGCTCAAACGCAGATGAATGTTTTTGTGGACATCTCTATGGCAAGCGAGCTGCGTATATGAGCTCGCTATGTCGTTCATATACCTAATGACAGGCGCCAGCTAGTCGCGATAGTGGACATACTAGCCCCGAAGGCCAGCTAGTGCTGGCAGTTCCAAGGAACGAGTAGCTTTGTGAATCCAGTCCCAGACTTTCTAATTAATTTCTATCAGAGGTCTAAAATTCGTAATTTGAGGACGTTAACTATTTAGACCTACGGTGGATTAATGCATGTAGCGTGTGTACGTAAAGGCGGCAGGGCTGGCACATGACATTCGGTTTCCGAGTTGATAGTCGACATTATAGTGTTAGTATAGGGCCGCTAACCTTTATGATGTTCTGTTTTTCGCTGACAGAGCCCGCCGACGCTTTGAGGTCCCTGCAATAATACTCCCTACGAAGGAAAATCGTCAGCGTTTCCAGGGGCGAAGAAAGAGAATTGATGAGATGCCATCATGTATACCTTTCGTGCCTTCATTTCCTTCTACCTTGCGTAGACAACCGCATCTCAGACGTTTTACCAAAGATGAAGAATGCGAAGGTCCTGAAGGAAGACAGCAAGAGATGAAGTCGATGGTAAGATGTCATGAACTCTACAGAAATAGAAGCCATATACGCAGACAACGCAAGAAAACTTGTAATATTCCTAAATTTGCGCCAAATATTATTGTTCACAGTGCGTTTTGTTTCACGCGCGTCGTCTATACATATATAGACTCATGAAGGAGGATTGGTTAGTTGCCGAGACTGGAAATATTTTTAGGGTCCTCTTATTTTATTTTTTCTTATGGCTCGCTTCCTGACCTCGTCATCGCTGTCTCGCACTCGCTCCCTTAGCGTGACCGACACCTTTTAGATTCCCCATCGGCGCGCTTAAGTCGGCGTGACGGAAGGTTAACAGCTCGCTTATGTGCGTCTCGCGACAAAATCTCAATGACTCTGTGTACAACGCGCGCGGACAGCAGTCGTGAAAGTCGAAGGAACCGAACGGGCTTAACGAGCGTCCGAATATAGGTCGCTTCCGAAAGCGCGTACGAGGAACTCGAAGCAAGAGAACGGTCGTAACTGTCCCCCCCCCCCCCCCCCTCCATATCTCCGACGTGGGGAAAACAAATAAACCAACAAGCGGACATCGTGACGCCAAATCGGAGCACAATGCATCGGAGCAGCGCCGCTTTTCGTATACAGCACGTATTGTTCTGAAAAAACAAAAGGGTCTCTCTCTCTTTCTCGAGGCATGCAGCGCCTCGGGTGACACTAAGCACTGTGGGCGGCGAGTTCGCCAGCGTCACCAGTAGCCGACGGCGATGACGAAGTGCTCACAAGCGTCTCCTATAGGCCGCGCCGCAACGCCAGCACCCGCCCGATCGTGGTCGCCCCTGTTGAGACAGGGATGCCTATAGTATACGCTATGCGGCCACATGCACGCTTGAAGCCGTATAGTATGCACAATGATCCACGTTAAGGATAGCAGGTATTCGATCATGAAGGCGAGTAACACGACGACGACGACGGGTCGTGTCGACCGTCGAATCGAAGACGGAACGCGACATGGCTAGGTGAGCACTGAAAGCGCCGGATATTTGTGATCACCGCCGCGTTTTTTTTTTCTTTTTGCTTGCTCAGCGTTCGCGTGCCACCATTACAGAAAGTTGCGCGTTATATAAACGAGGCAGCGGGGGAAGCGAGCCCGCCTTCGGACAATTTAAACCGCGCTGAAAATACTGAGGCGCGCTCGTAAGGAAATAGCGGAAACAAAGCGATCTACGCGCTCAGCGCTAATCACTCCCGAAAGGCGAGCGCTGCAACCCAGCGGTCTCGCGAGAGTCGCATTTGCGCGTGACCGTATGGACCGCTCGCCGAGGGGTGAAATTGGACGCAGGAATGTGCGTCGTAAGAAGTCGCCTCCCACCGTATATACGCATACGTGAGAGCGCGGATTACGCGCACGAAGCCTGCTGCACGGAGTAAACGACGGCTTTGTTCTTTTTCCCCGACCGGAGAAACTTTTCTCCCTCTCTCGGGAGAGCGCGGAAGGGCTTCAATGTGGTGGTACTACAGGGCTGCGAAGTGCGCCAACGGGCTCGGAGAAACAAAAGAAGGCGGAAACGGGCAACGTCGATTACCCTGGAATACAATGAATGTTGAGTGGCCCCCACGCGCGTGTGCGAAATAACGGAACGCAGAAGCTACTGCGTCACGCGACCCCACCTTATAGCGCGCTTTGTCTCTCGATCGAGTGTGCGTGTGTATACAATGGCATGTGCAATGCAATGAGATCAAAAGTTGTCGCATCATTTGAACCCGCGCAGTTTCCGTGTTATATGCGCGAGGGATCAGGCACGTATACCGTAAATGCATTGTATCGTAATCAGTCCTACGTATATTCGTGTTTGGTAACCAGTGGCACCACGCAAGTGTTTTCTGCTTGTATAGCATGGAATCCACAGGTGGGAATCTACAGGTGCTCCCCGCAGCACGGAACACCTGTAGAGGTCGAACGTAAATACACGCCGGCAAAGTAACGGAGCCGTTCCCTACGTGGAAATATTACGCGGATGTAAATAAATGTTCGCTGATGCAGTGAGTAATAGCATCGTTTGTAGATAATATGGGCATTGTGTTTCTAGGCGCAGTAATAGAGATACATCGTCGTCGTCTTCGTCCGCGATAGCCATCCGCATGGGCGCGTCGTCTTCTAGGATAACTTAAACATGCAGGTATGCAATTATTCGAGTTGTAGCAATAAGCCATTGACCTCTTACAAGGAAAAGAGCAATATGACTGCGCGCGAAGCTATTTCGCGAGCCAAGAGCAAAAAATCTTATAAACCTCCGCCTTCCAAGCGAACACCTCTTTAACATGGAGCCAGGACGTCATGCACACAACCACAACCTGAGTTTTAAGGCGACTACTCGGCTTACCACCGCTGTGGCTTGCAAGACATCGCACTTGGTCTTACTGCCGAAGCACCAAACGCCTAGCCGGGACAGTTTTGTTTGTTTTCTCTTCGCGATTTCGTATCTGTTTTATAAACACTACAGCAGTGGTTCTCAGTCATGGATGTTCCGGGGATCCCTCGTGGACTTGTGGAATTTATGAAGGACCCCTTGCAGTGAAACAAGGGGGGAGGTGAGGGGGGGGGGGGTCATAGCACAACATGCAGCTTGAAATAGGTGCCTTTCATTTCTCCCTCACAAAGAATGGACGCACTAAAGTGCCACGCCAATTCGATCTCAACAGCTTGCCAATAAGTTGTGCGTACTGCAGCCACATTAAACCTGTTTCTAGCTATGTTTGCTCTTCGTGTATGCAAGTCTGGAACAAACATGTTAGCGTGCATATGCCATAGAAAACTGCAACAACGGCATTACAGCCATCTCATGGAGAAAGAGAACCATAAGTTAGCTCCGCCACAGTATAGGGGTGTTGTGCGGCCAAGCATACCAAAAATCTGAAGGGATCGCTGTCACGGGACATAGTGTATTTCCAAAAAACGCGATTTTTTATTTTTTTTTCAAGGATAGGTTTCGCGGACCCCCCAAAATGGCTTCGCGGACCCCCATTTGAGAACCACTGCACTACAGCAACAATGCGGCATATTTATTTTTAGTACATTTTAGATTTAGTGCGCGGTGCACAGGGTCACTGCGCACGCGCTCCGTCCCTTTCAAACATTTGCGGTCACACGCTGCCGCGGCAAGGGACAAGCTGCTTGTTATTGCCGCAAGAGCTATACTGCATACTTAGCAAATTTCAGTGAAATATTCCGTCGTTTCTTTGTTTGTTCTCGCGGGCCTATATTAACACCTCTACTATCAGTCAGCTTCAAAAACGTCCTGACCCGTAACCACAGCAACATCTTGCGCAGAATATTCCAGCCACTCCTGATGCTGGATGTACCATTATCGAAGTCGGCCGGCCAATGGCGAAAAACACTTACAAAATAGAAGTTTTGTGAATTCTTGCTCCTGTTATTGGACAAAAGACATCACAAACTCGACATTAGGTGCCGGGCCTCTGAGGTACCGCCTACTTTCAGCTTCATAAAAAAGTCATCAAAGCAATCGCATCGTCCAAGCCCCGCTGCAGGTCAAGCGCGACTGATGGAAAACTCAAGATTCGTGCGCAGTCGGCATCAGAATTAAACACGCGAGACAGTGATTGGCAGGGCTGGGAAAGAGATTGCCGCCAAGGACATGGCCGACGGGCGGCGCTCGGAAAGCGATGTAACCGCTTACATCGCCAGTTGCTCCGCTGAAAAGACTCCGCAGCAGCGATGCAGACCCTAATTTAGCCCGGCCAAGACTGGCGTTCATGCAAAATGCATGAGCCAAATCGCTCGGAGGGCACGCAAGTTTAGTCGCTACGACTCTTTTGCGTAACACGGGACTGCGCAAAGCGAAAACTCGATCGGCCCGCTAAGAAAATCGTTCCAGCTAAGTATGCGCGGAGTCAGGAGGAGCGCATACGTACGTGTCATTTGTCACCGCTTTGTTTGAACTTCTGTGCGCTTGAGTGCGCTAGCGGCAAGTGGAACCTCGTTTCTTTGGCGATGAAGATAACAAACGATCACGGATGCACTCAAAGCCGACCGCTTAAGCTCACCCTTTAATTTGAACCATGCAGGTTACGATGATAACGTGCGTAGACTGCACTAAGCTCTCTGTTCATCTGTATACATATTGGAGAAGCCCTATCCATTTATACGTCTATAGCTATACTGGGCTAATTGCCCGCACAGCTGCAAGAGTAGTTTGCAAATCAGTCGTTATTTTTCTGAGCCCGGAATTTATGTCAAATGATACTACGAGTGCTGGCAGCACCTTGCTTCGCATTTTAATTACGTACCGCCCGAACAGAGAACTGGAACAGAGAGCTAGACGAGAAATTTTCAGCCTATCTTGATGACGGACATATCATTAGCGAATGTGAACAACCAATGGTGAACAACGCTTACGAACGAAAAGCTTTGCGAATTCGCCACATATTGCCTCCAACTATTCCGTATTCGCTGCTTCGTCTTTACACCGAAACTCTCCGAATTCCAGGGCACTTAGTACTTCTCCTCGTCATGTTCCATCTCAGTAGGTGGCCGTCATTCCACGGAACGCACGCATTGAATGAGTGCTACCGAAAGAATAAAAGAATAAAGAACTGAAGCAGAAGCACGGAACGCTCAGGCACTTGCATGAGGAGGCTTGGGAAAACGGAAGTTCAGCCTCGCTTCCGGGAGGACCACCGTCGAGAGAGGAGGATGTAAGGAGCGCGGCGTGTGCATACATATATCGTGAGCAAGATGGGGCCTGGGTTCCCGACTCAAGAGCGTAGAGCCGGCTCGCAATCCCCGCGCTTTTGTGTGCCCCCCGGTTCGCAGCGCCCTCGGCAGCGTCCGTCTCTTCTCCTTCACGTATTTCGGTCGCATCCGCACGTTCTCCGCCACCCCCTGGACGGGTTCGTTTCCTTTCTCAGAGAGATGCACCATGACAAAAAAAAAAAGGAAAAGAAATCAAAGGAGTGCACCTCTCGAGGCCGATCCCTCCTCACCTCGCACTCCCAATGCTGCGGAATCGCACTTCCGACGGCGGGCGGCAGCAGCTTAGCGCGGCATGGGAAGCAACCAGTGGCGCCCTTGAACGGGGCGAGAAAACCGCGCAGTTCGCCCCACGAGCAGCGCTCTCGGAAAGGTCAGCGCCGGGCGACGAGTCCTTTTGTCTATCGGCGTGCCGCACTCGTCATGCCAGGAACCGCTTTGTACCTTAGCCTTTGCCTCTCCTCTTCCTTCTCTGCCTCCTTCATTCTCTCTCTCTCTCTCTCTCTCTCACCCCTTTCCTTCGTTGCTTTTCTTTGCGCTCCTGCGCGTAAACGAGGTAAAACTCGCGTGCGTTTGTGGACCAAGTTCATTCGGGTCACACTTCCTGACAAAGGAATATTAAGTGGGATGCGCCGACTCCACTCTCGTATATAGATGAAGTGCGCGGGTTTGTAGCTTCGCTGTCTGTCGCCGAGGAGAAACCGCAGGTGTTTACGAGCGTACGGCAATTCAGGAGTGACGCCGCGATGCTGCAGGGAAAATCACCGCGCGCGAAAGTCAAACAAAACAACAAGTTTTGAGACATTCGCCGCGAACTAGTTGCAATGCGAATTACAGGCTATACCGTGATTCTGTGACGCAGATGCGAGCTTGAAATGCCAGACTATCGGTGCCTTTAAGAACGTCGAAGAATAGACTTGTGTAGGACTTTGGTTGTTCTGTGTAAGTGACGCGCAAAAAAAAAAAAGGAAAAGAAAAGAAAGGAAGGAAGGAAGAAAAAAAGCGAGACACCTTACTTTCGTGGATTGGCCTGCAATCGAACGGCTGAGATACTTTTGGATTTCCGCCTGCGAGAGGTATTGCGCGAGCTTCACTACTGCCCCTTTGTACTTCATTGCCGCGCTCACTACACTAAATTTATTGTTGTAACTTAAGAGATCTCTAATGAAGTGGAGAAACACGACTCACAAACGGGGGCATTGCTTATTCGTACTCACAAGGAATATAATACCGAGGCTAAGTCACTGAGCCGCAAATGAAGAAGAAAACAAATACATTTGAATTATTTGGCGCCTACCAATCCAGCCGATTAAACTTCTTAAAGAGTCGTTAGTCGGATCTGGAAACTATATTTGCATCTGTAGCAACTGTTCACATCGTTCACTTCGTAATGAAGGATAATGGGTGTGATGACTTGAAGAGAAAGATACCCTACCGAACAAAGCTTATCCATACGAAGCAGCCGTCAAGTCAGTGTAGAGTTGACTTCAATATCGTTCTATTATTGTGCCAGAACTAAGATCTGCATATAGATCCCTACAAGGAGGCTAGCGTATCACGCAGGCCTTCTATAGAAAATGTTCACACGCCCTACCTAGGATGTCGCGTACTCTAAAAAGAGTCATCCTCATTGGCCGCATGTTACTCTAAATTTCGCAGGAAAGCGGAAATGGGCGCCTGTCTAATAGGCCGAAAACGGCTTCCATTTTGCGCGGAGTTCGTGGCCGGTTGACCGATGAGAAAGCCTCACGGCACTGTTTTCTTTTTCTTTACGCAATGATGTGCAGACATGAATTTGGAAGAAATACATTACGTTGAGCAAGTTAGTCTGCGATACAACACTATAGGTATAGATTTTAAAAAACAGCGCAATATAAACGCTGACAAGTAAGAACACAGGACTAGCGCTGTCCTGTGTCCTTACTTGTCCGTGCTTATATTGCGATGTTTTTTTGTATTTTTTGCTACAGATACGTACCAAATGGCTCGCATTCAGACACTCTAAAAAGGATTAAAAAGCTCGGCGCATCTCGCACTACAGTCACACGCGTCCTCTCTTTCACCGCAAACGCCACATTACAGTCCTGCGTGACATTGGCAAAACCGGGAGAACACTGCGCACCGACCGGGCCAAGCGCCGCCGCGGGGCGCCCCATACCCTGAGAACGCTCGACAAACGCGCCGTGGGGTCGTTCACTCCCGCTCGGCGCGTCACCCGCTCCAACTGAGAAGCACGTTTGCCTGCAGGGCGGAGGACGTCGTCGACGAGCTGACTGTCCCCGCGCTCCCAAACGTTCCGCAACGCCGGCTTCTCCGATCCCGCGCGCGATCCTTCATTTGCAAGCGGTCGCTGCCGAGGCCGCACGCTGCTCCCGACGACTTGTCTGCCTGCCCCCCCACCCCCCCCACCTGAGGCAGGGCGGACGGACTCACGACGACAGCGGCGGCGAGTGAGCGCCCCGCGTCGGCGGCGTCATCGGCGATTGGCTTTTGTCCCTCCGCCGCGACCCGTAGTCGCTCCACTTTTCCGAACGAGAAGCACCCATTCACAAAGGCTTTTGCCCAACGTTCTGTTTTGTTTCCAGCCGCAGCGGACAGCACGCGCTCCTTAAAACGAGCCATTGACTGCGGCTTCTGCGCGGAGGGCAGCCGTCGCCGCCGTGACTGGTAGCAGATAAGGCAGAGATAGCCCCGTTCCAATGCCAAGTTCAGCGCTGTCTGCGCTGGGAAACAAAAGAAGGAAAACGTTGCTCCCTATACAGTGCACGCGACCTAACGGCCCATACCTCAGTGTCTTACCTTTCTTGCGTAGCAGTGCACTCTGACTACAGTCGTCTTCAGAGAAATCCTACGTGCCACGGGGCTGCACGAAGCGCTCTACGAGACTTGCGCAGAGATATAGGGCGACTGGTGTTTTTGAAACTCTGTGTAACATGGACTTTCTGTTCTTGTCTAAGCCACTGTGTCAGCGTTTTCTTTTGGAGCAATTAATGCGTCGAACACGTACCAACTGCCTATGCCCAGTCAGAATGGTGACCGTAAATCAAGCTTCGACTGCCTCCGCCGCTAGGCTTTTATTAAACAGCCCATCCACTGACTGCCAACTAACAGCGTAGGCGTCGTGAAAGTAAGAATGAGCTTATAGTAGAGCGTATGCAAAGGGTTAAGAAAAAAATAAAGAATAAATGCCGTGGCAGCAGCGATTTATCTATTGTGTGGCGTGAACATAAGGGCATCTCATCTTGCTGTTCATTTAAATGCATCGGGCCCGTGAACAGTTACATACATATTAAAGAAAAAATAACTGATGTGAGAAGTGTAGACGGAACAACGCCCGAAATTCGGGAAATTAAAGAGTCGATAAGATTACAAATCACGCGTGTTAGCGCGTGATTTCACACGCCAATCAGTCAAAGCACTTAGTTGTGTGCTCGTGAATGGCCAGTGGGTCTTCTGCTGTTGGACAGTGACAACTGAGAGCCATTTACCTCTTAATCCGTTTGTTCACTTCCACGCTTCGGAAAGTTGCATTTTATATGTAGATTGACGAACGATAAATCTAGTGAACGCACGTTGAGGTCTTTTTTTTTTCTGTTTTTGCGTTCTTGTGTCACCGTCTGTGCTGAGCTGTACAGACGAAAGAATGTCGACGAGTATTTTTTTTTTTTTTCTTATTCGAGAGCAGGCCTATGAGCAAGAGGCCTAGAGAGGGCAGGCCGCAGGCATGGGCAACTGCGCATTTAAGTGACCAGTGAAGGAGAGAAGAGTGCGCTGCTGGGCTTTTCTATATTGCAGGGTCACTTCATTTCCGACGAACTGTCAACGAAGTCGTTTTTCTCCCACGCACCGTCCACCTAATTCCTTTTTTTTTTTTTTTCAAGTGCACTGGGCCACCGCGTTTAGCCCCTTTTCCACAGAAACGCGACTGGCGAGAAGCGTATGTACGCGGTATTTCGCGTTTTCCAGTTACCTACGTCTTGCACTTTGGTCTCTTGGGAGCGCTTCCGTCCCGTCGTGCAAGCTTCGTGATTGTGGTGAAAGATCGTTAACGTGACCTAGTGAACTTGAACACAGTTACACATTCCAAGATTTGCCGAGAAAAAAACAAAGGAGAGAGCTGTACTATAGCCGCGAAAGGATTAGCCACTCTGACTCAGCGTTGCCAAACATTCACCCCTCAACACCTCTGTAATCGAGTACGTGGGATTTTGGCAAGGGAACTACAACATGACTAAAGACGCAGCGTCATATCTTCACCAGCCCTGAGATAGACCTGTAGCGCAACACAGGAGCACTCGTGCGTGTGTATGCCTTGCAACTTCACACGCATCACCGTGTGATCTACATATCTGCTGCAGCTGTGCACGTGCTACAGTGCAAAATCGCGAATACTATAACGTCTTCGCACGTTTCTCAAGCCGCAACTGACTTAGACGGCGCGCTAAGTTCACATCTGATAGCTGGCATTGACCCTGCGTGATCATGAAAGTTCGTGGCTTCACTTGTTCGAGAGGCGCTCTCTCACGGTGTGAGAGTAGTTCGGTTGCCTCTGTGTTTGATGAGCGCGTGCAAAGCGGCCTTGCAATGCCCGTGAGGCGCACATATGCTATAGTGAAGTCGATACGCGGCATAACTACGGATCGAGCGTGCACGACAGCGCGTGCAGCTATTTAAACTTGGCCCGGGTGGCAAATAAGCGCTCACTCTGGTGGTGCACGAGAGTGTACGACCCTTCTCAAGATCGAGCCCCATCGCGCACAGAGTCGTGATTCGGCCAAGCTGCACGTGACGCGACTGCGCCGCGTTCTTTCAGAAGGTCAGCGCGTGGCTGGACGATGGCTCGCCCCGAGACCATCAATCGCACGAAGTCCACTGCACAGCGATGCAAATCTCTTCAGCTTTAACACGGCGCGCCTGCCGCATTTCAATCCCGTTTTGAGCATGGCCCCATCTATAGCTTAGCCGCGCACAGAGGAGTCAGTGTTTGTTCTATATGCGCTTTCGCAAGCTGTGTATAGTAGCGATAGTTCTCGCACGCTCAGATCGCGATTTACGCGATCGTCGTTGCTACAGTTAAGAGGTTGCCGAATGAGCTGTTTCACTGCCACATCCCCATGGCACGCAGTGAAGGCAAAAGAAGATGGGCGCCCAATCTTGCCGCACTGTCATTTCAGTTGTTGTTCTTCCTCATTGTTTGCACTTATGCGCCGATTCTTATAAATAGACCTTTAGAGCTGCTTGTCGTTTAGCGGCTAAAGATAGACCTTGGTTCCCTTGATTGTTCACCAACAATGAGACCTGCCTCACTAACAGCCTACGCATCTAAAACGACAAAGTCACGCTGCATATAGGCTATAGGACGCAGCTGCTTTTTTCAGACATGCTCAAGGTTCAAAGTTCGACGTAAAAGCTCGCTTCTTGCGCGGTGTACGGAAACACGTGATGTTGGTTTGTCGTACGTCCGTGCGAACCTTGCTATATATGTTTCACCAGGGAAAGAGGCACGCACACACGAAAGAAGTTGCAATAATTTGCCATGGCTTGCTTACTGTCGTCGATGCTCGCTTTCTTTTTTGGTTCTCGAGTAACCCGTGTTTCTCTTTCACGCTCGAATCAGGAGCTGAATCTTCCAGTCCGTGCTCAACAGGGCGTGAATGCGGCTTCGGCAGTATGAAAACTAGGCGCCTTTTGTGCATCAATTTATTCCTGTTAGCCGTGGTGAATCAGCTCTGTCAGTCCCGAATCAGGGTGGCGTCAACCGCGCGCA
This sequence comes from Rhipicephalus sanguineus, assembly GCF_013339695.2. NCBI lineage: Eukaryota > Metazoa > Arthropoda > Arachnida > Ixodida > Ixodidae > Rhipicephalus > Rhipicephalus sanguineus. The sequence goes on from NC_051176.1 coordinate 128,429,552, forward strand.
TCACGCTGAAAGCCGCGGGTCACGTCCAAATAACTGCGCAAGTCAGCGTCACGAGTTCTGCCGCACTACAACGTGTGCCTGGTACACATCGCGGAATGCCATAGCGTTCACTTATAAGGTCGCATGCTGCGGCCGTGAGAGCCTTCTTCATTTCCTGACCTTTCCAGGGCATTTAATATGCGCAGCGTATACATTTCAAGGCTTAATCAAAGTCGTTTAAGGCTTATTTCGTATAAGAGACCGCCACAAAGCTTTCTGCTCCATGAAGCTTTCTCCGTTCGTTCAGAATTTCTAACATATTGAATCCGTTAGCTAATAACGCGCAGCTCACTCACAAGACGCCCGACCTTGCCCCTCGAAAGTGCGGCCTGTATCATTTTAGATCTTCCGAAACCTAAGGAACGATATCCTTGCAAAATACATGTAATCACCAGTCATGGCCAACAGAACACCGTTGGCCCCATCATCGTATGTGTATCCGCTCTTTCTTGTAATCAGCTCTGCGGCCGAGTTAGCTGGGACACGGCAGAGTATACGCATGTCCCCGTTTTGTGCCTGTCAGCTCTCACTAGTACTGGCACTCCTCAGGCGGTGCGTTACAGGCTCCATCTCGGCGTATACTGCTGAGCAACAGGCTGAACTCTTCCTGCGCAAGACTCCAACAAAGTTAGACGCCACTCTGCTATATCGTAAAGCTAACAAACAAATCACCAATGTGACCAACATGGTCTCGTTTCACGCATCCCACTGGCGGCTGTACTGGTGACGTGCTAGAGGCGTTTAATAAACGGTTGGTATTATTGATGGCGCCGATCAGTGTAGTAGCGCACTGATTTTCTCGCATAGTTGAGCGGATCGCGTCGCCGCCCCGAAGTGGCAGGCGAAGCGCGAAGGCACGGAGGCGGGCGTCCCCGACGGATGAGGAGCACTTCCGCCTCGTCGCCGCTGATCTGAGTCGAAGTGACGCGGCTCGTTAGCGCCGGCGCCGATCAGGCCAGCGACGTCGGCTGCCGGGGTCTGCTCCTCTTCGGGAGCCTGCTCGAGCGCGTCGCCAGCAGCTCGCCCACCCGTGTCGCCGTTGTCCGAGACCTGACCGTTCGGGCCCTCCTCCAGACCCTGGTACACAAACACCCCCCTCTGTACTATTGACAACTTAGCCATGCGCGCGAGTGCCGTGGTGCATGTTTATTGTTGTAAGCCCACGCTGTCACTAATTGTGACCACTATTCGAGTGGTGCACATGCCGAATTCACAAAAATTCCCATTCGTAAGTGCGTTTTCACATTAGTAAGCCGGCTTAACTAAAAATATGTCCCGCATCGTGATTGACTGAAATACTCTCTTAAGAAAAATTTTAGCGTCAGGCGTTTTTTGTGAATTCAGGCCCGCATTTTTTTTTAATCTCAACTGTCCGAAAGCCAAAATGTCTCGCGGGTGTTTAAGGGGTATCTATAGATTATAGACGTGGCTCTTCTGGACAACCACGTTTTAAGCGTGCACTGTTACAGCATTACTATAGCATGCAACTATTCTTATCTAATAACCACGACCCGTATTCACAAAAACCTTTCACGCTTGACATGTTCGTAAGAGAAAGTTTCGGCCTATCGTGATGTTGGGCATTAACTGGTCAATGGCACAGAGAACTTACGAACGAGAAGCTTTGTGAATTCGGCCCAAGCTACATTCCATGCATGATACAGTAGTATTGGAAGGAAACAGCGCGAAAGACGAAGGACCAGGCAGAGAAGGACACAAACAACTGCGCTGACTGTAACAACTGTACGTCAGCGCAGTTGTTTTGTGTCCTTCTCTGCCTGGTCCTTCGACTTTCGCGCTGTTTCCCTCCAATATGTCGTACCAACTCGCCCAAGCAACCACTTTAGCTGCATTTTTATTACAGTAGACTAGTTAGCACTAAGGTGCAGGCAATCTCGAACAGCACCCGAAACGCAGCTATACACTTCGCCGCGTACCGACGAAAGCATGCACGTGCCGCGCCGCGCATACACACTACGGCAGACCGCAGTCGCCGCAGTGCAACGTGGAGCGTGTAAACGCGATTCATCGCTCGCGCGTGCCGAGAAGCGCCGCATCGGTTATGTGCGTGCGGCTTCCGGGTGAGATGATGGCCGAGGGACGCGGCCGACCGCTGTGGCTGGCGAAGCGCTCCGGCTGCGCCGGTCGTGTTCACGGCTCAAGTCACCGCGCGGTCACGCGCCGCTTGACAGCGCGTGGACAGGAGATTCTCGAAAGAGCGTCGCCGTTGTCTTCGTCGCGCTACGCAATGTCAGGGTTGACGGGAACGGGAGAGGGGCCGTAATAAACTAGCAGGAGGAAGGGCGTGACTCCCAATTCAGAGCAACGACTTGGGCCGTACGCTCTGGAATGCGGCACCTCCATACACGGTTCGGAAGAGCTGACAAATACGCGCACGACAGCGTCGCCTGTGGAGGTCAGCGTGCTCGCATATCGACAGTATCGCAGTGTCCCGCCACCGCGAAGGGGCTGCCATCTCGATCTGTTTCGTGCCGCGCGTTACCTTGATCCTTCGTGCGCTGCAAGGGCGTATTTTGCGCAAGGTCTTTGACCTGGCTTGCCTCGATCTAGTCCATCTCCTTTCAGTACAGACCAGCGGATGATCGTGCTCTACCGAGCACGATTCAAGACGGAGCTTTTGAAGCGTGGCCAGACCATGGACGCTTCTTTTTTTTTTTTTAACCTCCTTATTGCAGGCTCCGATTAAGCTTTCCTTCCGGCGCTGTGAATGCTAGTGATGCTGCTAGTTGTGTCTTTGCGACAAGGATAGCTGCGAAATGTTGCAACAATAATTAATCTCGGCGGCTTGAAAAGCCTAGCCTTTACAACTTGTTGCAGGCTTCACTTGATTCCAAGCAAAAATTCCTCGTGCAATATGACTGACTTATGAGGAAACAGCCCTCGCTCAGTAGGATGTATTTGTCAGCGCGCGCGCACGTGTGTGTGTGTGTGTGTGTGTGTGTGTGTGTGTGTGTGTGTGTGTGTGTGTGTGTGTGTGTGTGTGTGTGTGTGTGTGTGTGTGTGTGTGTGTGTGTGTGTGTGTGTGTGTGTGTGTGTGTGTGTGTGTTTGTACTTACCTCCCTCTCTCATTCTTATCTTCCTTCTGTCTCCCCTTACTCCTTCCCCAGGGCATGGTAGCAAACCGCGTATTTATTTTCCGGTTAACATCCCTGCCTTTCCGCATTACACTTCTCTCTCTCTCTCTCTATCTGAACGTTCTGCGAGGAAGAAAAAAAATCACTACGATCTTTGTGAACAGTATTCTGTTAAAAATGCCAACTAATCGACATTTGCTGCATATATGCGACGTGTATTTTTCTATAAAATATCTTGCGACATTAACAGAACGTGTTGCGAAGGTTCCAATTATGCCACCTCTGCCGCGTGTGTAAGCTTCTAAGGAACTTGCGAAAGTAGACCATCTAGGACCATCGCCTGAGCTTAAACGACTAAACTGTGTACACGCTGCCCAAGCATTTTTCCTTTTATTTTTTTCATAGGCACATATTAGGGTATTCAGAAAACATATTTTTTTTTCGCCAACAGGCAGAAAAAAGAGTGTTCCACACTCGCCGCCATGGCTGCGATCGGCGCTCACTAACACTACTAGGGTTTAAATGCACATATATACCCCATAAAGTGGACGAGAGGATGACCGCCGCCGTAGCTCAGTGGTAGAGCGTCAGACGCGTTATTCGAAGGACGCAGGTTCGGTCCCTGCAGGTGGCAAGTTATCTTTTCGTCCACTTTGCTTTCTTCACATTTATATTCTATATACTAGATAACACCCCCTATACTTTCCTTGGCGTTATTGTCTGTTAGTTCCCATTAATATGTGTCTAACAAAGAAAAAAACGAGTCCTTAAAAGAGTCATCTCCTTTCCTTCATTTGAGCTAAGCCTGTAGTATAAAAGAGAAGGAAAAGTCCAACCAAAACTTATTTTAAATTCCGACGTTTCGGAGCCCGACCGTCTCCTTTAAGGGGTGAGATGGAGTGAGGCGTATAAAATTGCTTATATGCGCCTCTGGCGCTTTGACAGGCTCACGTACACTTTTTGTGGACCTACAGTCTACGAATTGTGTCTGCGAAAAGGCCCACGTTATAAGGCAGTTTTATGGGATTTGACCCTGTACACGCGATGGTCCACTGTTAAAGGGAGCACTCGCGTTCAAGGCATGTCCAGATTTCGCTATCTTTCAAAAACATAGGGGCATATATCTGCATAAGAATGCTGGTGTTCGCAGTTCTGACTCCTTTGGACAGACTAGTACAGTGCACAAACTGTGTTTCCACATCCGTTTGCAGTTGGGGGGCCATCGATTTGAAAGGTGCACATGCGAGTGTTCTCTTTAACAGTGGACCGTACTGTACACCACGGAAGCGCGAGCCGAAATCACTTTCTACGCCGTCTAGTCGCGAGCCGTCTGCTGTCGAGGGCATTGCTTTGACGGAATTTGTCAGAGAAATGCTCTTGACAGCACCGGCTCGCCACTAGACGGCGCAGACGGCAAATGTATACGGACGGCAACGGTCCGTATGCTTTTGCGCACGGGTGTACATGTAAAAGCCAAACAGGTTAGTTGAAAAATTCGGCAAAGAAATCCAAATGAAGACGACGACGATGATGATGATTGTGATGATGATGATCATATGAATAGGTGCGTTCACAAGCAATGCACTAGAGACGGCTGTATAGGAGGACCTGGCATCACTTCTTGCGTAGGACATTGCAGCCGTTCATTGAAAATGCTTAACGTTTCACCGAGTAGCGTAAAAATAACGAAATATATCAAGATATTACGACTGAGACCAAAGACCAAACACGGTTCAATTGGCAAGGAAAGGCAAGTAGATGTCAAGTCACAATACGTTACCGTGGAATAAGCTCTTAGTCCACAATGAGACAGCATAAAGGGCAACAAACCATCAATTATGGTGAAAAAAGGAAACAAAATGAATTCGCAAAAAAGAAATGTGACCACCTACACACCTGATAAAACAAAGTCACACCTGGTCAAAGAATTTCTCAAACCGAATTCACAAATATTCCTTGGTACGCGCCGGCGTCAAATTAGCCGATCGGTGCCTTCGGCAATAAGATGTCCACCACTACGACTGGTTGGCGTCTGCTCTTACGAGAACTTATAGCGAAAGACCCTGGGCCGAATTCGCAAATCTTATCGTTCGTAAGCGTTCTCCGTGATTGGTCGGTTACCTTCGATAATCATATGTCCAACACCAGGAATGCCTAAAATTTTCTCTTTCGAACAATTCTAGCAGAATAACGTATTGTGAATACGGGGGTGCGCGTTAAAGAGCCCCAGGTGGTCAAAATTAATACACAGCCCCCCCCCCCTCCATTACGGCGTGCCTCGTAATCACATCGTGGTTTTGGAACGTCGTACCCCAGAAACTAATACGGACCCCTATTTTTGAATACGAGTCCCTGCTCTGAATTCGCAAGGATTCATTTTTACGCATCATTCGTCATTGCTGAACGGTATATTTGCCGAAAAACGTTATCATTGTCACGATTCTTGCGTTTTTTTAACGATTGCAACTGTTTTTACGAGCCATTCTAGCGTCCGCAATGATAAAAGAGATTCACTAAGTCGTTGGTGCACCAGAATAACAGTTCGTACATAATGGACGGACACCGGACAGCCATGACGAACGAGGTGCCAGTGAGGACTGCGGCCCACAACCAACGATTCTTACGCACCGCGAGATCGTAAGGCTTCTCGCTCGATCCACTTGTTGAATGACAAATGTCCGTTCAACGTTGACCAGGCAGAGATGTCAGAACATCCGGAAAAAGGGCGGGCCCCCGGCAAAAAACCGAACGAGAGTGGCATTGCTCTATGGCAGCGCGAGCGCGCGCGGGAACACGCGCCGAGTCGGGTATACAGGCTGCAGTGGGAAATGGGGACCACACTTTCACTTGGGAGCGCGGCGTTCGCGAAAAGGACGTTCGAACTCTCGCAGGTCGCCCCGAAGGTGCGAAAGCAAAAGAGAAGGCAAATAGCCCTACAACGCGGAAGAGCAGAGCCGAGGGCGCGGTGGCGCCGAGCAAAGCCATCATCAGGCGGTGCCAGTTCGTGTCACGCAGTTCCCACCTCGAACACTTACCGCATATAAGCTTAGCGTATATGCGCGCGCTCGTGTAGTGCAGTGTCTGCATCCACTGCGGCCAATGGCGCCGATGGGCACGTTTCTCGAGAACGACGTCAAAAATAGCTGGCGCACATTATGCGCAAACAGCGATCGCTGCTTTTTTTTTTTTTTTCGCTCTCTCGACTCACGACTTTCGCTCCTTTTGTGTGACCGCTGCTCGAATTCGTGGCCCAGCCACGGTCGTCCTCGTGCGTACATAGCAGAACGCGCGCGTGCGCATGCCAGAGATGCAGTCACTTTCCACGTTGAAACCGTGAGCGAGCGAGTCAAAAAGAAAATACATAAACAAATAAAGACAGAGATATGGGAGGCGTCAAGTTTGTTGTATGCCTTGTCTCCCACGCAATGCAGGAAAAGTGTACTACACGCGTTCTCTGTGTGTCCTATAGAGAGAGCAGGGAAACGCGTCCAGCTTTGTGTCAGCGAGTTGTGTACACCTGTTTGGCCATGACCGCGGGGAGAGCGAGATGCCAGGGAAAAAGAGAAAGCGCTTTCGTAAAGTGCTGTCGTGTGCGCGTAAGTGCATGCACCGCGCGCACTGAATGTAGAGTTCGACGCCATGAATTCGGTGTCACTATAACGTCCTACTTCGTAGCCTTTCATCATTTTGCTTAATATATGTGCGCCGTCACGTTGAGAATGAACTGTCCCAGCTTCACGATATTCGTGAACAATGCACGGCGCCCGCTACACATATATTTAACGAAGGTGTCGTATTGGTCGCCTCATTTTTGAATACATAGATACTCATATAAGTAACCTTGGGAGCACGCACGAACACACACACACACACACATTATATATATATATATATATATATATATATATATATATATATATATATATATATATATATATATATATATATATATATATATATATATATATATATATATATATATATATATATATACGGGACGGAGTATAGTGCTTTCCCCTTTCCGTCTCCGGTCTCTATATTAAAAGGAAGTTTCATTTTAAAGCTTGGAAACAATTCACCGAACTGCTGTTTTGCTAGTACCATTTTTGATTGGTCATCGTGTCGGCTAGGGTCTCTATATTATTCTGATGGCTATCATGAGCGCCTGGCGCCCAAAGCGCCGTCGAATGGGATAACTTTTATATAGGTAAGTACGTAATGCAAACCCTGTATTAAGTGAGACTCGCTAGCGCCTTAAGTGAGAGACATATGCAGGTATGCTTCGAGAAAAACATGATGTTGCCTATAAAGTAGGCTGCGTGCTTCCGCGACTCATAAAAGTGCAATTGCGAATTTCAATAAAAATCGGCTTATTTTGAAATGAGACAGAAAAACTTGCAAGCAAGCGATTTCATCTGGGCCTGTATTCACCAAAGTTTCTTACTTGCGCGACACTCACCTATGGGCGCTTGTTTATTTTATCATGCCAATCGTAATTAGGAGCGGCCAACGAGCGGTATAGCCCCTTAGAAAAGGGTAAGAAGACTGTCTGTGCCCATTCGTTCCCATTTATCCATCTCTTCAGTGTAGAGCAACGGATGTGATGCGTCCTGTATATTGCAGCGGTTCTTCTCCGATTGTGTTTATTTTTTATCGTCCATCCCGGAGGTGCGGCTGCAACCAATTACGAAGCGAAAAAAAAAAAAAAACGGAAGAAAGGAGCCATAGCAAATTACAGCACTTCCTATTAATGTTCCCTCTCAGGCAACTTCTTTACGCCACGGTACAGATAACTTTTAGTCAGACGCAGCCGCTATAGGACACGAAATGGTGCAGCCCGGTCTAAGCGACAGGCCTCGGAAAGACTGGTTTCGAGGAATGCCCGCGTCCCAAATAGCATCCGACAACGATCCTCCACGCTGCTTCCACTGGAGGTTTCGACGAGCCTCTATATGTAGCCATCGTGTTGCAACTAAACTCGTTCTCAAACCGCCATTAACCGCATGACCCGAAACACAACCCCGAGTGGCTCGATGTGTGCGCTTGCTTCCTGAAGCTCCGAAACAACCGCTCGCTGTGTACCGATCTGACAGAAGTGATTTCGGAAGGTGGCGTAGAAGGAAGCATCGACTCCTTATTCGGATCGCTGTCTTCGACGTGTCTAGAACAGCAGACAAAAAGAAGTAATGGTACATGGAATACTCGACGCTGGACTGTCAGCGGGACGCTGTGCATACGATATATGCGCCTAAAGCTGCGTGGACCTCGCGCCTGTTGTGCACGGGCCGCCATCATCGAGGTTAAGGTCCACGGATGCGTTGACTGTGCCTTCTCCCTCATTTATATATAGGAAGGGCATGCCGCAAGGGTCACGGCGTCAGCTCTACGTGTCTTCCTCGCGCCATTCACCTTCAAAGGACAGCGCCTGAAGTTCCACCCCGCATTTACGAGATGCAAGAGGCTGTCCGCAAGTGTGCCTCCTACGGCGGCGTCGAAAAGACAAGTCGTCATTACGCGCCATATTTTACAGCCACCGGGCCGCGCGTTCTTGCGTAGCGCACCGCACACGCGATACGGCCCCCTTGGCGGCCCCGTATGTTGCACGGCCGACACTTCTCGCACCAAGGTGGCGCCCGAGCCGCCGCTGCAGCATCACGCGCGCTAAGGGAGTCCCGTGCGCGCAACACGTGTGCTCTTCTCTCGCACGGAGCGCGAGCGGACGCCGCGAGGATGCACAATGCGTCCGCGAGCCGAGGTCCTTCGACCGGCCAGCCATTAATTTAAAAGCAGCCCGACCCGCTGCTGCTCACGTCGAACGAGCGCCGCCGCCGCCGCCAGGGCCGAACGGGGTCATCTCTTGAGCGCTCTGAAAACAATAAGTTCGAAGCAGCACCGGCCGCCGTTCGTTTTCTATATATTTTCCTTCTCGTCCCATTGCCATCGCGGCGAAACGAGGGCGTCTTCTCGCTGAGACCGGCCACACGGCGTGCGCGTTATGCGGCCCTGCACGAAGGTCCTCGCGGCGAGAGAGAGTCCCTGAGCGAGCCGCTGTTTCGGACTCCCCCGCGTGAAGACACCGTGGGAGAGGAATCCTTTCCGCTGCTCCGGCAATCAACCCTTTGTCCGCGCGCTCTCCTTTTTGCACCGAAGAGCGAGCGCGTGCACGCTTTGATTGAGCCAGCGACGACGCCCCTGCAGCAGCGTCAGGGTTTTTTCGCTAACGGTTGTCTCTGTAATTGATCTGCGCGCGCCTCCCTTGTTTTGCGAGCCGTTCCTCCGGCAGCATCTTGCGCGCCGCGGGAGAAAGGCCCCGTTGTCTTCTCGATTGCGGCATGCCCGGACGCCGAGCGTGACTGCGTGCTCGCCGTGCGCTCGTCGAAGCCAAACTGGCGCGAACGCGAGAGACTGGCAGAGCGTTGTGCACGCTATACGGACAGTTCTATCGCCCTAACGAATGAGTGGTGGATCGGCTACGGCAGTCTTCTGTGGTTACCAGGCGGCGGCGGGGGCTCACGCCCTCCTTCGCAGGAGGCGACGACGGCCCCTGTTGCGACATGAGGGTTGCGGGTCGCAAATGTTCTTGACTTCATTTGCAGGCTAGGTAAACCGGTTCTCTAAACCTCGCAAAGTGACGGAAGCTGGAAAATATCGATTGTAACAACATAACGCACGCCACAGTCGCCGCTGTCGAACTGAGAGTGGCTTCCCGGAGCTGCACGAGTTATGGTGCGTTCTGCTACCGGAGCCTTCACTGCATGCGGTTACTTATTAGGCGCCATTTTCTATATGTGCAGAGGTCAGCTTTGTTAGCATTGTCTATGCCCTTGTACTGCGTGAAAAAGAGCGTGCACGAACAGTCTCCACTCAGCGCAACGCGAATTCTTTTTATCGTTGTTCTGTTTAGTCTTGGTATGTAGTAAATCGGCAATTCAGACGATTGCAATCAATCTAGTTACAAGAAGTGCGAGAACATTTCAAGGAAGTCGCCCTTCGCACACTTTCCGCAGCGCATCTTTCTTTCACGCCCCTGTGAGGGCTTTCCAGGCCGACCTCTCCTCCTTCTTGTCATTAAAACATCTTCTTCTTCTTCTACATATCCTGCATTTTGAGCCTTGAACTAGAAGGTGTAGAAGGGTTGCTTGTATATATATATATATATATATATATATATATATAGCGCTCGAATAGTATTTATAATGAATATACAGCATGTACAGGCTGTTTCATACTTCGGGGAAATCTCGGAGCGCCTGGCATCGCGATGCGACTAGCGCTGCAATCGCGCGCCGGCAGCAGCTCGCGCGTGCGCAGACGCTTCAAGGGTGTAGGGTTGTACATCTGCGCACGCGTGAGCTGCTGACGGCGCGTGGTTGCAGCGCTGGCCGCATCACGATGCCACGCGCTCCTAGATTTCCCCTAAGTGTGAAACAGCCTGTACATGTACTACGCAATGTTCAGGTGTATACATAGACATGCATCCTATCGTAAAAAAAAAATTGAAGGACGATGGGCCGTTTTCGCGATTGTCCACCTGCTCCAAATATTCCGCGACCGTTGACAAGTTGTATACTTCTTTTCTTTTTTCGTACTTCAAAATCGTAGAGTCAGACTTGCCCATGAGTCTTCTTTCTCTTTCGTTCAATACATGCAAGAAGCGTCGCTTACACATTGTTTACTATTTCCGTAATTGTCACGAGGAAGGTGAATCGATCGTAAAGTACATTCACGAGGGTGACTGCAAATATTTTTGAATGAGCGGCTTTCGCACAAGCGCGTCGTCGAGGCACGGCGTTCCGTTCAGCATCAGCGATTCGCCCCGGATAAAAAATTTCACGAGGCTGGCTTTCGAGATGCTACTAAAGAGCGGGTGCCGACATTTTCGTCCCGAGAAGCAGCGATGCGCAAATGCATTGCAGAAATGATTTTCAAGACAACGAGTGTATCCCCAAAGGAACGAGCACACATGCATACGCAGAATGCCGAAAACGTTTCCCCGGTCTTCGGCTTGCGTGTAGCTTCAACTGCCCCCTCCCCCTCGACTCAACGTGTCTAGCTCTCTTAAAGGAAGAAAGAGAGGGATTCTCTTTTATCCGCCGATCGCGTCACGCACCGGCGCTGCTCGTTCGACTATTTCCTTCTTTCGGCGCGGGCGAAATGACTATCCGCCGTCGCATGGATTCGGCTCTCGCTTTCTTGCGCATACCGGGCTTCTTTTATCTCTCTTTTCTTTTTCTTTTTTCTCGCAATAAACGGGGGAGAAATCTCACTTTCGAATGGTTCATTTTCACGCCGTTTCCAAGAGCCCAGTCTGGCAGCCTTCGCTCTTCGACCTCACCCTAGCTGCTTCCGACGTTTTCTTTACTGTAGCTACACGCAGTCTTCGAATGCCGTGCGAAAAGGAGTGCTAATGTGGCGTTAATTAGGGCGCTAAGAGTGTGCATTACGGGCGTTGTACTTTTTAAGCAAAGCGAGCGAATGTACTTACGGCGCGGCCCCTCTTAATGCAGTTAGGCAGCGTAATTGAATGACGTGTCAGAACGCGCTCGTGATCGAGAAGAGATAGCTCCATAAGTCACAATAGCTAGACGGATGGCTGTGTACTTGTTTTTTCATACCATTCATCAAACACTTCTCTTTATCGTTTACTGACCCGCATGCTGCGGTGCTACCGGCAATGGCCGCGGTCCCGATGAAATGCGCTTTACGCTGATGCCCCCCATTCAGCGTTTGTGAACAGACTCTCGTTGTTTGACCATTGTAATCGGATGACCGACCAATGAGCACAGACTTTTGCGAAGCTTTTTGTCCATACAAGTATCTATACGTCTATAAAACCTTGATTTTCTCAAACACAGACCTTGCTTCTTGTGCTTCATATTGTATGAGGCGAAGCTTTGTGCCCCAGCCAAATTGCTTGTGTCAAGCGATTTGTCAGATGACTATTGGTTTGAAAAGTTGATGAAGCGAAAGCGTTTCCGCACTGAAGTAATCCCGTGCTGCCCGTGTATAGACACACGCACGTTTTGAAGGATTTTTAGCTGTTCACATACTTTTCATTGTTATGTTAGTACTGTGTATTGGCTCGAATCGACATTATGGGCTGTGTTAATATGTATCCCCAGCAGGGGCGATATTCTGCCTCAGTACAAACAACGTTGTATGCTGCTTGGTGGCTAATATTTATCTCGCCACGAGAGCAGGGTTAGGTGGTTATTTTGTTCCGATTGAGTCTGTAAGCAGGTCATAACGAATACACAGCGTGACAATCTACAATATGTACGCACATGCAGTTCGTCTTTGCCGCTAAACCCTCAAGAATCTCATTTTACTTCTGATACAAGACACTCCGAGCGCTGCAGCTATCGTGCCTGTGTCAGTGATTGCTTTGATCGAATGCACCTCGCGTTTATCTTTTGTTCTAGGCCAGAAACATTCGAACGAGCGCCTCTCGTAACCACTCAAAACTGTTTTGCACCGGCAAAAAAGTTATGAGTGGCTTGCATAGTGTCGTTCGCTGTTTTCTCCTCTGTTCCTCATTCGTAAACTTCGGAGACGAGCGGCTTCTATTTTATCCTATCCTTTGTTTTTTTCGTTTTCCTTTCGTCATTTTAAGGGCGTGTGTGGGCGCGACATGGTTTCGACGCAAATCTGCGACAATTCCGAAAAGTTCAGACCAGCGGAAGTGGCGATATATATTCTACTTCACGTAGGAGACGTATCCATGGTGTTATTTTCTTTCTGCGCTAATGGTGTCCTGGTGCCGCAATTTCGGGTCACTCGTTCTTGCAACGCACAGCCTGTCTTCCGAGAAAGTCCTGGGAGGCAGGCCGTTAAACGGATTCGCCCTGAGCCTCCGAAGCACCTTAGACTCTTTAGAGGTGGCGAATGAGCGCCTACCCACTGGCCAGGCGGAGGGAGATGGGGGGGGGGGGGGCTATCAAGAAGGGGTCTGCATCGAAACGCGCGCTTCCACGAAAGACCTGGCGGGCTATAGGGCGCGGAGGCATGGGTGCGCAGCTATAGCTGAGAACCTCTTCACCCTTGTATTATTATTTTGTCTCACCAACTTCTTCCGCTGCTGCCTCCTCGCTATCCTTCTCCGCTCGATCGACCGAGAGTCTCGCCACCCGCCGCTACTCCTGCCAGACCCAGGGAATGCTGCGAGGGCCACGCTGAAAAAACCAGTTTTTATTCCTCAGCAAGGGGCGGCTCAGGTTGGGCGAGGTGCTGGCCGATGGGGGGGTTCGAGCTGGCACAAGTAGGGAGAGAAGCACGCTGCTGCATCTTTGACCCAGGCTGGGGTGGCATGGCCAGCCTAACGGCTGATCGTGCCCCTATTATGCAGCGTGCGGCGGATTACACCGACGACGACGGCACAGACTGAGAGCGACGACGCCGCCTCGCAGCTAGCAGGGCCAAATTCGCAGCGGCAATCGAGCAGGCAGCGTCTCTCTCTCTCTCCATCGTACAGCACTACCACCGGAGGTAGACGCGAGAACACTGCTCTGCGTCTGTCCCTGCCCCCTCGCTGCCCATCCACGTCTGTTATCGAGTAGCCTCCTCCTTCCTAATACACGGGCATGACTCGCCAGATTCGCTCCTTCGTTGTTGTTTTTTTTTACCTCCTCCCACCGCCAGAACGCACACTCTTGCTTTCGAAGCTGGTCATCACATTGCTGTCATTCTCGCTGAACGGCCAGTACCCTGCGACCCCGCCCCTCGCTTCCTTCCTCTCATTCGCAGCGTCTTCCGTTTGTTCAACGCGTACACCCTGTCTGGCGCCGCGTGGAGGCAGAGGCCCTGTTCAACGGCTCTCCATTGTCAGCGCGCCGCCGGTCCTCCATCTGCCTGGCTGCACGTATATCTGACTGAAGCTGCGTCGCAGTGCTCATGAGCGCCGCAGTGAAAGCGCCCTCTGCACGCTCTGGCTGGCGCACGTAGGTGTGTGCCTCGAGTAAACTCTGCTCGGTTGACTCAGCGCCTGCCTGCCAGTGCTCGGGTGAGACGGACTGTCTTTTCACATGTCCCTCATTGCCCGATTGTGTCGACGCTGCAGGTTTGGACTAACTCAGCCACGTGACTGCCCCCTACCGCTCGAGTACGGGAAGTCCCAAGCACGCCTCTGGCTCCCTTTCAAGGGTGTGCCTTATGTTATTTCGTGTACACAGTCCAGTCTTCAAACAAACGTTCGGCAAACCGTAGGGGCAGGCCTCCTGTAACGCTGCAACGTTCGACATATGGCGAACAAACAAAACCTACGACCGATGTGAACCTCGAGTGGACGTGAACACGCGGGCGCTCATGTCAAAAGCACTCATTATGTAGGGGCAAACGCGCCCTTGTGGGCCGTACGCTTAACGTCGAAGACGCGGCCTGGCTCTTTAAACTCGCTTGGTAACCTATATCTGACAATCTACAACTCGTTGCGCCAATGAAAGATGACTTGTCGCGTTCTGTACTGTGAAATGAAAGGCCATTCCACGCTGCCGCGACTCGCATGCTATAGGGATGGTAAAATCGATGAACTATTAATCGGTTAATCAATTAAAGGTTCTCAATTAATCGATTAATCATAATCGATTTGTGCATTTCGATTAATCGAACTAATCGATTAAAACTATTCGATTAATCGATTACGGCATCCCCCACTCCCGTCCCCAACCTCGCCGCTTGGCCGGAGAGCATGACTGCGAGGCGCGCTATCCTGAGACGCAGACCCTGAACGCTCTCCTTAGACGCAGGAAGTTGCAAAGCCAAATACGACTACTTTTTCTGGTACTATTTGGGATGCCATCGATCGCGCACTTCTACGCAATTGTGTTGCACTGGACTACGATCCAATGAACTAAACGCCTTCTCAGTTCAAGACATACTATAAAAACCCTCTAGTCGATCGCCGCACCAATCCGAATTCACTTGAGATTGGCACAGCATGCGAACTGGCCTAGATTATATGTTTGACGTTGCAATGGAGTATTTGCAAATTCCTGCAATGTCAGTAGCATCCGAGCCCCTTTTTTAGAGTGCTGGATGTGCGGCGACCCAAAGGAGTTGTCGGTTGTTGCCTGAGCATCCCGGGCAACTGACATTTCTACGCTCAGCAGAAAAAAGCATGTCCTTCGGAGCAGCAACCCCATGAAACTAAACAAAAGGGGACTGTTGAGAAAGTAAGCAGCACGTGGATTCGCCAACTTTCAAAAGAGAAGGTTATTATTTTCTGTAAATTTCATACGTGCCAGCGCATCGTCTTGTAGCTTATTTTGTTCGTGTTTGTTTTTTGCCGCGCTGTTTCATCGTGTCGCCGCATAAACGCATGTCTGCTTACATTTGATAAACGAATAGTTTTCGTCACCTGTAGCGTCAATCGCAACTTTCTTTGTATTTTATTCAACCCTCAGATTTTACTCGTTTCTTGTGTAAGTGCGGCATTGTAATATGCGCTGCTTATTTCCTCACTGGTTCTTAGTGCCGTTCTGTTTTACACTTTAGCGAATAAAATATTGTTTACCAATGAAAGAGAGAGAGAAAATATATTATAAGGCAGAAAGGGTGGCCTGAGCTAGTACGCCCCTGCCTGCTACTCTGCACCGGGGAAAACGCAACGGGGCAAAAAGAGTGATGAAGTACGGTGATGGGGAGAGGATTAGGTAATCCGTATATACATAATAAGACACGCTTGCTAGCGTAAAGAGGAGAAGGACGCTAGTAACCATCTTTTATTATGCTGTATACCAACTAGCCCAACTGTCCGTCTTATAGGGTATATACCATTTTCATAATTGTTGAGCTAGCTTTCCTACGATGCAGTTAGCCCAATTAATGGCAGCTAGTCACTTCTTCAAACAGAGTGTTTAGGCGCGGTTTGCTTGCGCTGGGACGCGGAAAATGTAGACTCGGCTCTCTTGACACGAAAGGGGTATTCAGACGGGGGAGGAATGCTCGGGGGAGACGGGGGGATTGCGTACCACGTGACCGCGACGTCACGGATTAGCGAGTGGGCGTGACCCCCCTGCGCCTCCTCGGGAGGAGATGGGGACGTTTTCCCCGAAAGGACAAACGATCCCCCTGCGGTGGGGGATGTGGCGGAATTTCGGGCTCTTGTTTGGCCACATTGTTGCACTTGCTCCTGCAGAGCGCGGCAGTGGGTGTCCAGTCTGCAGCTGGATGGTCGTCTGCAGCTCGTCGTCAGCAGCTCGTCAAACGGGTGGTGCAAGCCACCAGAGTAGTCTAGTAACACTGGTCTCCCCCTCCGTTTGCCTCGTCTGTGTGAGTGGGGGGCATTTGTGGAGACTTCTCCTCGCGAGCTGACGTCACTAGGCTCCGCCTTTACCCCCCGAGCATTTCTCCCCCTTCTGAATACCCCTTAACCGCGCGTAATAGACAAACGCGAGCACATGCAACTACGGCCTTGTCTCCACTTGAAGCACGAAAGTTGCTGCCATTAGTTGAGAGAAAATGTAGCGCAGGAATGCGCACTCGCGAACTGTGAAAAGGGTCTTATAGACCCTTTATGTAATCCGCAACTTTACACGTCAGTTTCCGAACGTCGAGCATCCAGTGCATTACTATTGAAGAAGTGACCTTGTAGTATGGTCGCATACTTAGGGAGAAATACAGCTTTTAGCTAGAGGCCCCCGTCTTCTGCTGTGACAAGAAAGGACAGTCGCGCAATTTATGTTGTAATGTCTGGTACACTAGATAGCGCTCACAGTTCAGGATGTACGCACGATTGAAAAGGTGCGAGTGGCGCCGTGTTACGGCAAAGATCAGATGAAACCTGCGGAGTATACTGGCGCAGTTGCTGTTTTTTCTAGCCGGGAGGCAGAAACTCATGTCACTCTATTTCCCGCAATATTAATTAGAACTAACAGACAGCAATGCCAAGGAAAGTATAGGGGATGGTATTTGTAATAATTGGGATATCAGTGTGAAGAAAGTAGAGTGGACGAAAAGATAACTTGTCGCCGGCAGAGACCAAACTTGCGACCTTCGAATAACGCGTCCGATTCTCTACCATTGAGCTACGGCGGCGGTCATCCCCCCCGTCCACTTCATAGGGAAACAAGCCCCTAAAAGTAATCTTCTTTCTTTCATTCATAGCGAGGGTCGCGTTCCGGAAGACTTAGTGCCTTCAGTACTATGCGAGAGATTATTGGTCAGCTGCCAGCTCGTAAAAAGATCACTTGCTACGTGATGCCAAAAGGCAGAAAAAGAGTGTTCCACACTCGCCGCCATGGCTGTGATCGGCGCTGACAAACACTCCTAAATTTGAATGCACACGTATACCCTATGAAGTGGATGGGGGGACGACCGCCGCCGTAGCTCAGTGGTAGAGCATCGGACGCGTTATTCGAAGGTCGCAGGTTCGGTCCCTGCCCGCGGCAAGCTATCTTTTCGTCCGTTTTTCTTTCTTCACATTTACTATACATTTACTTTATTATACATTTACAATTTATCTTCCCGTCCACTTTACTTCCTTCAGATTTATATCCCAATTATTATAAATAACACCCCCTATACTTTTTCTTGGCAATATTGTGTGTTAGTTCTAATAATATTGTGTCTAACAAAGAAAAACGAGCCCCTAAATGTCATCGTCTTTCCTTCTATTTCCCGCATAGTTCATGGGTAAAAAAAAACAGCACAAACCAGACGATTAACACAAGGAAGACACAGGACAGAGTGCTGACTTCAACTAACGGTTTATTCTTGGGCGAGCTTGCCTATAATTGAGGCTCGGGAAATTCACAAGGCAGGTTCGTTGTGCGTAAGCGCTCCTTCAATCTTATTAACAAAAAAAGAACTTGAATTTTTGTCATCACGTAGGGGATGAATTTTATGTTCTGGAGAAGATGACGCAGTGGCGCACGTGTTTGTGGTAAGGGCTTTTATGTTTTCTTGCTCTGTTATTTTTTAGAGATATCTTGTCTGATTTTGATCGTATTTCATAAATAGGCAAGCTCGCCCAAGAATAAACCGTTAGTTGAAGTCAGCACTCTGTCCCGTGTCTTCCTTGTGTTAATCGTCTGGTTTGTGCTGTTTTTTTTTACCCATGAACTATGCATCACCAACTAGCCTGCCAGCAAATGTTATTGTATTTCCCGCAGTTGCCTGTACGGATGGTCTGTTTGAGGCCAGTATATTTCTGTGTAATCTCTGCATAGGTAACCGCAAGAAAAAGATCGCATCAATCCGCAATTATAGTATTATGTAGGGCTTCCACAATATCTAACCCACAAACCGAGAAAAGATGCCTTGCTTACTACAGCGAGCGTCTTATTTAATTTCTCCTCGTCTCTCTTTTACCTTTCTCGGGATTTCCTCACCCTCCGCCACACTAGATTTTTCAACTGCGACTTTCCAAACAGTGTGGTCCCCGAACGCGCCTCCGGTTTCGATGAGCTC
Source organism: Rhipicephalus sanguineus (assembly GCF_013339695.2). NCBI lineage: Eukaryota > Metazoa > Arthropoda > Arachnida > Ixodida > Ixodidae > Rhipicephalus > Rhipicephalus sanguineus. Next base: position 128,448,091 of record NC_051176.1, read on the forward strand.
CAGTAGGCAGGCTTCGAGAAAATACGACCTGCTGCCGAATAGTCCAGGGATGATGGCCACAGATGCTTGAATCTGCGACATCAACCAACGACGACGGGCCTCTTGTGTCCAGTGTGCGAAAATGTGAATTTTCGCAAACTGGACACAGGGGGCCCGTCGTCGACACTTTCGAAAGTGGGAATTTTCGATCGTCAGCACGTCTCATAAAAAGAATTGGGCCCATATCAAACACGAACGATGCCTCTCAAACAAAGAGATATCGGTTTTACAGCACCCATTAAAAATGTCGATTAATCGATTAATCGATTAAAAGATTCCACCGAAACCAATTAATCGATTAAAGGCTAAATCGGTTAACGATTAACGATTAATCGATTAAAAAGTTTAATCGACCATCCCTAGCATGCTAGCGCCGAACTGCTGCTCGATTTACTCTTCAGTTTGGAATTCAACAAGCTTCGTAGATCCTCTCCATATACCTTGATCTATAAATATCAAGCGTTGCTCTTTCCATGACGAGTCCGTATCATGGTGCACGATTTATCCAACGCGCCAAGAGCACAAGTTGCTTTACGTTTTAAGAAATATTAGTAGGGGAAGAGCCGACTTGTGTGTGTGTGTGTGTGTGTGTGTGTGTGTGTGTGTGTGTGTGTGTGTGTGTGTGTGTGTGGTGTGTGTGTGTGTGTGTGGGTTGTGTGTGTGTGTGTGTGTGTGTGTGTTGTGTGTGTGTGGTGTGTGTGTGTGTGTGTGTGTGTGTGTGTGTGTGTGTGTGGTGTGTGTGTGTGGTGTGTGTGTGTGTGTGTGTGTGTGTGTGTGGTGTGTGTGTGTGTGTGTGTGTGTGTGTGTGTGTGTGTGTGTGTGTGTGTGTGTGTGTGTGTGTGTGTGTGTGTGTGTGTGTGTGTGTGTGTGTGTGTGTGTGTGTGTGTGTGTGTGTGGTAATGACCATGTCATAAGAACTGTGCGCGCACGCGTGTTCGTCTGTCCCTCCCTTACATTTGTGATGGAGCATCTGTCCTTTGCATCGCCAACTTCCCTCACCTTTTCCTAGTGAGAATGAAGCTATTTTTCCATGCAAGCGTGCCAATAGTGAAAAACATCGCCCCGCACTGCGTGGCGGCGAACGTGGGGGCAGCGGCGTGGCGGCGACCGTCACGTGCCGCTCCGTGAGCTCAGCTGGGCGGCGGCCGTGCTGCACAGTGGGCCGCATCGCGGAGACAAAGCGGGCTAATAAACGCGCCGTGCTGTCCGCGGGGGCAACTGGGCGATGCCGCTCCCGCCGGCCGGAAGTGGCCTTTCCTCGGCGCACCCGGCGCGCTGTTCCGGTGGATGCGTGCGTGCACTTTCCGCTAGCTGCCGCGGTGCTCTGCTGCCGCGGTGGCTGCTGTCTATCGGCCTCGCTCCGGCGAGCGCTGTGGGCGTGCTCCGCTTACAGGAACTTCGAGGGCAACTCCCCGCCACCGAAAACCAGCCCTCGCCGTATAGACTGTGCATGCGAACGACTCGGGCTACGTCGGGTAACCTGGTCAACACAGACTACTCGCGGCCATACAGTTCAGGTGCACGTGTGTAAGAGGAGAGAGAGAGAGAGATGAGGGAAATGCTGGCAGGTTAACCGGAATGGAACCATCTCGTTTGCTATAGTCTACAGTAAAGGGAAGGGAATAAGAAACATAAATTGAAAGAAGAGCGGAGAGGAAAATCGGGCGCGCAAAAAGGAGAAGAAAATTAGATAAATGGGCTCATTATTCCTCATACACCCGTCTGGACACAGTGCTATAGCTTTTGAAGTATAATACACCAATCCTTTCATCCCGAACGAAAGCGCAGGCATTTGTGATTTCTGGTCACAAGTGCGCATTCTACAATTGTGACAATTTGTTCCCCGGAGTACATATATGTGGCCGAACCTGATGCATGCTCAAACCGGCAGTTTTTGCGCATACGTACCTGTCAACGGCTTATGTAGCTACAGTGCACATAATCGTGGGTTGTGCGTAGAGCTTCCCTTCACCGCCTTCAGTAAATATGATTCTCACTTGTTTCAGTGTAAACACGATAAAGGAGTCACGGGTAAACGGAAACAAATGGACTCAAGTCACCACTGTTCACAGAGAGAGGAGATAGTTCCATTCAGTTTCTCGCGAGTTGTTTACTCGTTAAAATTCGTGGCCAATAATGCGTTCGATGCAAGCCCTTTGTGCCTTAAACCCCTCGAGACTGACGCTGCTCGCATGATCTCGAATTCTATTCGTCCACCGCGGCAAGCTCGTCGGAATGGCGACAATACCGGCCCCGGACTGTTGCCAACGGCGCGTGCCGCGTGGTTCACAATACGGGACCACATTGCTCGCCCGTTTGTGTATATGCCTAGAAGCACATACCATGGAGGACTCCCCTGTGTACGTGCTCACAGCGCCGTGAATCAGTGACGTGGATCAAACTTCCTGCTGGGGTCGAATTATTTGCGCGGCCTCTCTTTGTTTTCACTGCCAGGACAAACAGATGACCTGGGAAAGCACCCATTGTTTTGCCATCGCTTGGACAAAAACGCGCTGTATGCAGCTTTTGTGCTATGAACTATGCGACCTGGTGAGTCCTGCCTGCTGTCAGTGGTTTGCCATGGAACCTGGACACGCGCGTATACACATCACAAACGCGTAGTGTCATACATCGACGGGGAGCTTTTTCTTCACGCGTTTAACCCTCCTTGCGGTAATAATACTTTACTGGGCAGTTCATCACACTGTTCGTTAGTCTCAAACGCGGAGTGCTGCTATAACACCTTGCGCCTGCGGTCAGCGCTGCTACAATATGCCCAATCACAGACTGGTGTGCGGCGATTGTATATAGGATTCTCTGTTTACACGACATATAGCTTTCTGAAGATTTCAGGGGCCGAATTCACAGAACTTCTCTTTCGTAAGTGTGTTTTCCCATTGGTTAGCAGGCTTCGTTAATGATATGTCCCGCATCGTCATTGGCTGAAATAATCTCTTGCGAACATTTTTAGTGCAAGATGTTTTCGTGAATACGGGCCCAGAAGTGTGCGCGAAAGGGCCGTTCACAACCGTTCTCACGCACTTGCAAGTAGCCCTAGTCGCGACCACTATATGCGTACTGCGGCGCGGGACAGCCGCGGCTGTTTTGAACCTGTGTGAACAGCGAGCGGGCTGTGGCAAGCGGTACCTTTCACTAGGAGTCTCGTATATATAGTCGCTCGAGTGCCTTGAGAGGTGTATCCGCTTTTCAGCGATCGCGCTGCTGTGTTACCCGTTGGGACATCGCGAGTTAAGTAAGATATTTATTCCTTTTCCCCCATCGAGGGCTCGGCGCAGTCGGCGAGATAGTGTCATATATATCACAGGCTCCACACACGACAAGTTCAGGCCCCCTGATTGGCCCTCCTGGTCAAATGTCAGTGACCCCCGACACCCGGCTGTTCAAAGAAGAATCTCGACAGTGTTGGGTGTCTACCTCTACTCTTGTCAACATGTTAAATAAATTCGTTACCATTCGTTTCCCGTCACAGCTATGCTCATAATTTCAACGTTATATTCAGCGAGAAGAGGCGGGCGACGGCATGGGTCAGATCCTCTCTTCAGAGAGCATGCCGCAGAGACGTCAGAACATCTATAGTTGAATAACGTAGAGCCACAGAACGCTAAGATAGATTCATGACGGCTTATAGCGCCGCGCGCGAACGTATAGCGATATCGCGCTGTGCTATAAGCCATCATGAACCAATACCAACTCGCCAACCATCTGCTGTTGTATGCATAAACGATAGAATGGGGATACTCAGAAAAAGGGGACAATATGTCGGCAGAGGCTGGGAGTATACGACCGCAAAAAGAGTAAGGTGGTAGCTGGGCTCTATATATGCGACATTTGCTGAGGCTATTTTTGGTGTAAACGTGAAGCGTGCTTGACAAGTACGACGTTTCATATATACGACGTGTCCATCGGGGCTGCGGCTTCCATCAGGCCTGCGGCTTCCATTTCACTGAAACTGAAATCCTACGCACACACATCCTATCTCGCTATGGACAATCTTCGTCGGCTTCGCTCTGTCAGCGCTCGTGTGTGGGAACATGTATACATGCACTTTATTATACACCTGCCTGAACTGATAGGCAGTTTTCTCCCGCTTTGAAATGAATGGCACATGCTGCGGCAGCTGGGGGCGGCGTACGAAACTGCATATAGCTGCCCCGGTCTTCGTGCGTCGTCCGCAGCTCTCTTGTTTGGTATATATGCACGCCCTTCGCAGACCCGAATAACATAGCGTCGGCGTCGCGTCAGAGCAGTCATTTGGGAAGCGAGCGTAGGGAAAGGACACCTTTATCGGCACTCCTGGGGCACGATCGACAGCACGCTGTATACGCAAAATCGGCGGAGACAAATTGAAGTCCTTCTCACCCCATACACAATGCTGCGAGGCCTCCGAAAGAAAAAAAAAAAGAGAAAGAAACAAATCGAGAGATGCCAATGCCTTGCTATATATATGTAGGTCTTTCCCAGCCCTCGTGCGGACAACGCCGGTCAGTGGGAAGCTGCTCCGAAGGCTACTCTCGCTAGTCAGCGAGGTCTTTGTCTCACGCGGCGCCCACTGGAAACGGAGCGGTGCGACGCGACGCGAGCTGGCCGTCTTTGCTCATCCCATCGTCGAGAGAATTCATAAAGCGACGGCGCCTCTCCCTCGAAGCAGCTATAGTATACAAAGTGACTTCACAATCGCTCGTTCGCTTTCGCGCAAAGGCACTTCGTTCCGAGACGTGTGCCCTTGTTCCTTGCTGCCCTTGTTCTGCAGGCGGAGAAGCTCGCGTGGGAATGATCGGGGCAACAATGAAGCTATTGGCATAGCTAACTGAGCGAGCGCTATATGGCACGCTGTAGGTGTAGGCCAAGCGCACGACCGCCAGCGTGCACGTCACCGAGAAGCCACACGGGCAGGTAAGGCTCGCTATACTCGAGCGAGCGCGTGCCTGCGCCGCTGTGAATGCAGTGCGTGCATACGCACCGTCGCGAGAGATCGAGATCGAACCGCCGGACAGCTTCGGTCATCTCCCTGCACTCTTGGCGCGGTATCGCCGCCCCGGCCGCGGTCATTTCACGTGTAGCCCGCACATTAGTGAGCTTTAGAAGGGTACACATGTAGTTTGATGACGTTGCCGACCGTGTGGAAGAGGAGCACCCAAGCAAAGCTTGGGTTCTTGGTATTCCCTGCGGCGCATCTATCCATTGTCGCACATCGAGGCAATGGTTCACTGCGCTGGCTTAGTGGATGTCATCCGATTTTCTTGCATGTTCGAAGTGGAGTTTGAAGAGATTGTGGCAAAGCCCTGGAAAAAGTGCGTTAAATGGTGAAAGGTTTTCTCCCGAACTTGGTGCACTAGCAGTTTTCTTCGCTAAAGATTATGTGACTCGTATCTGTGTCGCGCAGCGGTGCGAGGAGATATGCCGGAAGGTTAGGTACATTCTTGCAAACATAGAAATGAATTGATAATGACCGCGCACATATCTCGCATCAACACAGATTGCTTAACTTCACTTTCCAGCTTCTGTAATTTTTTTTGGCCGACTAAACAAACGCTGAAGCTGCCCGCTATCGCGACCGCTTTGTTCTGTGAGCGATTTATAAATACACGCCGGTGAGTCGACAATCGTAAACTCGGAGCTCGACTTGAATCGCCCACTCTCTCTCGCCGTGCCGCCTCCTTTGTCTCATATATACACACACTAGTCGTGGCACTGGGCGAGCGACACTCTTTAAAGCGAGGACCCTTACGCCTCGGGCTAAGGGCATGGGCGCGCGCGCGCTGAAACATACATCAAAGATCTGCAGCCGCTTCAGTCTGCCGACCAAAGGCGCGATCGCAGTGATTACGGGGCCGGGGAGCTGGTGTGAGCGGGCAGAGACGGCGATAAAGCTCTTTCTTTCAACAAAGGAGCGAGAGACACTCGCTTTATTATTTTTTTTCTTGACGCCTTCTCCGCGTAACTAGAGGGGCTGCTGCGTTTCCATCCAGCGGCCGTGGTTATTCTCTGCTGGCATTATTCGTCGTCTCCCCATAGTCTCCGACATACGGGCGTCTCCCGCGGTGCTCCGCGCACTGGAGAAGGGACGACAAACGATACGGTAAAGACGCGATGAAGAGCGAAAGAAAGATAAACTTTCTTTTTTCTTTCTTTCTGAAAGAATGGTGATGGTCACCGAGCCACGGCATTCATTCAGCATAGAAATCTGCGGCGCGCACTCAGGTGCTGGCACTAACAGGCGCACAGATTCGCGCAGCAGCGGAGGAGGCTAGACGGTCAGGATAGAAATCTGCGGGGTGTGATGTGTGTGCGGGCACACACACACACACACACACACACACACACACACACACACACACACACACACACACACACACACACACACACACACACACACACACACACACACGCACACACACACACACACACGGGCGGACGGCAGCGGAGGGACACTGGACCGTTCGCCTCTTTCTCTCTCCCGATCGCGCGGCTCGCTGTCAAATCACACGTTCGCGACATCTCCCGGCTGGGCCCAACCTCTTCTCTGCGAGCCGTTCATTTGGCGCAGAGTGATGGCGGTGGCCGCCGCAGAGAATGTGGCGACAAGAGGAATGGCGGGAAGATGAATTCGAGAGACACCAGACGTGGTGCAACCGTGGAAAACACGCGAGACGAAGCACCGGGGCTGCCTAAAACAAGAAACATTCGCGGTGACACCAAACTACTCGGACGTCGGCGATGTATCGGTGGTCCACTATATACGCTCGCGCCCACATGTATATGAGTTTCGCTCTCTTTTGCCAGCCCGTGCAAGCATAGAGAATACCAGCCGCAGGTGCATCCAATCCTGGGAGAGAGAGAGAGATAACGAGAGAGGAAAATCACTGGCGTATATAGCTGCGCGCGCGAACAAACGACGCACCGTGAAAGGGGAAAAAATGATTAAAAAGAAGACGACGATGCAAAATGTCATAAAGGCGATTAGGTCAATGCACCTGACGCGCATCCTCGTCGCACACAGAGCGCTCATTTTACGTCGCGTCGGAGCCCTCTCGTTCCCCCTTCGCTTCTCTCTCTCTCTCTCTTCCTTTATTATTTTATGTCAAGCTTTCATTTCCCGTCGCCCGAACCCCCCCCCCCCCTCTTCGCTTCCTTCCTTCGAAGTATTATATCTACCGGGCCGTTTCATTATTTCCGAAATTCCGACCCGTTTGCGTCCACTCTCGCTTTCATTCTTCGCTTTATGCCCCCCCCCCCCTCCGCCAGATCACCGTGTTGTTTTCGTTTTTTTTTTTTTTTCGAGCCGGGCATCTCGGCAACGATGACTTAAATATAGAACACACGCATGAAGCAACTCTCCAGTTCGCACCTCACTGCGTATTTATGTGTATATATAATGCTAAAGGTATACAGGAAGTGAGGGAGAAAAAGAAAGAAAAACTAAAGAATCTCGTAACAGAAAGCAGGCCCCTTTTCTCCCTTTCCTTATTTTGGGCAGCGAAGCAACAGCGAGAAAAAAACAAAGATGCGAAAGTCATTCTCGGAATCCCAGGCGTCATCTCTGCCGTGGTTCGAACAAAAGAGAGGACCGCCGGAGAGGAAAGAATAAAAGAGAATAAAAACGAATCTCGAGTATATTAAACGGAGCGACGCCGCCGCGCAAGTGCCGCCATGCCTATATAGTCTTTCCGTTGCCGAGTTTTGAAGCGGATGGACAACGACGCAGGATGCGCCGCGTGCGTGCGGTAACGACCGACGCCGGTCTTTTTAGGAAAGGCGATTAATCCGAAACTCGCGGGGGGAGGTCCCCTCTCGCTCGCGCCAACGCTTTGGCGAGCACCCGACGACGTCGCGGCATTGTAGCGAGAGCGCTCGGCAGTCTAGGCTTTGCTCTCGAATAGAAAGGAGAAGAAGGACTGTCACTGAGTAGTCAGTTTGAAAAAAAAAGAGAGAGAGAGAAAAATATACAGGGGTGAAAAAATGGCGCGTGCGGAAGAGAAAGTTTTGGTGCCTGCCTATATGAGTGCGGGTGGGCGTATTCGCGCGAGGCGGGCAGGCCCTATTTATTTTGTCGTGCTGCGACTCAATGGAGAAAACGTGACGACGGCGACGACGAAGACGAGCGAGGTGTGAAAGCAACAGATTCTTTTTTTCCTCTACGAAGGGGGTGGGCGAACCAGTGGCGTCGCCTCTTCTTTTGTGTCGCATCGCGGAGTTAAGGCAAAGATTAGAGCGTAGGATGGCGCGTCGACGTTCTCTCGGACTTTCTCGGTGAATTCTTTAAGTATAGACGTATATATATACACAAACATATCTGGCACTTTACCGTAAGCGCGGAATAAAAAGAAAGTAGCCCTTCTTTTTTTTTTCCTTGTATATTGAGAATGATGCCAGCTTCAACGCAACCCGAGAATGGCATATGACGAGAAAGGATGCAAGATACTGCAACATTTTTATCAGCGCGATGGCGGCTGAAGAATGAAGAAGAAGAAGAGGGAAAACAACGGGCGGCTGCATGCCCTAGAAATGTGGAATATTCGACGTGAATAACGCTCCCCCATCGGGCTCCTTTCCGACGCTCTCGACGTGGGTGCGAATGTGTGCGCGTGTGCAGGCGAGGCAGCTGCTGCCAACCCAGTATTCGATGCAGCGTATACACTTCCTCGTCCGTCGTGCGGCTTCCCCGCCCACCTCGAGTCTGCAGGCAGCGATGAGGCGAAGCACCCACAGTGATGAAAACAGAAACCGAGCGAAAGCGAACGGCCGGCGCGCCGAACAAAAGCGTCGAGGAACTCAGGCCTCCCATTTGCTCCACTTGTATCCGTCTCAGACAGAGTTTACGGCGAAAACGCGTTGGCTTTATGCATGTGCTGTTCGAAGCTGAGACGTGTGGGGGAGATTACCCGTGCAGCTACTTCCCCGGATCGGCGTCGAGGATATTACTAAGCGCAATGATGCCGTGGATAACTTGCCTATAGTCTCCTACCTGCCCAAGTTAAGCGGTATAAGCTTGTACAAGCTCACATCCGCTAATTTAATACGATGCTTCCTTTCATTTTTGGCGGTACGCAGCGTAACTGACTCATCAGAGCGTAAGGACATCTTTCGTCGTAATTTAGTCTCACGACATTGCAGCGGCCGTATTTTCGGCGATCCCCTTCGAGGATATGAGGCGGACGGAGTGCACGTTAATTGGGTAGGCCTGATGTATTGGAAAGAAAACTGAACAGAAAATGTCGAAACATTTATGAAAGTTATAGCTCCACACCATGTACAACTGTAGCTCTCGGCTGTTTAGACTGGCTGTTTCTTGCCCCGGTGAGGTGTCCGTGGCCCAAATTTCACGACGCCGTGAGTACACGCCTTACGCAACAAAAGTTGATAAAGGATGGGCGTCAACCACTAACGAACCTTTCTTCCGAACCAAAAAGAATCGTGATTCCGACCTCAGTGACCTTGCAATTTATCCGAAAGCGATGCTCGCCACAAAGCAGTTTCGAGATTTCCGTGCCCCCGCTTCTCGTTATTTATTTGCTTACTAATGCCACTGAACTGCCCTCTCCCTCTTTCGCCTTCCCTTTTCGTCCAGCCCTCATTCGAAGCTGCGCACTCGTGTCGCCGGCTTCACGCCGACTGAACGGACGATATCTTCGAGTAGACGGTCCTATCGTTAACGCAATAATAAACATTCGCTGCTACATAGCGATATCGACGTGCTGACCCTGTAGTCATGGTGTTCTGCCATCTCTGCTGTCTCGAAAGTCATCAGCCGTGTGCTTTCTCTATATCTGTGTATGAAAGCAATTTTTTTTTTCGAACTCATGACGGTGTCTGCACACAGTCCCGTCAATGTGCAACGAAATGCCATGCCAGCTATATGAACGTATAATACCCGTGACACACAGGCATAAGAAATGACATTCACTAGTTAATGCATTAGGTCCCTGAATGACGTTTCTTTCGGCCGAGCTGACACACGTCTAAACTTAATGACATTTAACCTGATGCTTTCAATAACAGTGACTTTTGAAAAGAGCAAGTTTAGGGTAATAATAAAATATAAACACGCATTTTAACAACTCTACTCTGCGTTCACGAATAGTGAAATGTAGACGTAAGCATATTATGGTGCCATTAGCTTAAGTTTGCTTTTTTTTTTTTTTTTTACAACGTTGCAACCGACCACATCAACTTCGGCCATTGCATGTTGAATCCGAAGCTTAGAATCCGACATGGCGCCCGTCATGTCGAAGCCCTTGCAATTCTGAAGTGAATTTCGCTATAGTGCAGCTGGGAAATAACATGCTATGTGTTAAGAGTCACGTATAAAACATTTATGACACTATAGGTGCTATTTCAAATGTTTTATGTGTACTGCACTGAGCAAGCTTTGGTGTCGAGAGTACGCATTTTTCAGTCGAATGAGTTCTAGAGAAGGCATTAGGTGACGAATGGCATTAAGGCGAAGGGCATTTCATTTTCTCGCGTGGCACCGCGCAAATGGCATTAAATCTTAAGACATTAGGAAATTATAATGCCGTTTCCTGTGCCCGCGTGGCACGGGTATTACAATTATGCCCTGAGAGGCGGTCGTTTAAACATTTTCCCCAGTCTGTTCGCCATAGATCACGTCAAAAGAGTAAGGAATAGTCGCTATTCGAGAAAAAAAATAAAAAGGAAAGAACCTATCGACTTCCGCAGCATGGATACGTAATCTGGGGCCGAATTCACAACACTTCTCTTTCGTGAGTGATTTTTGTGATTGGCGGACAGGCTTCGCTATTGTGCCCAGCATCAGGATTGGCTGAAATATTCTCTTTTTTGCGAAAATTTTTAACGTAAGACGTTTTTGTGAATACGGGCTCCGGTAATCGGCATCCGCATTCACAAATACATCTCTCATATAGAATTGTTCGTAAGAAAAAAATGCAGCAAATCCAGATGACGGACATGAAGGATGCTAGCCAATGGCAGAAATAGCTTACGACTGGAAGGCTTCGTAAGTTAGGCCCCGGATCCACAGCCTGTATCACTATATGATCAAACAACGTGGTGCACGGTTCTCATTGGATACGGTAACAAACTCCTTGGAAATGCAAGGTCGCCTCAGATGCCGTGGTCGGAAAACGTTTCACACCGTTTGTGCGTTCCGTTGCGTGTTCACTGTATTCGCTGAGCGCACAGTCAACATGCCGCTGCACAGGACATACCGTCGTGAAGGTGTGTAACGAGAAAATACGGTTATACGCATTCAGTGCGCTGAACAAAACAACTTGATCCATTGCTCCAATGCATAAGTATACACAAGTTCGCACTAAAGCTCTGCTTCATTGTGTTCGATGGTGCTTAAACCACTCCGAGCTCGAAGGCGAGAGAGCGGTTTCTTTATCGCCATCGGTTCCCTACTCCTCGCCGCTTATTTCCTTAGAAGACACACGGAAAATGTCAATGCTCAGCGTGGCGCCTATGAGAACTTCGCGCATTTCGGTAACACACTGTTACCTCAGCCAGTGAAGAACAAAACGAGCACCACGAGGCGAAACCAGTTGATCGTGCACGACAGCCGAGCGACACGGCAAGAAAGAACGGGCGCGCGAGAGTGCGTGGCAGAGCGTGGTAGCGGACAAATCACAATTGAAATCCCTCGTATATCGACCAATCGAGAGCTTGTACCCTCGTGAAGTCGTAGGAATCACCCTGTTGGCGTCACGAAGTGCGACGAAAAGACGAGCAACGCCAGGCGAGAACAACGCAGCAGTCCTTTGTATATTTTCAGATGTCGCCTGGGAGCCTTTTCGGGCCCCTTAACGCAATTTCGCTGGGAAAAAATATCACGCACCGCCTATTCAAGCAATGTAGTTACCAGCCAGGGTTACGCTGTCTACACAAATGGTGGATTTCGTTATTTCTTTTACACATTCTTCGGGGGTCGAATTCACAAAATCTCTCTATCGTAATAGCGCTTTCCCATTGGTTAGCCGGCTTCGCTAATGATATGTCCCGCGCCGTGATTAGCTGAGATATTCTCTTACGAAGATTTTCAGCGTGAGCCGTTTTCGTAAATACGGGCCTGGAATCATAAGCACGAAAAGTGAAATCCAAGCGAGTGGTGTGTTAAATAGTACAGCGTATAACACGCGAGCCCATCTCTAGTCCGGACCGACGCGCATACGAGAACAACTCGGCGCTCAGCGCATGCCCTGTATTAACGCAATGATGCACGCTGGCATAGTAGACCAGCCCGACGAACCCTGCGCGCGAGGACCGACAGTTCGAGAAAATAAGCGTCGACCGAGAGAGAAAGAGCCGCTGCAGGCCGATCAATGGATGATGCGCTCCGCGACTCCGGTGGGCTAATTGCTAAGCTCTCCGCCGAGACCGCTCGCGGGACGCTGCAAGCGAGAGCCGCTTCGCTCTGTCCCTGTTTCTGTTTATTGCCGCCCTCGTTATTGGACGTGGCGGCCGCGGCGACAGATTCCCACAACCCCGCTTGGCGATCAGCCGTGACCCCTCCCCACGACTCAGTGAGAGTGGACGCACCGTCGCCGCGCTGCGGACAACGCGCCGGCACCACTTTCGGCTATGGAGCCAGACACTGTACAAACACACACAGGGGAAACAATGATTGAGGAAAAGAAAACACACAAAACAAGCACCCTCGAAGCATTAGAAGAAGGCGACAACCTCGTTGGCACTCGCTGCGTGCGTATACGTTGTGTAGCGCATGCATATAGAAAACGCTTGCATGTCGTCGGTCGCGGTACGTGCACTCGTTCCGATATGTGGGTGAAATCTCTTCCCAGGCTCGCTGCAACTCGTTAGAGACGGGCCGTTTCCTTTCGTCTCTCTTGCATTGTTGCAGCCCACGTTTATTCTCGTTTTTCTTTTCCTTGTCTCTTTCTCTTCACATATAAGCCTATACAACCTATTTTCACTGACTACATTCACCCGGTCACGACTACAAAACGTTCCCATTGTCATATACCTTCTTTGTAAGTGTTCAAACAGATTAATTGCGCTCCAGACTATTGTGAAACAAACGCCCGTCCATACATATGACACTGACATGTGTAAAATAAACGAGGTTTTCAAGTGTCCCGGTAGTGTTTGGTAAACAGATTGTTAATAGTCACGGCAGATGCGTGTGTAGTCTGCATCCAGAAGGAAATTCCACTATTTTGTCACGACATCTTCCTCCTCCTCATCATCACCATCGTCGTCGTCATCGTCCCTTCCATCACCATCCCCTGTCCGACGATCGCTAGCACTACTGAGAAATAAGACTAGATATCCTTCCATGCGTGCATATCAGAAAGAAGTCTCATATGCGAGACAAGTTCCTATGCGCTCATGCGCCATTCGGCGAGCAGAAGAAGCCGCTCACGCCGCTGCTCGATCTTCAGCTATCAAGATTTCCCACTCGTAAAGAGTCTTCCCGAGATATTTAGAGGTCCAAGAGATATACAGTCGCTCCCTAAATCCACGAGACCCTTCGCTTCTGAAAGCGAAGGAGACGTCATAACAAGAGCCGAGAGAACTGAAAAAAATTACGGGGCATGCGTAGAACTTGCTAAGAATGCGAAGGTGGGGGCCTAGTTAGTTACACCCTTAGCAATGTGCAGTGAAGGTCTGAGCATGCTTGGCAGGGCCATCGCCGCAGGATCGGTGTGGAGCACGCGTCTCACGCTTCTTCGCGGCCCTACTGGCTACTGCTCACGCGAACGGCTCAAATACGAAAGGGACACGCAGCACGTGCGCACACTTGCTTTAATTTTTTTTTTTTTTCACACACGCGAACGCCGCAAATACGACGTGAACGAAGTCGACGCACCGCCCACGTGCTTTTTTTTTAAATTATTTTTTAAACACACGACGTCGCAAATACGAAATGTACGAAGTACACGTCCAGATCCCACGCTCACTTTTATTGTGCCGCATTTTCTGTACCATATCTTCTGTACCTCGCACGACCTCGAAACATAGACATTTAAGGCTTTCCCCTTTATAGTGTATACCTGCACTGGCACTTCAGAGCACTTCACATACAATTCACAATACGCAAGGCTGTTGTGATGATTCTTTTTTTTCTTTTTGGAACACCAAGACCCGAATTCACAAAGCTTTTGATTTGCAAATGTTCTTTTCTATTGGCCGTAACCATCGCTAATGATATGTGCAACATGAGGATTGGCTAAAATTTACTCTTACCAACAATTAGCGAATAAGATATTTTTGTGAACAGGCTTGCCTGGATAGCGATGTTTCAGACACCCGTTCGAAGAGAACAGTTCCTCTCTTTTTTTTCCCCGGTCGGCGTCATATGAGATATGACAGACATGCTGAGTGAAAACTGCATTTTGGTCGCATATAGTATTCCTATTACAATTAAAATGGAAGAAGAAGATTGGTTGACGGTTACCTCCGAGTAGTGCGCAGTGACCAAGGGTCATTACTGCGCCCGTGACCAGGACACAGGAAGCGGGATTTTACCGTCACCGCACTCCGTATATTTAGAGCGTCACATCCGCAACAACTTGTGACGGCCCACGCTACTGGCAAAGCCGCGCGCACCCCGCATTTAACCGAGCATGGCAATGTAGGCCGGCAGGGAGCTCAATAATGGGCGCGTGGCCGTTGCTGCATGCCAGGCGGCCTTGGCTCCGCTGGTTAGGTTCTTCTTCGGCGGACAAAACAATCGTCAAGGGAGTCACCGATGCGACAAGACTGGGCTTGCTGGACCTTCCGTCACGGACCGATTCGTTCCACTCCTGTGTGCGAGCAAGCACAGAGCGGGCTCTGTCGGCATCGAGACAATGGCCCAGCGCGGCGGCACCATGCTCGCCGTTCGCTCCGCAGGGAAGACGACACCGCGTGACGGAAGTCATTGATGAACTCAGGCCCCGGTCCGTTTTGTCTGATCGCATTTTATTTTCTCACTTCTCTCGGCTTTCCTTCGCCGCTAAGGCTTACAGCGCGGTACTGAGATTCATTTAACAAGCTGTCAAAGACATGCTATACGTATCACCAGTTCTTGCATGAACAGTTAAAAAATGCTATCGCTCTGACGCTGTTCATTAGGCAGTATGAAAAATGATGAAAAAAAACGTTGACCCCATTCTATACTCTGGACTTAGAAAAGTGAACGTGACCATTCAGGGGTATGTCGCTTTTGCATACGCCGTATACAGTTAAGAGAACGCGGGGGCGCGAGAGAGAGAAAAAGAATTGCACGCGTGCACTCTTTAAGCGAAACGTCAACCGCGAGCGCTGGTTTCGCTATAGGCCATGGTTAAAGCGAAGAGGATCTTGGCGCGGAGAAGTGGGCCTCGGTGGCGCTTCTCGTGATAGCGCCGCCGCGGGGCCCGTCACTTTTACCGTACGTAGTGAGCAAGACGCACGCGCGAAGCCCGGGCGGTGCGGGCGGCGTGGTGCACGAGGCGTGCGCGCAGGCGTGCATGTATAATCGGGCTCCGCATCCCGTCGTGACGTCTCGTCCGGCTGCTGTGAGGGTTGGCACGGGGGAGGGCAGGTGCGCGCTTGGTCATCGGTGCGCCTGACCTGGATCCGTAGCCTCTCCTCCCGCTCTCTCTCTCTCTCTTGGGAAGAAAGGAGGAGGGTTGGAGAATTCACCCGTTTTAATTGGCCTGGCCCAAATAAGCGAAGCGCGCGCACATCCCAAAGCGCACGCTGAGATCTTCCATCCACCGCTGGCATGCCTACATGCTTCCATTTGCCTAACGTGCTCACACAACCGCACGCGCCGCGGCAAACAACGAGTAAGCTGAACATGGCGCAACGGGACGTTTTGTGAACGCGCTGCCGTCATCCCCCTCCGCACCACCAATAGTGGCATAGTATAGCGTGCACTTAAAGGGACACTAAAGAGCAAAACGGTTTTTCTCGCAATAGTAAAGTAGTCTTCCACGATACCAAAAACACCACGCTTGCTGCGAGAAGACGCTTAATAAGCGAGAAAACGCGCAAAAATAAAATACAGGCGGCGACGCCACCTTGGAATTCCCGCACCATTTGCCGTGACGTCACATATTTTTGACAGCGCCTGCTTGGGCCTACGTAGTTCCTAATCGGTTAAATCGAAATACATTGTCCTCTGAGGGGGCCAGAGATTTGACGTAACGAGTTTGTGTAAATTTCGTCGAGACAGTGGCGCCAAAATACGTTAAATGCTCTTTGAAATCTTTTACGTCACGAATTACAAAGTTCGGCGCGAAATTTAAAAATGAGACTTTGAACTTGGTTTTCTCCTCTAAATAATAAACCTATGGTGGTGAAATAAACTACACAAGAGTTCTCCGAGCACACTTTATCAATCTAAACCAATTCATTGTTTCTCTCTAGTGTCCCTTTAACGGTGTTGAATAAAAACGTATAGCAGGTCCAAACAGAGATGCTCATTGCGCGTGCTTAGAGTACTACGCCTAGTAATGTTGCACTTCAAATGCAATCCAGGTACAACCTGGTTAACCTCCCTGCCTTTCCTTCGCTTTCATATCTCTCTCTCTCTCTCTCTCTCTCTCTCTCTCTCTCTCTCTCTCTCTCTCAGTAGTCCTGTATTCCTCAATACATGCCGATCTGCAGGTAATGTATGCCACTTCAATGAAATTATGTCACTATTTTTTTTTCCCTGAAGCATGAATACACCCAGTCCCGAATGAGCAGCTACCATGCATTGGCTGCGAGCTTGACATTTCTGCACGTAATCGCACAGACCCATGCGAGAGCTATCTGACGAGGCGGACTTCTTGGCGCAGACATGTGCGGCGAAGGGGCAAGCTGGGTGATGGACGGTGGCAAACTCTTGCGGACCGCAGCGCTGGCGAGCGAGTAGCCAGCGAAAAAATAAAGGTAAACAACACACCGTCCGGCCGGCAGCAGTTGCGTCCTTCGCATTGCGCCTGTCCCGCACGCTTTCCCCCTCCACGGATCGTGCTGCCGATCGCTGACCTCCGGCCCGGTCGCGGGTCCTTGCGTAACGGATAATAGCAGCGCTCGCTCGCCGTCGCCTCAAAGACAGACGGCGTACGGGACCACGATTACCGCGGCCATGCGCGCATTGTTTTCCGGAAGAGAAGACCGTCCATGCGGGACAAACCTCAGCCTTACGCGGCCGGAAGGTCTCAAATGTCACTTTTGGAGCGGCCTGCTTCGGGCACACTTCTGCAGCACGCCTTCTGCTGCATCATGTCACCGTTCGCCAATGAGCAGCTGCCAAGCTATATCACTTTCATACGTGTTCAGAGTGTTCATTTTCGAAACTGTCGTCAGGAGCTCGTCTCGATGTCAAGTCTCTTGAAGCATTCTTGGATATGTACGACGTGATTGATTGATTGATTGTTGATTGATTGATTGATTGATTGATTGATTGATTGATTGATTGATTGATTGATTGATTGATTGATTGATTGATTGATTGATTTTGCCTTTTAAAAGCTGGTGGACGTAGTATACTGGAGGACTTCGGATAATTTAGAGTACCACGTGGCTCATTAAAAACACTGGTATATCAGTATTCAATGAATAGAATGCTGCTGCAGCGGTGGGGAATGCGATCTCGCGCGACTTCGTGTACTGCGCATTAATGACCGAGACAAATACGCATGGCGGGCATGAGCGCGTGAAAACAAAACAAAAGAACAGTAACGCTAAAACGAAAGATTACAACACCGCGTACTGTATATGTATTTCATCACATTCTTGTTGAAGAGCCACAAGCCTTTATCTAGAGCGTAACTATTTGGAACGGTGAGACCAGAGGACAGGAGAAGTTCCCAGGCGTCAGCGAAACAAGTCACTAAACTCCCGCGGAAAAATCGCCGTGAATTCCTACCGTCACGTTTTTCGCCTGGCCGAGGCAAAAGAAAAAAAAAAAACGAACTGAGGAATGCGCTCGAACGCAGCCTCTTAAAAGCTGGCAAGATGCTGGCGCGTATACCAGATCGCCCGTGGCAATCGTTAAACCTAGAGGCGAAGAGGCGTGAGCTCCTGTTGCTACACGTCTCTTCATCACAATGAGAGAAGTGAAATGCGTGCACCATTTTGTTGATGAATTCACCAGCGAGCCCAGGCTGCCCAGCTATCCGAGAGAAACCAAAAAGGTACAAAAGCGAGAAATGTATCCTATAGCGCCGGATCACGATCATCGCTCGGAATCCCCATCATCTCCATGCGCGGCTTGCAACCTATACGTGTCGGGCAACCCGCGAATTTTCATCTTCTTCTTTCATCTTCTGAACTAGGACATTAGGGGAACACCACAGGAAACATTTCCGTACAACGGTGATTGACAAGCTTTACGGGAGGTTATCAAGCTCTCACTTTTTGCAAAATGTCAGTTCGATGTAAGCGCGTAGCGAGGGACGACACGTTTATCGCAAAAGTTATCCGTATATATATATATATATATGCTTCATTAGTATGTCGCGTGTTTATTCTTCTTCATACGAAACAAATGGGGCAAACATTGGCTCCTTCGAATGATGGATCCCCTGTGTACGAATGCGAATCAGTCTCTTTTTCTCTCTCTCCCTCATCCTATGTATGCACACCCCGCTTGAGCTATAGGTGTTATGATTCTCCCCATCAGTGCTAGTCCATTCTTCTTCTGGAACATACGCCCGACCGGTTGGCTGTAACGCGGTTAGCCGTGTAGTTATAAGAGCTACATCTTGTGGTAATGCATAATGTTTTGTCGCGCCGCACACGCGCGAACACTTTTAATCCATCTTTTTTTTTTTTCATCTTATCTCTTGTTGTTTTCCTACGGCGAACTCGTCCAGACACTATCAATAGGTTACAAGAGAGATAGAGAAAAGGACATTTCAAAAATTACAGCAGGACGGCGTTGGCGTAACGGTCAATTCTGCGCACGGTGACACGCACGCCGGGCTGCGGATTAAGTCATCCATCACGCCACACAGCAGTGTCTTTCCTTGTCTAGGGCACGTGCACGGTGCGCCCTTTCCTTTCCTCGGCGAAATTGCTCCGCACTCGTGCCAAGGAGAGTCAGGGGTCGAGTTTCGTTCTCACCACGGCAGGCGCGGGTGTGCGCGCCTGACCGCTCGCTGCTGCCACTCGCGTGCATGCACTCTGCATTCGTGTCGCCGTCTCCGCACGGTGTGGCCCGACCTTGCATGCCGCCGCCGAACGGCAATAGCCCCTCAGATCGAGGAAACGTGTATATATATATATATGTACATGTGTATGTATACGCGTGCATATAACTATACACAGCTGTACGCTGCAGGAAAATAAAACGAGAAGGGCGAGCTGGCTCGAAAGTGGGGCTTGGACATTCCCACAGGAGGAGGACTCCAGCCGGAGGCATCCCGCTTCATCGCGTCCATTTCACCATCGAGAGAGAAAGAGAGGGCGGGAGCCGAGCATCTCCCAGTCAAGTCTCGCTGCAATGTAGTTTTGCGAGGAGCGAGGCTTGTGTACTACTGGTACTACATAAACGCGCGCGCTCGCGAAAGAAAAAAAAAAGAAATAAAGAAAAGGGCACCGCGGCCCGGCGGTGTTCTTGAACCCGTGCGAAGCGCGAAGCATCGCACCGCGCGCACGCCGTGCGGCCGCCTCGGCGTTTTAATGGTCGCGAAGTTGCAAAGCGCGCGACTTCGTGGATGCGGGATCGAGACCACGTGTTCTTTCAGCGCAACCGGTTTCTTGGCTGCAGGTCTTTTTTTGTTTTTGTTTAATCGCGGACACGAAAATGTATTTGATGAGTGCATGCATGGAAACGTCGTAGCTTGCCAAGGGAGCGGGTTCGATTTCCGGACATGGCGGCCACACTTCGATCGGGGCGAAATGCAAGAGCACCGGTGTACTTAAATTTTAGATGCACGCACGTTAAAGTACCCCAGGCGGTCAAAATTAATTCGGAGTCCCCCCCCCCCCCCCCGCCACAAGTCTCCCTTCGGCGGGCCTCATAATCAAGTGTGCTAATTTGTGCACGTGAAAAAAAAAACGCCATAATTTAATTAAAATTCTTGGCACGAATCAATATGCTAGAGAAATGCGAAATCGTTTACAATATAAATTTTTAAAAATGAAAACAAAATGACTACGAGCTAAAGTGTTGGCGCTACGAACTCTCTTTATTCTGTCGGTACCAAATTACGTGCATTACAAAACTTTGTCGCACAGTCACGGTATTGTTCTGTCTTGTATACGCTGTGTCATACATGAGTGTTGTCATTTATAATAAGTACTTATTTAGGTCAGCTCATACATTACTGAAATATTTATGGGGTTTGAGTAAGAGGGAAGAAAGAAGCTTTGTTTCTGAAAATTTTTGCCCACAATAAAGACGTGACGGTTTGTTTCGACAGCATATATACACAAAACAATTCGGTTTCGACGGCTCAATTGCGCGGGCCCCCTTTGGCTTCATGCCGTGAGCTCTCGATTACTGAAGATCTAGAGCGGTTTAACAGGATTTCCGCGCGATTAGAGCCTGCACCACGAAGATACGCAGGTCACATTCATTGCGTTTCGCTTTCTCACCATCGCGTCGCTGATCTCCAGAAGGTCACACTTCGTGTTGCGCGCGCGCGCTAGCATTCTCGTTAATTCACCTCATATCCCTCCCTTCATTCTATCGCCAGTTCTTGCAAATCCGCCCGCCGCCTCTGCAGCATCGAAACCACAGCGCCAGCTGAATCGCATTAGCGCCTCGGCGTGTGTATGCCGCGACACAAATTTTCGGGCTCTAAAACAATTAGTGCGTCCGTGTGTGCGGCGTGCTCCTCAGAATGCGAATCACTTTAGGGCGCTCCGAGAGCTCGTTGCAAAAAAAGTTGCGCACAAAAGCGGCCGCGGTGCAGGTAAAAGGCGCCGACCAATTTTGGACGACCCCGAGGGGCAGCGGCCAATTCAGCCGCGCTCCGCCGCTCGCCACGCGCGTACAGTGTATGTATACACGGTCGCTGACTCGCGCGCGTGTCCACGCTTTCGCGGTGTGCAAGACGGCATTGTCTTTTTTTCCGAGGGCCTCGCAAGGGCGCGACCACGAGAGGTTGGGTATGTGACACGGCGAGCTTGACCCGAGAGCCACGCACCTTGTACGCGTAATTTGTACGCACGCGACTGAAAGTGTTGTCTCGGCGCTAATTTGAGCTACGTTTACTATATAACCACTTCACAAGCGGGAGGTCATAAGTCCGGTTCACATCGTGGTGGCGATGCAGGGTCAAAACACGCCTGTGAGACATGATGATAACCTGGGCTCTTGTTACGTGGACAATTAAAGCGGTGGTGGTTAGGGAGCGGGATGTAGCCGCAAGCGAATTTCAATTTGGTGATTGTTTATGGTGTAATGCGTCAAAGTGCAGCTACACTGCATACACGTACACGTCCTTCCTCTCCCCCCCCCCCCTCTTTTTTTTTATTTAGGACACTCTATGCACGCATTATCGCAAAAAAAAAAGTCGAAATCCCAGTAACCATCACTTAACAGCACTCCGCAGCGGTGAAAAACCTAAACTATAACAACAAAGCATTTCGCCGCCGATGGTTGGAGCCGCTTTGCGCTGGTACTGCTGCCGGTTACAATTCCACAAGTGGAGCACGCGCTCTAGCGTTATTAATCGCAAAGATAAATTGATATCTCTCGGCGGTTTGCTGTGCGAATGTAATGTCTCACACTCCCAGGCCTGTAGCCAGGGGGGAAGGGGTGCCCTAGGGCCCCCTCCCGAAATTTTGGTGGATTAGGTGTTTTTACCAAAAATAAATAATAAAAATAAGTGTTTTTCTCAAAAAGTCAAGGTTTTCAGAAAGTGGGCCCCCCCCCCCCCCCCCCCCCCCTTCCCGAAAAAAATTCCTGGCTATGGGCCGGCTCGCTCCGTATAATCCAATAGTGTAACACCACATATTGGGTTGTTCTTTGATGTCACATCACAGGTGATCTTTTTAGTAATTAAAACTTACTTGCACTAAAACATTTCATCCAGTATATAGGACTATGGTGCGCGAACATATACACTGCAGTACGTATTTGTGGCTGCTCAATATGCCGAGAGACAGAAGCGTGATATCCTTGACCATAACAGCCCACGCTCCGCGCGTATGCGCGATCAGGACGCGGACATCACATATCGAAGAGCAATAAAGTACAATATATATAGGCTGATACGAAAAGTAAATGCGGCGCAACGGTTGTGGAGGCTCGACCTGTTCGGGATCGGGATGCGTGCCACGATAACGGAGTCCCGCGCGCGAGCCCATTGCACCCCACCTCAACCGTTTTTCACCAGGTCGCGCGTCTACAAGTGCTGCTGGACCTACATAAAGGCCCGTGAAACCGTGGCTCCGTCCGCATCATGTTTATTACAGGCGGCACACAAGCAGGTTGCGGCACGGCCTAGCTGGTGGTCTTTACTACAAGAAGCTTCTGCGGTATGCGTTGAAGTGCCCCTCACAGAGGCCCGTTACGTAAACCCATCCTTGGCATAGCATGCCAAGGGCTCGTAACGCCGCGGCGGTCCACGAAGCAATCCTCGCAATAGCAGGGCAGGCACAACAGCGGCACCACTCAGCGCGCACACTTTTATAGAGGTGTCTCCCAGCGGCACCTCGTAAATGAGATATTACTACACGCGCATATAGTTGTAGGTATACATATACACACACGCCCGTGACTCGCATGCGCGGTGCCTTGTATGTATACAACAAACACGCACGCATCGAGGCTCTCTAAATGCTCGCTTTTTCGAGATGGTCGCGATGGGTGCGTGTATGGGTGCCCTGATCACAGAACCTGTTTGTGCATGAAGAGCACGCCAATATCGTCTCTCAGTCGTCCTGATCCGGCACCGACGTCGGTATTTATGCGCCGAGTGGGAAGATGCCGCGGAAAGATTGCTGTAACTGGCGCGAAGCGAGCAGCTGTAGTCCATGCATGGTACACACGTGTGTTTGACTTACCACTGCGGTCAGTGGTGGAAAGCGGATGCAGTTTGCGCGTCTTATACCAGCGTCGTTATAGAAACTATGTGGTGCAAACCGAGAAACGCTCTCTGTAATTTGGCTGCAAGCTATTCCGTGAGATTTAAAATGGCGTAAATAAAGAAACCACTCACCATTTTCCTTCAGCGACAAAGAGAGAGGGATAGAGTAAAGAGAGGTTTGTTAATGGTCAATGAACACGTTTGGCAAGTTAGAAGCAATGTAAACAGCAAAACCGCAAACTCAGATGAAACGCTAACGCTTTACACGTTACGCGACGTCAATGATTGTTTCAGCTGCTTTCAAATTGCCTTCTTACGCACCGCGGTGGCTCAGATGTATATGAATAGGTGCTCTTCTATTGAACACGATGTCGCGAGTTTGAGTCCCAGCCGCGGCCGCCGCTTTCTCATATCGGAGCTGAATACATAAAAGCTCGAGTACCGTGGTTTGAGGACAGGTTACAAACAGACTCATATGGTCAAGATTATTGCGGAGTCAAGTTTCTACGTACACGGCGTCCCTCGTAACCCACTGCACATTTGAGCACATTTAAGGTCGATCCACAATTTAACTAACTTACGTTAAATGCAATCCGGCGCCTCGACAATAGCAACTCTCCGATCTCAAGTGTCTGGAAATGCATATACATATATCGCGTGGAAAGAGAGCCGTGCATGTCGTGCGAAACACTTAGACCACCAACACCTCGTCTCTTCATTACGCGTTAGGCATTATATACCCGCCAAAGAAAGTGAAAGAGCCTTTTAAATAGCATATAAAAAAGTACTGGGTCATGAAAATTTTTAGGACAAATAATTTCGATGGGGACGATATGCAAACACAGCCGTGTACTCAGATTTAGATGCACGTTAAAGAACCCTAGGTGGTCAAAATTAAGGCGTACTTCCCCGCTACCGCGTGCCTCATCATCACAAGGTATAGTTTTAGGACGCCAACCCTCAGAATTCAATTAATTAAAATTAAATAATGTCGGTCGAAGTTTGAGATAGCACAGCACAAATTCCTAGAAGTGTAATTTAAATAGAAAGCAGCCAGCAGGAAAGCGTGCTGGGCTGGTACCCGCAACCAATCGACAGATTCGCGAAGATCAAATCAAAGCCGCCAGCGTCGCTTAAAGCTGCATAATTTAAATCGCCTGCACGCGAAATGTATATCCGAACGGTGTCGCATTTACCAGTCATTCCGCATACGAGTACAACTGCAACCAGCCCCACAGGTCCCATCGTATACTATATACAGCTTCCAGGCATTGCTTATAGAATTTGTCGGGCCTGAGTTGTCGAGAATCGAGAGTGCCAAGAATTCAGAGTCCATACCTCACAAACTTGGGCGTCTCCTCATAAGCCTATCACATCGACCGCACTCAGAATTTGGGAGAGGTATTGCAATTTAGAGTGCTCAAGCACTCATTCAAACCGTATACAGTACCATGAATGTGCACCACATGCACTCTGGTTTTGCCTGTGCTCTTTTATAAGAGAGTAATGATTCCAGCAACTGACTTAACGATATAAAACGAGCGCGTGCTATTGCCTAAAGCATACAGGTGCTCTGAATTAAAAGTGCACCGCTCGTCCTGTCCTTAATTCATGCTAGCGCGCAGGTTGCCTTACCTGAGAGGCGCAAGTACGAAACTCTGTGCCGAAAGACGTCCAAGGAAGCGAGCTACGCGTGCGCGACTGTGCATTGCAAAGTGATCTCTGAATAGGCAGCAAAGGCAGTACAGCTTCTTATACGATGACTTGCATAACCATTAATGTCGTACATCGCGAAGCCGTGCAAATGCACATCATGCATACACGATCAAATCTGGCCAGAATGCGCGCACGCCGGCCGAGTCTTGTTATATCCTCCTCGTTCTTTATTTGCCTCTGCCACAGGCTTTCCATCACAACTTAGCCAATTTCTAAGGTGCATGCACGACTTGGCGGGGAAAAAATAAAGCGCGTGCAGGGAAGCAAGTGCCGGCGATAAATGCGTGTGCATATATACAGTATATACGAAAGGCCCATTTTGGCATCGACAGGTTGCTCCCGTTGCCGCGGTAAATCACCGCGCGCTAGTGCATTCTTTTGCGCACGTATGTAGGGGGTCAGCAATACAAAAAAGAAAAAAAACAAGCGGGGATAGCGCACGCCACCACTATACCACCGCCACGCCGCAGACAAGTCTCGCGAGGTGATGGCGCCAGCATTTCGCTACATAGCGTCAAAAAAAGAAAGGAAATATAGCGTGCACGGCCAGAACCTTCGTGGCCAGCGAGCCTCTTTGATTCGGAGCCTTGGGCTACTCGCCGGAAATGTTTTAAGAAGGGCGCTAACTTAGGCCTTCTCCGAGCATAGACTCTATATCTCTCGTGGTCTGCCACGAGTCGTGCCACGCATACGCGAACGCGACTCACGGTAAAGGTCTATGAAATGTTTAAGGCGGCTGAGTTCTTCGTTCGCATACGGAGAAGAGACACACACGGCATGCATCCAGACTACCGGACTGCACGTAACTCGCGCTTATATGGCTGCTCCAGCCTAATAAGAGCGCGTGCGCAACGCCTGACGCGCGAGTGTCTAAACACTCGCCAAGCGGCGGCGACTCGAGAGCATCGAGCCCATCGGCGGCCGCAGAGTCGCCGCTGAGAAGGTTGCCTCGGCCCGCGTGAGAATCCAGGTCGGCATGAATATTGATGCGCCGCGAGGCGCACTGGCACCGCCGCTTCGTCGTGAAGGGATTCGCGCGGCGATGCTCAGCGCACTACGAGCATGCAGAGAGCGCGAATGCAGACCAAGGTGGGGGAGAGAAGAGAAGCGTGAGCTTCTTCGCGTCACAGACAATGTCTCGCCGCCACCCTGTAAATTTGCTGGGCGTCCCGCGGTGCTGCAGGCGGGCGGCGCCCAGAGCACAGTGAGACAGTCGCCACTCGGCAGGTGCTGCGCTCCAAGAGAGATGCGCAGGTCGCGGAGCGCGAGAGCAGCGAATAGGCGTTGCGTCAGCGAGACCTGTCAGCCCCTTGCCAAGTGTACGCCGGCACAACGCCCTTTTCTTTTTTTCCTTTTTTTTTACGCAGAAATCGGTTGCTTGTGTATACGCATACGCGCGCAAGCACAAGCGCAGCGCACGTGTTTCACACTTAAAAATAACCCCGCCGCAAGAGAAGAGTGCGGGAAACGTGAAGACCTAACGCGTGCGTGAGAGAGGGGAAACCGCTGAAGAAAATCGGTGCTATATCGTGGGCAGCAAACGGAGGAAGGGCGTTACGTAGAGACGACCTCTTTGTCCGCGCTTGCTCTCTTTGTTCGGGGCTCTCTCTTGAGAAGCGCACAGTCGACAACGAGCGAAACGCCATATATATAGAGCGCGATACGTACCCTTTTTTTTATTTGTACATTTATAGCAAATGCTGCGATGAGGTTTCAATACCGGCCCTGAAGTGGTACTTTGGTCAGTGGGAATAAGCGTGCACGTGGATTTAAATTTAGAGAAAGAAATCATCTTCTATAGCTTTCGATGACGTCGTTTCAGTGAGTGCAAACTATAGAAGGGCTGTGTCATTAGGCACATAGGAATAAACAATCACATATGAATGTTGCATCACATTACGTTAACACAATTGACTGCGCGAATGAACGCACGCCACACAAGGAGTGTTTTTTTTTTTTTTTTATTATCGGATTTTTTTTTTCGGGTCTCACCAGCTGATCTGGTCAAAATGTGCCCCCGAAATAAGCCACTGTGGCGAAAAATGTGTAAGTACACATTTTTGAAACAAGAAGTACTTCTTTCACTTGGTGAACCCTCTTTCAAGTTCGTAAGTGCGCTTCACTGCACTTCACGTTTGCCCAACACACCAGTCGTGGTTCACATTAAGATGAATTGCTATAACTGCACCCGCCGGGGCTTGACTCTTGAACATGTCTGCAGCACGAGAACCAAGTCTACATTTTCCACATTACAATTTAAAACAAACTGGGCTTGTACACACTGACAGCAAAAGGTGACCACGCCAAAATTATTAGTAGGGCAAATGACCCAGCAGAAAAGCTATCCTTACGGTTGTGCGAAAATTACAATCACGACTCGTAAAACGTTCACAGGAACCGTACGGCTTACAGATTTACATCCACTGATAGCGAAGACGAATGTGTACATTTCTTGCACACCTTTATGTTGTTCGATAAAGTGCGCTTATGCAATAGCCTCTCTTTCTCCACCTCTGTTATCGTTCGTTTGTGTTTTGTTTGTTTGTTTGTTTGGTTGTTGGTTTGTTTGTTCGTGCATGAACACCGGTGCGAAGTCACCAGAGTTTACGGGCATATGGATTGCGAGGATACGTGTGAAGTCGCAGCAGTTTAGATGAAGCAGCAGTACGGATACACAGATGGCAAGGCTACCTACTCACGAGCGTATGCGTTACAACAGCGCGACGCCTAGACTACGCTCTCACGCCAAGCTGCGCGTCATACGGCTGTTGGCCGCTCCCACGGGTGTCGCGCTTCAACAGCAGCCGACTTAATTCCCCGTATGCGTATTATACGCGTACACAGGAACGCACATTGGATGATACTCCTCCAACACAGATCGCGGCAAAACGGCATGCACCGCTCTCCTGTGTATACTGATCACGTTCCGTAAACAAACCTTTGCGCACGCAACCCGGAGATTTAACAATGCGGTCGGCTGGAATGTATACCAGAGTTACGCACAGTATATCGTGTGACGACTCCGCCTCCACCGGCCAAGGGATGCACATATTATATATATATATATATATATATATATATAGTTCTGGGGATACAGAGGGTAGCCTGTGAAGGCTACTAGCGATCCACAGTTCCGCGTCGGCCACGAAAACTTCGTTACGTAACCACGTTATGTGCCGCCACCAGAAGTGCTGAGTGTGCGCGCGCTAACAAGGGTACGCGCGTGGGTACTAAGTTCACACCAACGTATGTGACCTCCGGGCGCTGTCAGCCCGCATTCGACGCGACCTCTGCGCTCGACCTCAGGGGCTATCGCCCATCTATATATATGAATGCGCTCGAGGCGCAACTACGTGCCACATGCAAGCTAGCTACTATTCAGACCATAAAAGCACTGTTTGTGTGGGTCCTCACAATGGATCTCTGATGAGCCTTATTATACCGAGTAATATAGCGCTAAATGTAAGGGTTCCTGTCCCTCCCTTCTATTTCACTCTTATCATCCACTTCAGCCAGCGGTTTACTGCAATAGGGAACTTGCATGGACAATATGTCCCGTATGGCAACAATCCCAATTAGGTAAATAGGAAGAAAAAACAATAAGGCGTATAAATGGTCAATTCAAGGGCACACTTCTTGGAAGCTCTGGCTTCAAAAGCTGTGCACTTGCCGCTTCCTTGTCCAACTACTATTTACAAATAAACCACCGATTTCGCCGGCATGTATTACTACAACCTTCTGATCGCTACTAATTCATTTTCCCTGTAGAGAAAATGAATTAACAGTGCCGATTTTTTTAAACGCATTAGTATAGTACTGCGTGCCGATGACATCGGTGCTTAATTTTTGAATAGTCAGTGCGACACATCTGAACAAAAGATAAAGCGATGAATCAACAGGATAATCGCTAAGTCTTGCAGTCCTTCCTTTTTCCTGTTGTCAATCGTATTTCTTTCTTTGGTCGCGTTGATCATTCGGAAATGAAGGTACAGCTCACAGAACTTTTGATTTTCAAGAAAGCGCGGCTATGCAAGCAGGATTATATTCGGAGCAAAACAGTCTACGTGCACTCTAAGAAAAAAAAGAGTCAAAAGAGGGTCACGGCCGCGTGACTCTCTTCGGGCGTCCATTTGACCCCTTTTGGAAGGTACAGGCAGAGAAAGAGAGTTCGCAATTCGACTGGAGTCACGGGACTCTCCTGAAGCGCGTTTCGATTGGCGGCGCCGGCGTATACGCCATACATATCGCGCGCTTGCCCTTTGGCGCCGTTGTGCCGCGTTGGCTCGACGACGGAGGCGAGGCACGCGCCACAACGGCGCCGGGGTGGCGTGCCGCTTCTGTTTCCTCTCTGTCTCCTCGTCTATTGGAATGCGTGCGTGTTGGTTGCGCGGGTTGTGTGTCTGTTCATGCGCGTCTTCGGTGGTGTTGGTGTTGACGCCGGCTCCGTGCACGAAGTGACGCGGTGACGCTGGTGGACGGATATTTCCTGGAGCTGCGGACAGGAACAACGGGCGCCAGTTAACGGTGAGTGTACTGCTTTCGTAGGTACTAATTATACAGCTTTAGCTAGGCGTCTGCAGCAGCTCTGCGGAAGTTATCTGCCAGCCATTTCCAACAGCAGCCTGTGTCCGCAGGGCTGTTGCGGATGCCCAACTAAAGCTGTCAGTTAACGAGTTGCCACCGCTATGCGCGTTGCTGTGCAAGCAATTATAGTGAGCGATGCAAACAATTATCAAGGGTCATTTTTTGCTGATCGCACGTTGTGTCTTCGCTACTGAATGTGCAAGATGTCGTTTTGAGATGAACTTTAGTCTACTTCATAACATTTCCATCGACCTTGAATAGACGTCAGACTCTGCCCAGGCGGCGCTGCGAAAACACCGCCACCAGCGCCCTCATCGTAGCCCTGGCACTAACTGGGTAGTGCAAAGAGAGCCGCCCGCAAGCGAATGTGCATAGGCCGCAATATAACCTTCCTCTTTCGTTGGTGTCGAGGCGCGGTTTCCTGAAAATCGAGGACCTGGAAAGCTTCTTCCGCCAATCTACGCTTCAGAAACAAAGGAAGCTGATCAAAGCGAACTGCGAGTACAATGCAAAATAAGTTTTAGTTATTCCCGCGCGCTGCAACTCGCAAGGTACAAGCGAGCATCACACGACACCGAGTTCGAGGCAAGCCCTCCGACATCCGTTCTCCAGAGCCTAAATGCGTTAAAATCGGGTATGTACGTATGCCACAGCGATAAAGTACCTACATACACGATCAATTTACTTAGCTATGCATCTTACGATCAGTGGTACAAAACTCGGTTCATCAGGGGCGAATGGCTCCGGCGATTTTCGCCTTTTCAGTTGCATTCTCCCTTAATTCATCTCTCGCTTCCTGTGCATTGGAGTGTTTTATTACGCATCCTCAAATGGTCTCTTGATGGTCGTCTTCCGTTTGTATGTATGCAAATGGGAATACGTGCGTGTCCACTTTCGCAGGGTACAACCAAAGGCAAAACCGTGGCCTCCGAGATAGCTACGGCAACCGCGGAGGACACGGGCGAAACAAACCTGAAGGGGGTCACGACCAACATTGTGCGATTTGCTTGTGCTAGCTAGTTAGACCCACAACTCTGAGCCTTCAAAACGTACATACGTCCGCGATGCTGTGTTGTGACGACCAACTCGTCTCCAGTCTGCCTCTAGCTGCTCACTTCGTGTTACACGACAAGCACCGCGGTCAGAGCCTCTGCTGAGCTTCATAGTCAAGGTTACCACGGTTTTGCATCAGGGCTGCGCAAAACAACAGCAGAGCCACACATTCATGCCACCGGCTGTGGAGAACGCGGGTGCTTCGCTTACCCAACACGCTCGCAACGGCCCGTATCCAGCGCTCTCGCCTTTCATCTTCGTACGACAACTATGGAAATCGGTAAAACTGAACGTTGTTATTCAGTCTTTTACGTCCGTGGCAGTTCACAACGCAACAGTGCGTCTTCGCGGAGTTTCTTCGTAGCGTGCGGAGGGCTCTCGTCTGCTGCTGTTTTCGCCGTCGTTCAAGCGGAGTGATTCCAGCAAGCACTTCACGACGGCTCGGTGGCGCGTCCGACTAGCGGAGAGCAATTCACAGCTCTCGTTCTGAGTGCTAAATGCGCAAAACACACGCGATATTAAGCTCAATCGTTGTTTCGCACTCGCTGGTGCACCTGGTCCCATAGCAAACTGTGCGAGAGAGTCGGTCTATGCACTACTCAATACTTCTCCGACAGGTGGCGCCACACATCTTGGAAACTCCAGAGTCTGACGTCTATGTGTAGCGTGCTTCGGCGCGTGGGAACGTGAAAAAAAAAAAAATGCCTGTGCACAGAACGCTCCGACGCACTATATATAATGGTTTTTGTTGGCTTAAAGACGGTAGTTTGAGGTGCAGATATAGTACGGTGCTTCCAGAACGTGCGCGTTAGTCATTCAAGTTGGACACGCTTCACCGGCAAAGTGAAAAAGCTCTAGACTTTCGACGGCGCGCGTTGGTGCGGCCGCGGCCGTGCACTCTTCCCTCGTTTCTGTTTGCTGTTTTCGTGATTTGCATACACTGCGATGACGCTGGGCGTTATTACAGAATCGAGTGAGTGTGCGTGATTGTGGGAGCTATGTGCGGTAATTCTAGCGTATGACATGTCTGATCTCGACGTCAAAAAACTTGGTTCCTGACCATGCCTGTTTGCATTTGTTGTTTTGTTCTTAGCCTTTATTATGTCTGTGTGAACCACTTATTGTGTAGGTTTTGCAAACCTTTACTGCAATTTCATTTTCTCATCATATCACGTTCTTATTTTCAGATACCGTTTTTCATGGTGCTCACGCTGAACAGGAGCGACAACCTAGCAAGCCACAAGTCTGATGTCTCCAGCCGTCATCACTTCTTGATTTATTCTTAATCATAAGAATAAATATTGAAACATGATGCCAATTTCTGCTGTTTATTTAGCACCATATGACACTGTGCACATCACAGTCACACATTTTAGTTGGCTATACTCATACGAGCATGTAAATGAGGAATACCTTAACTTCTCAATTGGAAATCACTGACCATCTTTTCGCGCTTTCTATATAACTTTGCTAGAAAATATGTGTTGTTTTGACGAGTTTTATTAAAATAATGCTAAAATTGAACTATTCTTTTTTTTTGCAGTCGCTGGGCAGAACGGCAAGTATTATTGCACTTGCTTGAAATGAATACTCCACTATTTTCAACAGTAGTCGCGCAAAAGTAGAGCAAGGGTCAAAGGAGTAGCTTAAAATACTTGTGGAGTCCCTTGACGCTTCGGTGTGGCTCACTTGACCCCCGTAGGAGTGTTACCGGCAAGAGTCGTCTGACTCCCTATAAGTGGTAACGTGATCCTTCGGATGAGAGTCTTTCCGCTCTTCCTAGAGGGTCAGGAGACTCCCCTAGAGCGAGCCGACCCTGACCCACCATGAGAGTCACCGTGACTATTTAAAGAGAGTCCTATACGTGGCAAGTCAGAACTCTCCGAAAAGAGTCACGCATACTCTTTTTTTTCTTAGAGTGTGCACTTCAACACCGCCACCCCCTCCCCTCCTCCACCTTCGCTTCCCCTCTCCTTCCCCTTGAGCAGCGCTGTACTGTTTCTGCGCCTTTGTTCTCCTTCTATAGGACGGAGTGTATATAGTATTAGAATAAATTCAAATACGAACAAGCTACGTTGCATACGACGCGTTTTGAGAATCGCCTGCGTTAGCGTAACCGCGGCTCAATCTAGGCTCCGAAATGTGCTTTAATGACGCTTTCGTATCTGCTGCTCGAGCATTGCAGTCTCATATAATGGCTCGCATAACAGGCGTTCTGTGCAGTCTGTTGCTTGTATACGGCACGGCAGCCCAGCAAGTGGCTATAGTAGAATCTATATTAATGAGAACTAACAGACAGTAATGCCAAGGAAAGTATAGGAGACGTTATTTGTAACAATTGGGATATAAATGTGAAGAAAGTAAAGTGGACGAAAAGAAGGTTCGGTCCCTGCGGGCGGCAGGTTATCTTTTCGTCCACTTTACTTTCTTCACAAAAAACATTTCCTATACTTTCCTTGGCATCATTGTCTGTTAGTTCTCATTAATATTGTGTCTAACAAAGAAAAACGAGCCCTTAAAAGCCATCTTCTTTCCTTCAAATATAGTAGAATCGAGAACACGAACTCTCCGACAACCGGGTAGCCGCATGCAGCAGCTGCATGCACGCTCCTGCGGAGGTGAGACGACGCGTGCGCCCCGCAGCTGCCGCTAGCCCCGTGAGTTTCCGCGCACCCGTTGCTTCCGTCCCACCCCCTGCGCTTCGGGGGTGAAAAGTGCGCCCGTCGAAGCTATTACATAGGCGTTTGTCGGAGCGCATCTCCTGCCCCCAAAACAGGCGCGTCGAGATATCGTTCGGGAACGAAGTTAGCTCCATGCGTGTGAGAATATCACGGTATATAATATGTAATATTATATCTAATAATTTATACATATGTCACGTATAAACGGAAACCGTAAAAAGAAGCCTACAAAAAATTCGTCTTCCCAACCTAATGTTTTCCGCGCGATGTCGGCACCTCCATTTTGCGCCACACAGTGCATAGCCACCAGGCCCCAGGGATATGACACTTCTGCCGAAGTTTTTTTTTTTTTTTTTTTTAGATTGGATGCAGTGTATGCACTGCCTTTGACGATGTTCATTTAACTGAGTGGACAACAGATTAACCGAGTGGAGAAGCGAGCGGCGCGATACATGACACGGCATGTCCCTCACTGCCTGACCACACACAGCGCACTGCCGGTCAGCGCGAGTTCTGACTCAATGCCAGCTAAGGTGCGTGAGTGGGCTATTTGATAACTCACCGTTAAAACGGCGCTACATAAGACTAATAAAAACAGAGAAAGACACAAGTCACGGCGTCCATCTCTTTTGTCACTCCCCTGTTCGCGGTTTTATACAAGCGATATAAGCGCTCTAATGGTGCCGATGTTCGATGAGACTTTTTCTAACGGCCTCGCTGTCATGAAAATCTTTAAACCAGTCTTGAGAAGCATGCGCTCCTATATACCTCCGTTCAGGCCAATATGCAATAGCTCAAGTTATACATCCACCGGCTGCCGTCACGGAACGAGGAATCAAAGAGGATCCCGTAGGGGGCTGGTAGGACGCACGCAATGTTCCGTTCGCACCGGCCGCGGAGGCCGGAAGCGCGCATCGCGCACCTGGCAAAGCAGCGAAGGGACTCGTGCGTCGGGCCGAGACGGGCTCGACCGGCCATCGGTTCCGCGGGAGGAAGACGGCCTTGGAGCCGGCGCCGATCATTTCCGGTCCGGCTGCCACTAGCGCTTGTGCGGCCCAATTGCAACACAATGCGCCCTGCTCGAGAACCGATGTGCCGCAGCGAAACAGAATGATCTACACGCCAGCACGACAAAAGGCTTCAACTCGGGGACGGAGCGGCCGGGATTGTTATCGCGTCCGCGTATCTGTATGTATGCGCGTGTGTACGCGCGCGGAAAGACACAGCCGAGCAGCGAGTGTGAGAGCGCGCGTCGCTGGCGCGCCCTTGTTGCGAGGCCTGTTGCATAAAACAAGACGCGGCTCGGAGATCTTGACCCTACCCAGCGCCCCTCCCGAGTGCCTCGCTCGCGGGAGCGTGAAAATAAAGCTTAGCCATTTTGTATAGCGTGAACATAATGACTAAGCCTTTCAATGGCTCCCCTCATCCTTTCTTTTTTATTTTTATTTCCTTCGAAGATTGCTTCCCACTGTTAACCTTTCAAGGTTTTATACCAAGGTGAACCACATATAGGAGGACGTGAAGAAGATCTTGAGAGCGAGAGCATCACGCCATGTAATAGATTCGCAATCAGATTTGACTTTTGCTTTTCGTTACGCGCGCATTGTGTGTGAGCATCTTGACAGAGCAGCGCAAATGACGACGACGACGCACGGAAATAAGCAACCTTATATATGTATTCGTCGCTTGCGCTGCTCCATGGAGACGTTCAACCGGTACCAACTTGCCCGAATGTAGATTCTTCTGCATTACGTGGGCTCTGCTCAACGCGCATGAGGATGGTGGTGGTGGTGGTAAACATTTTATTCAAGAAATTCACAAGAGAGGAGGCGAAGGCACGCTCATGTCAAAATTTTCACGCAGTTTCGATGCCTCTGCGGGATAAAAAAAAAAGAAACTTATTGATCACCATGAAAGGCCTATTTCACGCATACCTAACAATCCGCAGCATGAACAGGAGAGGTAACGGCTAGAAAAGCATTCTATAAATGCGTGTTTTGTATTCAGGACCTCCTCTAGTACAGACAATTTTTTAAATCCCGAAATGGAGCAATAGTTTTAGCACTTTTGATAAAGGAATCCAGCCACTTCATTAATTTCTTTAACTCGATGAACCTCACAGCCTTTTTTTTTTCTTTTTTGTCACGGAAGACTTTCAGAGAGTGAGCGCCACTTAGCACCTATTTGCACCGCACACAAGCCTACTTCGATATGCAAATGCGCGTTGATATTGTGTCAGTGCGTATAAACCTTTATAAACCAGCGAACGTAACTGCGCGGACTTCGGGACCCGCAGGGAGTTACGGTACGGACTCGAACCGAACCGGCGCGATGATATCTCGCTGAGTGAGCAGGGCGTTTTTCTTCCTCTCTCTCTCTTAATGCCAAGCATCGTGTCTCTAGAATACGTTTCCACGAACACACTTGTCTGTGCCTGTCTGCTATAGCTTCCAGAGCGCACTTTCATCGCCGGCGCCCGCCCTTATACGCGACTCGCTGGCGGCGACTGAACAAACGGCGCGCGCGCAGGGCCGCGGCCTGTGCAATTATTGCCGTCGCCGCCGCTCCAATCGTCATGGGAACAATGCCTGAGCAAACAACACCAATCGACCGGCCCGTGCGCCGACTGGTTCGTTCTCCTCCGCAGCGGCACTCGATCGACTCCCCCCTTATACTCCAGTTATATACTATACGTCCTGTGCAGCGACAAGCGCAATTCAAGGCGGCAGGACTGGTGGCCACCGCCGAGACGAGACGAAACTGTACAACCGAACACTCCCCCATTGTACGCGATCGCTGATCAACGCCGCCGTCGTGTCCCAGTCCTGTCACAACGCGACTTCATCAGCCACTGCGAGCGCCGCGCGATCAAGACAAAAGCCGCAAATAACGGTGAAGCGGAAGAGATGCAGCGGGGAGGCAGACGCCGCTCCTTACGGAGAAAGCCACAACCCCCTGCTCGTCCTCGATTACAACCTTCCTGACAGATCGGGATTGTCGACAAGACAACAGCAAGCAGATGAATGCTATATGGCCTCTACACGCTATGCATTAAGCGGCGAGAGACAGACGTGTACGACGGGGGAGGGGCGCACGTTGAGAGCTCGAAAGCGTACACGCGCGTCTCGCGAAAACTGAAAGCCGAGCGTTTGCGCGGGCCTTGCTGTTTCAACGCCCGCTCGTTTGAGAGCTACCACGCAATACGCGTCGGTAAGATCTACTGCGGTTGCTTTCCGCCCGGTATAGAACGGCAATGCACAGTGTCGAGTCTCAACACCCAAAAAAAAAAGGCCATTCGTTGAATAAGCACGCGTGTAGTATAATTAAAGGCGCGAAAACGTTGTTGGGCTATCTTTTTATCCTTCACTCTGAGAATTCATTTGTCGCACAGTCACACAGTCGTTAAAGAACACCACATGGTCAAAATTGCCGGAGCCCTCTACTACGGCGTGCCTCATAATCATATCGTGGTTTTGGTATGCAAAACCCCATATATATATATATATATATATATATATATATATATATATATATATATATATATATATATATATATATATATATATATTGCAGGCATCTATTATGCACTTCTTCCTCATCTCTGCGTTATTGTAATCATCATCATCGTGGCCGTGGCGCTTGTTCACTCTCGCCGTCGCGACCAAATAAACCTCGTTACGACTGAGACGTCATTATATATATATATATATATATATATATATATATATATATATATATATATATATATATATATATATATATATATATATATATATATATATATATATATATATATATATATCTATATATATATATCAAAATTCGGAGCTCGAGGAATACGCGTAAGGTGATGAGGAGCACTGTAAGCAAAATAAAGGAAAAAGGAACAGACAAAGCGCAGTGATAGTTCTGCACGTACATTATCCAACTCCTCTCTCTCTCTCTCTCTCTCGAGCGTCCAGAAAGCTGGAATTCACTCGCTGGAGGGAAGGGAAGGGTAAAAGAAAGTGAGCGACGCACAACGTCAACGCAAAAAACCGAATGTAACGGGAAGCAAGAGCGAAACGGCCAGTGAGAGCGGAGAACACAATGCGCGGATGGCGGACGCTCTTACATATACGAGGCCAATACAAGTCGAGAGAGTGCATCTGATGATACCTGCCGCGACCTGTGCCACAGATGTGCGCGGTGCGGAGGAGGACGGACGGGTGGGGGTCGACTGTGGCTCCGGATGAATGAACGCACTTCCGCCTTTGTTCGGGAACAGATCGGCGATCACGCGCGCGCGCGCGCTAGTTATCGTCGCATTGCTGGCGACCGGCCTCGCATCTGCCGCCCGCCGCGTGACTCCATTGGAACGGTGACCGATCGGAATTACACGAGGAAGCATGCTTTCGCGGAGTGCTGCTGCGGCACCCTCGCTTCCCGCTCCTCTTCTTTCTTTTTTTCTTCCTTCCTTCCGTCCTCCTTCCACCCCTAAGCCTCCTTAAAACTTCTGTTGCTCGCGGACTCGACCGGGCGGGACTCAGCCCCGAAATTGCGATCTGACGTGCTTCAAGCCGCCGCCCATCGTATACGGCGTTGAGCGTGCGTATGTATATACACGAAGCGCTGCTGTGCTCCTGCGTGCCGTGAGAGAAGCAAAGGGAAAAAAAAAGAGAAAGAAACGAAGCGGCCAGGCATCGTGAACTGTGTCAAGGGAAAATATACGCACGGACGCTGACAGCCTGCCGGCCTAATACAGGGTGGCGCTTGCGGCTGCATACTCACAGCGAGCCGCGGATGGTGGTGCACTCTCCTGATATACGTGGTTCGAGAGGACGTCTCGCCTAAATTCTCGTCGAACGGGAACAGAAGCATGGGCTAAAAAAATAATAATCGTATAATAATCAGTAAGAACAGGTGCGGCCCGGCAGGCCAGCGAGCGGCTTTGCGGCCGCGTTCGCCGCGGACCTGATATGTATTGGCCCCTATCTATGCATGCGGTGGAGGAGCATCGTGATCACGCGTTTCACGTTGTGTCTATATATCGGGAACTGCGTCCTCGCTGGGAAGGGCATAGGCGGAACCTAGCCCGCGTGCCACGCGGTCACTAATGCTGTTATGACGCTCAAGAGAACTGATTCAAGGTATGTGGCGTCGTAAGGAGAACATCTTGACATACTTCAGGTTGCTACAAGGTACATGCACGGTTAGCGTCAGAAGTTTATGGACCACGAGGCACAAAAAAAAAACAACAAAAAACTGCATATTCCCGCTGCTTCGGCAGGCAGCCTTGAATTTAGATTTCCAGCCTGTTATAAAACGTGCTCAACATGTATACTGTGATGTGATTGAAAACTTTTAATCCCAACACCATCGGCTAATCATATATACTTGATTGAGATAATAGACAAGCTTCGTGTTTGCAAAAAAGAAACCTAAGACATCGTTAGCGCGTAGGCGTCCAGGCAAAATGGCAAAATAAAACGCTTCACGCGACTTCTAGTCGAGCCATTGCAATTCGGGACCGTAGTAATCTGCATGTCTTGGCTGTTTTTCTGTGCGAAGATAAGACAAAGAACCAATAGAACAACACGCGTCTTTCAGCAGGCTCGCGGTAGGCGCATTCATAAAGTGAGGGCCGTATTTCAGCAAAGAAAAATATTTTCATCAGTAAAAGTCTCTTTTTTTTTTTTCCTGTTATAGTTTCGCACGAACCTACCTCATTTTTCTTCATAATTGCGTAATACTCCTAAGCATATTTCGTTACGCCTCACCAGATTCTTTAATCCATCTACATAGAAGTTCGGCGCCTGGGAATTGAACAATGCATTTGACAACGAGGGCCTTGAAATTTTCTTTACGTTTCGGTGAAGAAAAATGGCGCCACTGCATTGTCTATATTTCCGTTTGTTTCTGCTTTAGTTCAGTATATCGACACCTCGTGGCCTGTAGGAACAAAGGAAAACAAGTCGTCTCTGTTTTGTTGACAGCGGCCCACAAACGGTCGTCCACTCGACATTCTTTCCACTCTCAATCTGTTAGTCGGTAAGCATTTTCAATACCCACCTTGGACACAATTTCCAATATCTGAGGTTTTATGTTACAACTGCGTAAGTAGCGGAACGTCCAACCAAAGAAAATATATCAGTCAGAGCGCTAATCGTCAATCATCGATCAAATCGCAGTTCACTTGTTGAACGATATTATCTGTCTGGATACTGTGCCTGCCACTCCGGTCTTCATAATGCAGATTATGCTTCCACTTTTCGAATTCTCGACGTCACTGCATAATCTTACCTCCACTCTCTGCTGTACGAACCAGACAACTCTCGATGACTTTCGCCTGCTGATAATTTCTCTGCACACAAAAATCGACTCCACAGCACGCACTTGGCATCGGGTGGCAGTGACGAACAGTGTTGTCAGTGACAGCCAACAACCACTACTGGATCCCAACCATAACCGCGTAGTGCCTGCTAGAGCAAGCAGTACATGGCCCTGCGTGTGTCCAACTTTGTTCTGGCCATCCAATAGTTCAATATAATCAAACGGCCCTTACTTTCTGAATACGCCTCTCACATATAACGTCATGGCCTGCAGCAGCTATAGAGCGATATTTGTGAATGTGACACAATCGTGTCGCTCTATGAGTGCGCTTCAGTTTTAAGAACGTGGAACGTCTTTGCTTGTTTCTGCAGTCGAACGTATGGACCTGGGAGGAGAATGCCGCAGCATCGTTCTACCTTAGGTATCCGAGGAGCACGATGGGCACTTCGAACTTCTGTAAAATTTTCCCGCAAGAGTTGTAAGCCATTCGATAACATCGGTCAACGTAAACACATTGCAGGCGTCACGTTTTGTCCGTATACTATATCATGCAAGTGAACTGAGACCCGGAGCGTGGAAAGAAATCATGTTTTCGAGTAATAACATAAAACTCAGCGCGATTCATAAAACAATTGCAAAAAAAAAAAAAAACACTGCGCTCGTCTTGTTGACAATCTCTGTTTGATGCCATCACTTTTTCTTCCACTGCACACGAGCTCCCGAAAACGAAGGCTATGGAAGTCGTGTATGGTGGGGCGCAACAGTGCAAAGTATTTAGCGCGAGAGACGTCTGTACTGCATGAGTAGCGTCTAGAGTGAGTGATAAAACAGGAGGCGAGGGGGGAGTAACGAGAGGTGTTCACAAGACCCCATTCCAGAGCACTGCGCTGTCACGCTTTTTGCTTCGCCCACCCTCCTTTGAAAGCGTGAAAAAGCGGCTGGCGCACGACACTTTAATATACGCGACTCCCATTTTCTCCGACGGGCGACAACCGCGGCATCATGCGCTCTTTTAAGCGGTTCGCTCCGGAGCGCCATCGCACGCACGACGTTCCTAATCTACAGTTG
The DNA here is from genome assembly GCF_013339695.2 of Rhipicephalus sanguineus. Classification (NCBI taxonomy): domain Eukaryota; kingdom Metazoa; phylum Arthropoda; class Arachnida; order Ixodida; family Ixodidae; genus Rhipicephalus; species Rhipicephalus sanguineus. The sequence goes on from NC_051176.1 coordinate 128,488,508, forward strand.
TTGGCTTCGAGGGTGTGTCGCCCCGCACGTATAGCCCCACTCGCGCATTCTTTCCCAGAGATGGCCCTTTCGCTTGCCGACAGTTTTGTAGACTATGCTCGAGTGTTGCCGCCGATAGCCTAAAGCACATGCGGCACCATCACGAACGAAGAACTTCCGTGAATTCGGCCCGTGGAAATTACAGCTATGTGTGTGTGAATGTCATTATGCATCAATGTTGCCTGCATCATACAAACTGACAGAGTTCCTTTATAAAACGTCATGACTAGAAAAAAAATTATTAAATACCCCTAAGGCGCTGGCTTTGACCATAGGCTGAATAGACAGCAAGGCCACCGAAAACGAGAATGAAGCCCATGCGAAAAAACTAAGAAACGCTGGCCTCTTGAAGTCGAGCGTTAACCTCATGCGCCCATAATACAGACATTGATGACACCAGCACAGAGGCAGCTGCAATGAAATGTCGAGGCCACATCCTACATCAGGACTGGCTTGCATCTGCTCTTATACGAAGAGTGAGAATTTTTGTGTGTGTGTGTGTGTGTGTGTGTGTGAATGTGCACTGCCCTGAAAGGCACAACCCGCACGACGAACGCGTTCACCACCTGCTCTTAAACCCCTCTACGAGGGGTTAGCAAATGAACGCGAGAACGTCAATACAAACCAATCACTTATTTCGCCAGGTTCGCTGCGTGTACACAACGTCACCAGACCGCGTACAATGGTGGCCTCACTCAACAAAAAAAGTAAATTAATTATTCAATTAATTGAGCAGTCGTCCAATTGTTCCAGTTAAATTACAACGCCAAGGAAGTCGTGTGCAACGAAGGGCTCAGTAAAAGAATGGCTTGACTTTCCAGTGAACGCCGTTCCCTGTGCTACGAAGAGTAACGTGCGGGTGTATCTCGCTTCCCGGATGCTACGAAATGCAGTGGCTCAGCAGGAGCTCATTGATGGCCGCATTTTATGCTGTTAAAAGTCGTTCACCTCTCCACTCACGAGATCCGGTCGCACGGCCGAATCGGGAAGCGCACGTTTCCTCAATCGCCTGTCGTCACTCGCGTTTCGCTGCGTATACATGAATCCCGCGTATATGCGTGCCGAACTAATGGACAGCGAGTATCCCGACTTCACACGGCAGACGCGGCGTCGGCCGAGTTTGCGAAACGGCCTCGCGGGCATAGATAGAATCCTCAATAGCGCGAAGATCGACGAGAGCAGGCAGATTTTCTCTTTCATCATGTTCGCCTCGTATCAAAGCCGCCCCGCCGTCACACCGCGAGAAAAAAAGATGCCACCTCGGGGCGAAGAACACAAGATACCTCCGAGGCCCGCGGTCATTCCTATACAAACAGAACGCGCGCAACAACAGATGCCACGGCGCGGCATCGTGGGAACTGGGGGAACCGATTAAATGGAGCGATTCTCTCGCCTTCGCTTCTTTTCCTCGTCTTATTTGCCTCCCGAGCGCGTTTTGTCGGTCACCACTACGCGGAATGACGAGATCTAGACGCTGGTTGCCGGCGCGCGCGAGAGAGGCGCCGCGGTAATGCGGACCCGCAGTAATAAACGCGCGCGCGCGTTTCACAACGGCGCGTCGCGTCAAATGCAGCGGAGAACGCTCGAGGGTGCAAGTTGGAGGGAGGGAGGGGGTCCGTGGCGGCGTCCCTACGCGTAGTGGCGTAGAATGCGGATTTCGCGAAACCCGACATGCAGCGAGAAACCTGCTGTGCGTGTGTGCGCACACCCAACCACCACCAACGCCCCGCGCGGACCAAGCTGCGCGGGCAGACCGTTGCGGCCAGAGCAGCCAAATGTGGTCACGCTGCTTTGTTTCCGCGTTTGCAAGCGTGAAACGACGTCCTCGGTGGCCGAGCGCTCTCCGCCTCGCCGACACCGTGCTTCGTCTCGCCTGCGGCCGGATTGGGATAGAGTTTGCTGGTTGTTTGTTTTTCTCTATGCGTGCTTCGTTTTTCTTCCCCCTGCTGCACGCAGGTTTTTGCAAACATCGTCGCGGCAGATCCATTGGGCGAGCGCTGTTTGCACATGTACTCGCATATCTGTTGGCCTTGTTTCTAGGCGAGTTTGGGCGTTGGTTAGAACCTGCGTGCGTGCAGGGTTCAACTCAGCTTGCCTAACGCTTGTCTGTCTCGCATTAATGCGCAAGCTGAATATGTCGTAGTATCACAGATTGAGTAAGAAATAAGAACGCGCACCGCACAATATAGAACACGCCACTTTAATGCCAAGTAGTTTTTCATGCAAATAATAGCGCTTCGCTGCGACAGCGGTTGTGTCTCCGCCCTAAATTGATGTCTGACATAGTGAACGTAAATGGCATCCGTCGCACATGGTAACGAGAAATATCCAAACCCGCCTGAGCACAGCCTTATATATATAGGCATGCTATACGGGCCAGCCTAGCACGTGACTTTAAAGGTTTTTGTTTTTTTTCAATTAGAACAAGGCGGAAAATCGCAGGGATTCAGGATTAGTCCTCAAGTTGTACATGTACTACGTCAGTAATCAAGAATGTGGACATGGAAACTGCCACCGCGGTAGCACAATCGCTAGTGCAATGCACGCGTAATGCGGAGTGTGTGAGTTCGGCTCCCGCCGGTGGGACCTCGTATTTTTTTCGTCCGCTTTTAGTTGTTTGCCTAAATGTGCAAGTAGTGGTTTTATCTTGCTGCCTTTATTTCCGTCTAACCTCTCGTACATAGGCGAAGACACCCCTAAACATCGATGTTATACGGAATAATCCGTTTTCTATGTACTCTACCGCGAGAGTACAGAGTTTCAATTAAGCTGCAGTGGTGTGTCGCATAGATGCGTTAAGCCTTAAACAACGAAATATTAAGAAAAGCCGCAACAATGTCGGACTATACCGAGGTGCCAAAGCAGTGGAGGAAATGTCAAAGCGGCTCGAAAAGAGAGCTAGGGATGAACGGAAAACAAGAAGAAAGCCTGATCTCTGGGCTGTATACTTTGTCATTTACTATAATATATAGCACGTTGATTCTGCGCAAGCGAACTGCAATCTACAAAACTTCTGCGAATGTTTTCCTTCTTTTCTCATTTGAAGTAAGATTGGTCAGCCGCAAATGGGCTGACCATATTGATCATATCCCAAGCGCCTCTGGCACTTTTCAAGTTGGCGCAACCATAATAGCGGCCGAATCAAAGGTCACAGACTTGCTCTTAAGTTACCTCCATGTTCTTTTTTTGTTTGATTTTTAATTTTATTTCGTAATTTCAGCCAATGGCCCTTAAGTGCTGCGTCACTCTAGCGGCGGTTTACGGTTCGCTGCTGCGTGCTTGCACGACGGCTCTGTTACAATCGACGCAGTATTGATGTTTTTTGCGTATATAACACATGATCTGTATAACGTGCTATATACCGAAGTGCCTTTCGAGAGTGACTTGTATCTCAAAACAGTGCTTGCCCGCTGCCGCTGTTACGGCGTTGAAAAGCTACGCCAAAAATCAAATGCCGCAAGTAACCGCGCGCGTTCGTCGCGTTGAGAGCCGTGGTCAAGGCCAGTGCATCCAGTGCACCATTGTGCGCCTCCGAGAAGCGTATTATGCACCGAGCTTGAGGCAATGACGGTTCGCGCCGACACTGCTTGGCTCCCTGTGCGTACAGGGCGCCACAAGAGAAACATTAGGCCGGCAGCCGCGAGCACCGTCGAAGGAGATCGTTTGACAAGCCGCCGTTGTCGCCGTTTCGCAACTTCAGCGCCGTGTGCGCGCCAGCAACGCGATCAGCGCTCGGTGCCGCCGTTGATTGAGCGGCGCGCCCGGTCAGCTGTCATTGTGGCGTGCAAGCGTCTCTGAGTTTGGGATTTCGTCTGTCGCTGATCGACCACCGTTTTGTTTCCGGGCTCCTGGAAGGCGTCGAGCGGCATGCACATCGTATAGCCGTTCTCTTCCCGCTTCCCGAGGCCACGCTTACATAGTTTGTTCGTTGCGAGCTCTCGTCGGTTCCATTACTGGACATGATTAGGGTCCCGTTGCGCGAGCTGCCATGACAAGAGTGCGGCGGTCGGGTCTGTGCGTATGCGAGACGTTGAACGGCCGGAACGGCGTTCCCTGGCGGTACAGCCGAGCTGGAATATATAGTCACCTGGGCTATATGTTTCGCCGCTTACACCTTGTAGGAATAACGGTCGTCATACAGTTCTGTGCCATCAAGAAATAATAAGGCCAAATTCGTCGACATTGATTTCTCGAGAGCAGCTATGTTTAGAAGGCGTTTATTATTATTATTATTATTATTCAGCATCTTTGAGCGTTTGCTACACTCTCGGGCCCGGACGTACCACGGGAGAGATAGAGCCTCAATTATAATTCAACTGTGGGCCTTGAACCACGAAAGGCTTCACGATGTGCGTGTCACGTCCGTAAAAGCGCTCGATGACATCGCTTGGTTTCTAGTCCCTATGCGACGGCGAGCTCAAAAAGACAAGATATGCATTATCCTGAATGCGAAACTGGTCCCATATTCACAAAATAACAAATAAAAGAATCTTGCGCTACAATTTTTCGTAAGAGCAAATTTCTTGGTTTGCGCGAACAGGCATGTTTGGTGCTGTTTGCTCTTACCGCACGAACACGGTTTTGAAACATAGTTTTAAAACATGGTATATGTGCATGCACCTCACTTAGTAGGGCATACTTTAAACAAACTGAGTTATTTAGAATCGAACATCTAACGCAATGTTTCCGGACCTTCTATACGTGTTGTTTCCACAAATGCGCGTTTGATGCGGGCCTCACGAGGGGAGGGGTGGTAACGTCAAACCGCAAAGGCAGTTGCGCCTAGACTTACAAGCGCCAGTTCAGGAGGTGCCGTTCTCATGTTCTTTTTCGGCGTTTTCTCCCTACTCAAGCCCCCACCTCCCCCTTTTTTCTTGAAAACTCCCACAGGCACCTAGGGTCGTGAACTTGAGGGCTGTTACCTCACGACTATCCGACTGGCACAAAACTTGCGGCGCCGCCGACAAGAAAAATCCATCACGAAAAGTCTTGCGTTTCTCTCTCTCTGTGCGTGTGTGTGTGCGCGCGCGCTTTTGTCTGTTCCTATTTCTTGCTGCCCGGCAGCGCCCCTCAGCTAAGCAATAAACGAATTTCTCACAAACCACACGCATCAGGGAGGTAACCGCTGAGCCCAGAAACTGATGCAATAAGAAAAGAGCAACTGAGGGGGCGAAAAAAAAGAAAAAACAACGAAACATGAGAGCTCGCAGTGAAATGGGTCCCTCGGGGAAAGCCGCAGTGCGCCCCACAGCTTCTCCCTGCACTTGAAGGCGCGGCGCCCACTGGTGGGAGGGGCCGGCAGCACCTGACCCAAGGTGCGCGCCCTTCCATCTGAGGGATACCCGCAGTGCGGCCAGCGGCAGCTGCCTCAAGGGGTGGCGGGTGAGTGCAGCAGCGGCTGAACGAAGCTTCGGCCTCCCCGGCCGCCTGCGCGTGCATGCGCGCTTGGAAGAGGCCACGCCAAAGCACGGTAATTATTCCGCCGTGCGCTCCGCAGCACCGGCGGCGGCGTCCTCACGACGACGCGGTGCTTTCTCCCAGCCCCCGACGGTCCAAGCGCAGAGCGGACCCAAGTTACGTTTGACCCGGTACGGAGGTCGTGCGCTGTATCATTCCGCCCTTTTACTTGCCTTTGAAGCGGCTCCACTCGGGACTGTGCGGCCTTCAAACGCCGAGAAGTGTCCCGATATTCGCTTGCGGGCTTGGCAAGGCTGTATAAAACTGAGAGAATCCGTTCTGTCACTGCAAGAGACCGCATAAATCTGTGTACTATGTACTATACAAGTGGCTGTACAGCAAACGTGGCGACGTATACAATGTCGATGTTCTGCAGTTTTCGCACTACCTGCCCATTTCTTCCGCAAGTGACTGCCGGTGGCGCCATGGTTGTGTTGGTCCAGCGAAACGAAAGGGCCGCAATTTCTAATCTAAAAGCCCATTTCGTGATCCTAAACTCGCAAAGTCCAAAGGAATTGACAACGCAGCAAATTCTTAAGATATCAACGGCCGTTATTGTCGACAACAGCAATATAATGCGTGCCGCGCATCACCATGATCATCAAGGTCGTCGTCCTGTCCCCTCCTAGCGATATCTAATTAGTTATCGCCTGCGCCAGCGCAACCAATCTGTGCTCGCAAATTTGATATTCTCACTCTATCTCAAGCTCTACCGCCCTCGACGACGTTTTCCATCCTTTGACATCCTTTTCACTATAGTGCAACATAGACCATCGGTTGTCTGCGCTCGCATTCATACGGCCTGCCCATCTCCACGCCAAATTCGTTATTGCCGCTGCAGTATCATCTATACACGTGTTATATTCACGCTTACTGGCTTTCAGAAGCGAATGTGTCAATCGCAAACGAATCACTTGCATCCATTTGAAGGAAAAGGAGACAGGCATAAGAATGTGCCTGTCACCTGGTATAGGATTAGATTTACCGGGTACAAGGACGAAAGAAGCGAGCGTTTGCGTGTTTCGAAGGTATATACGACATCATCAATGAGCAAAAGCGCATTTACACATCCGCTCTGCAACTTGTGCACTGAATACCCATTCGTCTGCCTAACAATGCGTCATATTGCATAACCACGGGCAGTTGTTAGACAATCGCGTTACAGCGAAATTTTTATGTAAATATCTACGAGTTATTCACATAATGATTCTCAGGCGACGGGCGCATTTCCGCTTTCGAGTGAACTGTCGCAAGCAACCCTTGGAAGCTCTGACCGCGAGCACTATACGCATATGCCGCAGGCAGTTCAATGTTGTGTTCGAGGCAGCGTATGTTCTAAACCAGGGGTCTCGAACTCACCTCAGCTAGCGGGCCGCAGTCATGAAATTTAGTCTCCCGATGGACCGGGTTGGTGAAGGCCTGTCCATTCCATCATCTTATCTCATATATGGGTCATTTCTGAAGGGGATTTGACGTCAGCTTTCTAGAAACATATTGATATTGATCTCTAGAATGACTGAAATCTGGACGCCGATTCTGAAATATACAGCTTTTGCTCCACCGTTTTGGTTTAACACATGCATGGTAACCTGCCTCACATAAAAAAAAATGCAGTCACGTCTGTGTAGCTGATGAACATGCTTATTAAGCGAATAAAAAAGAGTATGGGGTGAAGACAGTCATGCGTGGGCCGCGGGTCGCTAGCGAAAGGTCCGCGGGCCGCGTGTTTGAGACCCCTGTTCTAAACTGTGCGGCCGCGATAAAGACAGTTGATTGCACAAACACAAAGCTTTACGAGCCAGCGACGCGCTGCAGGGTGCAATCGGCGAGCACGCGCGCACTCAGCGAGACATCGCGAGAGAATTGGTTACATACATTATAGCTCGGCAACTCGAAAACCAGCCTGCTCCACTCACAAATGGGACAGTGATGCTGACTAAAACGAAGAAGTGGGGATATATTAGCTTGCCTGATGGTATGGTATGTTTCACGGTATTTGACGAAAAATAGGGAAATATATAGATGTTGGTTGCGGCGCCGCGCAACGGTGAACGCGGCTTTTCAGTAAGGCTTTTTTTTTTTTTTTTGCAGACTATATGTTGGTTCACGCTGAACTATAGTCAATTACAACCTAAGAATAAATACAAGCTCCATCCACAGTCATCACTGTCCCACCCAAAGAGAATTTGCATTGACGTTCCATCCAATCACGTTTACTCACTTCCGTGACGTCAAGCACTTTTCGGCTGTTTCAGATAGTTGGTGCTCCCATACAGAAACATTTTCCTTTCGCTGGTTTCATGTCGAAAACTTGAATGTCCTGGCAAACTGCATCCCAAATTGTGACATCACTGCTTAGCCAAAGGTCATATTTTAAGTATAGGAACGACGAACCTTTAGTTTTCGGTATTCGTGGTATTTACTTTATCACAGAAAAAGTACTTACGGCTCGAAATGAAACCTTGCACGACTCTCCTACATATGTGATTGACAAGCGCGCCGAGGTTTTGCGGGCGGAGCTTGTATTTATTCTTAGGCTGTAAACCGATTACAGTTATAACGTGAACCTCTGTACGCCAACATAGTCACGCCCATGTGTTTCGCGGGGGCCCCACACACACACTGCGCGACTCACTGCAAGGGGACGGGCGAGGGTAGCACGAGAGAAGCCGGTAACAGTTCGCGTGCTCCAGAACTTGACGCCCGGTGGAACGAAATGGTCTCGGGGCGGGCTGTCCACGCCGGGCGGCTGACCGGCAGGCCAGGTTTGGGGCTGCCTGACTTGATTCCGCTGGCGGCTGCAGGCTCTCCTTGCCTCTCTTCCGGGTCGTCCCACCGGGGTATACACTCGGCGCGCCTGTCCACATGCGCAGCGATCGCTCTGAGGCCGGTAGCACAGGCCACGTACACTTTATACCTCTCAGTCATTCGGGGGAAAATACAGTGCAAATTGAGGCCTGTCTCTTGTATATATGTAATGTCGGCAGCAGCGGGACGGAAAGTTCACTGTGCAGCATTTACATGGACTTAACGCCACGGACTGAGTTCGAGTGCGTACTCAGATTGGAAAGTTTTGTCGTTGCACATTTTCGGGCTATGTGAGGTATGTACCACTCGTTATTTGTAATGCACCCTCCGTACTACGAAACGTTCTGTTCTTTTCCAAATGGATTGCTACGGAGAAGCTGAGGTGCATATCACCCCCGACTACTCCTATTCTGTAAGTTCTGCCGCGAAAAAAAAAAAAAAAAAAGGCGGTTGCCCATAAACAAAACGTGAAGAAGTAGAAGAAAAACGTATACGAAACTGAAATAAATAAAGAAAATAACATGGCAATTGACAGTTTACTTGAATGGGTTCAGTTTGCAATAGAACCTTCACACGCACATATTTCTATATCCTACGCTCGGCATACATCCTCGTCTACAGAGGGTATAGGAAACGCGTATACGAAATAACCTTTACAGAAAGTGTATTGCTGTATATCATATTACGCATCAGCCGAAGTAGCCCCGGCATTAGAGCCACATTTCTCGGTGGCTGGTTCACCTTGATGACATACATCCACCAGCATACCTTCGAAAAGATGAACACAGTGCACTCTATCAAACCCATAGCTCAGAACTCGGCCAGTGGCGTAATAACGAACGCTTAAAAATTCAAGATGACGCGGGCAAAAAGCATTCGCACTTTTCTCTCAGCAGCTCATAGGCGGAAGCCATTGGGACGGAATAAGGAGTGGGGTCAGACGCCACTCATTTGTCTCTCGCCACAATACTTTCGCCTCCATTCTAGTAAACGATTGTGAACTGCCCACAATTAGGACACAACTCCACAGCTAGAGTGTGAGCTGCGCACAACTAGCCCCTCAAGATGTTCTAATTAACTATACATCTGCCTCCATATTGATCGAAGTAAAGCGTAACTTATTCATCACACTGAATACATGCCAACAGAAAGAATACTTTTCTTGATATTCGTCGATGAAGTAAATAAGGAAAAGGGAGTAGCCGTCGCCAGGATCTATACGGTAAAAACTTGCCTGTTATCTCAATAACGATACACAGTGGCTTTTTGAGCTAGACCTACATCACCCACTGATATTGAAAAAGATGAGAAAAATAATATCGCACTGTGCTTTCACAAAACGGCTGATAGCGGGTGCTCGCGTGGATTCCCCGCGGATGATTTGGGTTCTTGAGCGCGGCTGCCCGCTCATCCAAAACGAAGCTCCGAATTTTTTTCTCACGCGTTCGAACAGCCGTTCATATAAACATACAGCGGGAAGGCCTGCGCGAGACCTAGAACTGTCAGGTCGACTTCAACGAGCAGGACGAACAGTAGCAGCGTATATATACCGTATATGCTGTCACGAGGACGCGACGGTATACATGCCTCGTATACGTACTCAATCTATCTGTGTTGGCCGGGAGCAGTCGCACGCGCGTGCCGGTTGAACGGAGGCAGCTGCAGTGACGCTGGCGCGACTCACTGACCCACGCCGTTTTTTGCGACGCTTTCCCATAATGCCAACCGCTGCGGCAGTTGCTTCATGCGCCTGCTCACGCGACAGAGCCCACGTATATTCTCACCTGTTCAAGTGTTTCCTCTACTCAAATCAACTCTTTGTTCTAGCGCCAACTTCACGACGGAGCTGCTGGAACGGCCGTTCGGCGTGCATATATTTTGAGAGGCAGTCGGTAGCTGGAGAAGTGCAATAAAATGGCCTCGTTTAATGTGAACTCACGAGAGATTGCGCCTTTATACGCCGAGTATGACCATCTCTCCATGTGCCACGTGGACATCAACTGGAAATGGCCTTTGTCGCAAGTGTCATTTTCTGAGGGGCGATTACTCGGTATCGTCGTAGAGGACTTGATTTTTTTTTTCTTTTGTACACATTTGCTCAGCATATGCGCAAATAAATGAACGACTAGTTCAATTGGCCTTGCTCATTGGCACGTACTTGTGGCGCTACTATTAGTTCGAGATTATCCATGTCTACCTGTCTTGTGCACTCGGTCTAGAATGAGCGAAGCTGAGGCGCCAGAAGAATCGGATTGGAATTGAAATTGGATAGAACAATAGCATTTACCCGCTGCCACTTACTAACATTTCCCGAAACATGCAATAAACAGGACGCGCAAGAGAGGAGATACTGAAGCAAAGGCAGGCAAGTTAACCAATGCGCCCGCTTGGCGAACGTACGCACGTGGGAAAAGCCAAACACGGACAGAAGGGGAGTCAGTGTTCTCACACCCGCAGATGAATCTTCACTCATCTACAAGTGCTCGCCTAGCCTAGTTGAATTCAAGAAGCGCGTTAGCGTGGGCCACCCACGCGCAATAGCGCTTTGGTGGCCTCGTGCATATATGCATATATATACTACCTATAGAGTTCCTCGGCCAAGGTCCCAGGATATCTGCTTCTGAGAACAACAGTCCGTCGCCTAGGCGGCGGATACGCAGAGCGTATCTTTGATAGTTGAAGGTTGGACAGTGGCACAGAATGTGCTCTGTTATATTTTCATGACATCCACAAGAGGGACATGCGTCGCTGTCGGCAACGCTGAAGGCAGGTTAGCGGTGCCCGCTTGGCTTCGTGGGCTTGGCGCGCAAGAAAACGCCGTTACACCGGTATCATTTATTTACCACGAGCGAACTAAAGCCGTCCTACGTTCGCGCGTAGATAATATAACCCCAGCTTCTTTGAATCCTCGTTCCGGGGGAAAATGTGTGTCTCTGTGACGGGCTTTTTGCCTGACTGCGTATATCAACGACACGGAGAAATCCAGGATCGGCCGATTCCGGGCGACACTGCAGGACGTCTTCGAGTTCGCGCTATTGAATTCAGAACTGCGCACTGCACGGAAGAGCGCGGCTGGGCGAGAGCCGGAGTGAGCTGGGAATTTCGCACGCGGATGGTCATGCCGCGTGCAAGGCCGCCCAGCTCGAAGAAGGCGTCCGATGCAATCCGACGCGCAGTGGTGAACGGCCCACGCTCAATGTTCGCGCATAATTGGTCGCGTCCCGTCTGGACACCGTGTGCCGCGAAGGAGCCGATAAATCACCCTCCCCTTACCATGCAACCTCGAGCACTCGGTCGGCGCTTGGCGCACACCAAGACACATCGCGCGCGGACTGGTTCCTATAGCGCGCACGCCATGTATGTGACGCTTTTCTTTCCCTACTTTTTTGCCTCCGCATCGTCGCTGCTAGGTTATTATTCCCACGCTGCCTGCCTGGAAAAAGAAATGTCCTCCGCGCCGGGTGGCGTCTCATCGAAAATATATTGCGGTAATCTGATCTTAAGCAAATCCTCCATCGGTGGCGGCTAGCAGGCCCCGCGCACCAACTTCAAGCACACGCAGTGCACACACGCTCCATCAGTGCATGGTGTGCAAGTGCCGGACTATATATATACTCGAGAACATCTGAGAATGGCGTGCACATGCTCATGCCTGTGCGCCCATGCCACAAAAAAAAAAAAAAAAGCCCGGCGCATTGCGACAGACTTGCTAATTGAGGTGCTGAATAAAGAAGAAAGAGTAGAAATGAACTTGGAGATAAGACACGCTAAAGCGTTGCGCGTTCACGTGCTGTGTCCACAATACTATGCGCCCCTCGGCACAAGGCGACTGCGTGAGTGGTAGTTTCCTTTTTTTTTTTTTGTTGTTCGTTGCCTTGACACCGGAGGTCCTATTACTTTCGAATGAAGCTGTCGGACTGGATTATTCGTAGTGGCGCCATAAACACAGCTGACTTACTGGCCGCTCGTCAAGCCGATCCGGCAGAAGCACCGAGTGATTTTCTTGCTACAGCCATAGAGACGATAGCGCTTAGTTGCACATCTCAAGAATGCAGCTATCTGAAACGTAACCCATCGCATACTTGTTGACAAGTCTACTTATGCAACAGAGCATAGCATCCGCTGCTTCGGGCGTGCAGCAGTCTGTATATATATTTTGAAAAATACGTGTTGAAGACGATGCAAAGGGTAAGGTGCACACCTGCTGCTAAGCTCGTGACTTCGTAGGTTCGATTCCGAGCCCTTGCGGACGCATTCTGTTGAGGTATATAGGATGCAAAAAGGAATGCGTACTTAGATTTCAACACCTTCGTTAAAGAAGTTTAAACAGTCGCAAGTTGCCCACTACGGTGTCTTTCACGGTTCGTGAGCTGCTTTGGGACGTTCAATACCATAGTTTGACTTGAAGTATGCAGTAACGTTGGGCAGCGCCAATGCCAGATCCGTGTAGCCTATAAGATTTCGACGTCTCCTATGCACCAAGAAAGAAAGATAACGCCGACAGAGTAAGCAGCAATTCCTTCCCACATTCCCATAAAAGATGAGGTTGGAGAAATAACAGCTCTTTCAGAGCGGTCCCTCGTAGAGCACAATGTAGGCTATTAATTCAGTGTGTACGGTCACGTCGTTGATGCATCTATAGTCAATCGTTTGGGGTCACTGACTTCAGTACATGCCGCAAGAGAGACATGGATGATTATTAAAAAAAAAAAAAAAGATAATTACAGCACTGTGGCGCGCGTAGTCTCGGACGAATAGAATAAGACCGGACGTTTCCTTTCGATCATGTTCGATATATTTTTATTCAGGCACTGTTTTGGTTCCCCATGTGCATTACTGACACTTCGCGCGAAGTACCCCACTGAAATAATCGGAACGTCATACATGTATACATCTGTTTATTCAAACTATATCGGTGACGTGGCGTCCACTCAAAGACGCAGGTGTGTTCTTTGTCTGAAAGCATCGGTGCCAGGTCCGTAGCCAGGGGGGGGTGGGGGTGAAGTAGGTGTTTTTTACCAAAAATAAATAATGAAAATAGGTGTTTTTCTCAAATAGTCAAGGTTTTCAGCAAGTGCCCCCCCTCCTCGAATAAAATTACTGGCTACGGGCCTGATCGGTGCGTTAAGAGAGTGGCCTTCCATGAAATCTCAGCCTGCTTCGCTCGAGCCATCAAGTGTCGCTCCGATTTCTAGTTGAGTAGGCATCTCTTTTACTTTCTCATAACTATAAAAATACGAATAATATACACCCAAGAGAAAAAAAAATCAGCCTCGTGCGCTTGTAGACATGACTGAGAAGTAGTTCATAAAACTTAGCACAAAGGCACGCAACACGATGATGAGCGCTCTTTCCCCAGAAGAGACCAAACAAAAAGATCCTACATAGGTTAATTAGGGAGGCGCCCCGTCAAAGATATACATTGTCGATGAAAGGTGGTGAAAACGGCCTGGCAAAAGTCGGCTACGCTTCACCAATATACTCGATGCACATATTTCGATTGTGCTTGAGGTTAGTTTTACCGTTATTTTTCGTTTGCTGAGCCTTTCCGAGTCAAGAAAAAGCGTAAAGCACTTGTGTTTTGAAAGATGCTTTTGCAGATGGTTTGTCAAGACTGCGGAGCTATCAAATATATTCGTATGGCTCCTCGAACGCATCCCCCCCCCCTTTTTTTTTTCGATCGATCTAAACCGAGGCTTCTGCGTGTGCCCACAAAAGCCTTGGTCTAGACGGATGACACACTCAAGCTGAAGTACATACGGTGACACCGGAATCAACTTATCCTTCCATCCGTGTAAAGCTCCCAGCCTGGAAGCTTTAAAACACATCCAGGCTTTAAACCTTAAGAGCTGATTTTCACATGCACTGATGACAGAATTCTCAGCGCAGAACATACCATGCAAGACACTATAGAGTGGAGGTGCCTGAACAGTGACTGTTTCGTAAAATTAGACCATTAAGGTATCGTAAGAAGCGGCTGAGAGTTCAGTTTTTAAAAGGCAAGGCTGTACCTGGCGCTATATCGCGCTAAATGAAGGTAAAGTACGCGACTGTTCAGATTGGTGACTGGTAGCACGCATTATATCATAAATTAAACAACGTTCTTTTGGTGTTTTGCTAGTGTTTTGCGATCCCATATATTGGGCCCACCGGTTAGCGTATGCCTTACTTGAATGCTCCGATGAACCAATGTGGCACATATACGAAGTTACTTCAGTTACTCGTCAGGAAACTTACGCGCTAGGCGCAACCTGGCGGCTTACTTGGATATAACCACCATTAAAGAGAGTACTGCGGACTGTAATCAAAACACGAAGCATTTTTACAACTGCAGTTTATTACTAGCATGTACTAAGCCTACCATGACCTGCTTATGGTCTGCTGAGCCTCATGCTCCCTGCACGTTCAGCACTTGGGGGCACCATACATGCCGCGTGTTCGGGTAAATCAGCGCTTTGAAATCGCCGACTTTCTAAATGGTGAGGCAATCCACTGTTTCACTGCGCAACTACTTGACTTGAAATATGACTCGCATTCTTTTTTTTTTTTTTGGAATACGCAGCCTTCGGAGTGTTCATCGTAGCTTAGCAGGCGCTTCGCTTCTAAAACACCAGGACGTCCTGTTACTCGCTCTTGCAAAAATCAATAAGCGTCTGAATGTTGACGGGTCGTTTCGCATCGGCGATATATCTCGAGTTGACCAACCTCGCCATGGAGAACAAAAGTAAACCCCGTGTTTGTGAACGAGTGAACGTCGTCCGAGGCGCGAGGGAGAAAGCGCCCCGGAGCGCATATCCGGCGCGGACCCTCGGGTGATGTCACGGGACGTTGACTCTTTTTTTTTCTCTCCATCGCGCAGGACGCGCGCGCGCACACACCGTGCCTGGGGGCACCGAGCCGACCGACCCACAACACAACATCAACTCACCGAGAATGTGAAGTGCCGCATGGGCCGAGCCGGTGTGGGCAACATCGCACGACGACGTGGCCCCTGGTGGGGCATCCAGAGAGGGGCGACGCGCTATCCACGGGCACGCATCACACGGGGCGGCGAACAACCAGAGGAACGAGCAGACGACGAGACGGAGGAGGGCGACGATGCCTCGCCGAAAAATGAGGAGCCCAGAGACCGACCCGCTGCTGCAACGCTGCTGGCTTCCACTGACAATGGCAGGCCGGTCCACCAGTGCGGCTGCTATCTACGACGACGGCCCTCTGCGGCGAGGAGAAACGGGAGAGGGGCTGCGAGAGGAAGAGCCTGTCCGCCTCTTCTTTTATTTGCAAGGAACTTTGTCTTTTATTGCTTCGGGGCGCCACTGCTACTTTGCGTAGCTTTTGCGCGTGTGTTGGTCCGGGCAGCCGACCGCCGTTCCCCCCCACCGTGAACTCACCTGGTGGGAAAGGTGGTGCCGCCGTCGGTGAGGAGGCAGCGAGGGAACATCTGCTCGTCCACAGTGGGAGAGCAGGAGAGGAGTTACACTGAGAGCAGAGTCAGAGTGTACTCGGTCGTCGCGTTGATTTGGAGAGTGAGCTGTAGGAAAGGGGACGAAGTATGAAGTCGGAGAAGGAAAGTATAGCTGCATGGTGTACAAGGGGCCGCAGGGACGCAGCGCCATCCAGGGAACACCGAAGGCGAAGAATGGAACGACTGTAAGCGATGTGTAGTAATCTAATTAAAAGAAGGGCTGCAAAATGCAGCCCGGTTGTATGTGGTGAGAAATTATGCTTACTAAGTGCAGTAGGGCTGTTCTGTTTTTATTAACACGATGATGAGCAGACGGCACCAGTAATAGATTCTTCAATGTACGTATCAATAATATTTAATTTATCCCAGGACATTTCTAGTCCACTGGTCATCTATAGCACATTTTTTTTCTGACATTCGGATGTCCCACGGAAGCAAATTCATCTTCGTGGTGAAATAAAGGACATCCAGTAGAACCATCGGTAGCAAGATCCATCAGCAGCAAGGATGTTGTGAAAAAAGCATCCTGGGTGTGTTCCTTGCACAATGTTGACATTTTTAACATTTCTGAAGAATTCCTTATTAACAAGAACAATGTTGGCTATGGTTATTGACGATGTAACACAACACGTCAGGATTTTCAAGAGCACAATCTTTAGCTAGCGGAGTTTGCCTCCGCAATTGGAAAGGCGATGTACTCGAACGCGGAAACGCGGACACCAGGTCCATCCACTATACATGCGCACATACTGAGAGGGCTGGCGCAATCGCTCTCAGCTGGATCAGTATCATCCTCTGCAGAGTAGTTGAGAGGTAGAATTCTCGACTGTCAATTTGTTGGTCGTATGTTCAAAATCTTCAATCGCATGCAAGGAGAACTTTTTTTATAATTTTCTTGCTTAGGATGTTGGCTTCAAGCGACGGCAGCCGTGGATATCGAAGCAACAAGGGCAACGACCCCATAACAGCTGTTACTGCGAAAGTTGCCTTATCTAATCACGAAGCATTGCTTGGATATAAATTTCGAGGATGCGTTCCTTTACAGTAATATTTACAAGAATTAGAATATATCATAGAAGAAAATTCCTTCGAATGTTTTTTTTTTATTGAAGATTCGGTAATAAGACAATTTCTTCAGAATTACCTCCACCTACGAGTAATGCCTTTTAACGTGACTTTGGGTATTTAACAGACGGGTAATTAAATAAATTAGACTTACTATATTAACAGAGACAGCTAGACAGTTAATCATAATGGAAAACAAAACCCGCCAATCCAGGAGTTCATAACCGTTCGCAGGCATGCAAAACCTTTACGCTGTTGTTTTTTCTCAGAGTAATGAATTCTGCCAGCTTTCACTCGTCTAGGAAACCTAAATTGAACTGCTGAAGTGCGCTACTCTAACCTGCTTAGTGAACCCGATAAGGGATGTCACTGTTTACGCTTCGCCGCCGAGCAACCATGAAGCATACGTCCCTACAACGGTGTAAGAAAAGGCGAGTGTCGATTCAGCGGTAAATGTGAGAGAGCTACGTCACAGCATTATGTCGGACGATACCGGTGGGTTCAATCAATTCTAGATGATGATCTTTATTAGCATCCTCTTAGAAACGTGGTGGCGACCAATAGTCACCTAACCTGTTTGTTGCAATCATGTATTGCTCCGCCTATTACAATCTGGCATCTCTGCCATCTTTTCCTTTTTTGCTCTGTACAAGCTTGTGTTTTTATAATGGACTGCTATCTACCTCTTCATAACGACTCCTGTCCTATCAATCTCATCCATGCTTCTTTTCAACCAATACGTAAGAGTAGTAAACAGCGCAGCCAGGTGGCGCATGCCCCGCCCCTTGATGGTTGGTATGCACAAGGTGAGACCTTTACATTAGGTGTTTATAGACTAGTCCCCATTACATGTGAAGAATGAGTACCAGTAGATGTTTACTGTACTACAGGCAGCTGCGCTCACGATGGGCCCCATGCAGTTTTCTACAAAAATATTGCTGAAGGGAACGCTCGTGCTGCGATCGTTCAGCCACCATGGAAATGATGAATAATATGTGCATGAATTTGTCTAATCAACGCACTTGTTCCTTCAAGCGTCCTCGTGTCTTTGTTTGCTATGATTTATACACTTTTCCAAAGCCTGCATTTTGGACCGGTCCTATTTTTGTAAACGCGGAAGGAAATAAGAACCTGTGGACATTCATAATTAACACGGAAGTGTGCAATTGGTGTCGCGATATCTCCTTGAAAATGACCAGTTTTATCATAGTCACATAGTCCACGCGCTTGAAGCTGTGAAAACGAAAGTTAAGCCAAATTCATGCACTACATATCATTCCCCTGCTGGATCAGCCACTATTCTGGCAGCTCCGGTAAACAACAACGCAAGAATTCCCTAGCGTAATTTTTGTGGACACGCGGCACGATCCCGACGTGGGAGTCGCCCGCTGCGCGCTGACGCGCGCCTTGCAGGACCGCAATAAAGTTTTGCAACCAACCAACCAACGCTGTTGGGTTTCGGGTGTCTCAGCTTGCGGCTGCATCTGCGCAGAGCTGATAGACGGAGCGGACAAGGCGACGGTGAGTAAAGGCAAATTTATATACATATAAATAGAGGCGTTACATATTCGGCACTGGGGCCGACAGCTTATTGGGCTCGCACTGAGGTGCGACGACGACCTGGGCTTTCTTCGTTCGCTGTCCTCTGTCTCCCCGCGCAGTTTGGTTCTTTTGTAGCCCTGGGATCCCTTGCATCAGCCAGTAGTTCGAAGCCTCCAATCAGGAACCGCCGTTGGTCGCTGGCTGAAATTGGATCCGTGGATGAGAGGGCTTGCCGCACGTTGCGTGAGGAATTGCCGTCGGTTGCGTCAGGTGCATCGCAGGAGTTGCCGGGGGTTGCATGAGACTCCCGCCTTGGTTGGCACCCGTTGCATCAGGCCCCTTGCTGGTGTTGACGCTGGTTGCATCAGGCAGTCAATCGATGTTGACGCCACTTGCGTCAGACGTTATACCAGCTTGAATGCCTTGCCGAAGCAAGGAAGTTTGGTTTGGAAGCCCTGGCATAACAACGCGGCAGATGAGGATTATCTTTATTGGTGGCCCCTATGAAACGGCTAGTAGCCGCCTAGCCTGAATTTCTGGCTACGCAGTCAGTAGCCACGTAGCCAGAAATTTTTCTAGCTATAAAAATTACGGCGTTGTGTAATGGGTTGACCCACCCCCTCCTCCAATCATCTCCTTTGCATATGCTAATGTCTGACAATGCGGCAGTTTGAGCACGTTGGTATTCCATCTTGAAAAAACTAATTTATTCTTGTGGTCCACTGCTACTTATAGCACACAATCAGCCCATATCGATGCGCCAAACTCCCAAACCCCCAGATGACACTTTTAATTTGGCGTTGTCATACTCAGATAGTTAAACTTTTTTTTGTTGGTGCAATTGACGGCATGCTTACGCATTTTTTGCCCATCTTTTCAATCTCCTCTGCCTTGATTATCTCTCTTGTCAGCTGATTTCAATTTTTGTCAACAATCCTTGTGTCAAACAAGGGTACACAGCCACACTTCTCGCAATGTATCGCTAAAAAGCCACCAGTCACGTTCTGGACATTGTGCTATCAATGCATCGCTAAAAAGCCACCAGACACGTTCTGGACATTGTGCTATAAGTAGCAGTGGATCACAAGAATAAATTGTGTTGGAAGTAGCGCCTACGTTTGCATATGTGTGACTTTTTGTCGTCCGTGTTTTCCGTGCGTTCTTAGTTTTTTCAACAATGTCTGGCGCGTCACTTCATCCATTTTAGTCTAGCGTCCCAGTTCTCGTCTTAATTTTGCATTTCATACAAACCAACGTTTTTATAAGGTACTGTTACCTATACGTCTTCAATGACACCGGTTCTCTCAGCCTCTTCCCTGCACCAAACAAGACAGGAATTCCGGAGTCTCGCGCCGGCGCAGGTCTATAACTTCGGCTTTCACGTTACCGAAACGGTGCGAGCGTGCGTGTCCAGCGAGGAGCGCGTCCCGCGCGTGGTTTCATCGACGCGGTTAGTCGGGACCGTAGGGCTACGGAGCATGCTCAGGTGCAGATTGGTGGCAGACCCCGAACGCGTCTGCGGGACGCTCGCCGGACAGATAATGAGACGACGCTCCGTGGAAAGGGCAGTGAAAGGACAAAAGTGTATTCTCTCTGTATCTGTGTGCTCTTTTAATGTGAAACTTATGGCCTCCGGCCATAGGCGTGCGCACAGGGGGAGGCAGGGGGGGGGGGCGACCCCCCCCCCTATTCACCTAATAGGGGGGCGCAAAATCTACACCGTACATTGACCCTTCTAGTCACCTAAGAAGGGGGGGGGGGCAAAATCTACCCCATACATTGACTTAGTAGGGTGGAGGCACTGCGATGAACCTTCGCCTCCCCACTGATGGGGAACCCTGCGCACGCCTATGCCTCCGGCTACGTTACCTGCCGCCTTCAATCGCTGACGACATTATCTACGTTGGTCACAACTACTTCCATCCGCTTTGAATCCCAGAGCCTCTGAGAGGTGGGCACCTTTTCCGGGTCTTGATAGGATAGTATCCTGACATTCCGTCACAATGATCCGGGTAGACTCCGGACTCCGGTCCACGTGCTGTTTTTTAATTTTTCAGAGTGAAATGCTCACGGTCAAGCAGCATTAAATGAACCTCTCAGTTTTCGCCTAGCTGTATTGCGTCGTGGCACTCAAGATGGAGGCGTTTTATGTCTTTGCAGCGTGGTTACAAGCGCATCGCGGACTATAGACACATTGAATGCTGTAACATTGAATAGTGTATAGAAATGGGCGGTTGTATGTTGCATTAAGCTGCAGAAGGTGCAGTAAAACAACGAAATTCCCATTTTCTCTCAATTTCGGCGGAATTGACACTTTGCCGTTAGGCTCTATCAAACACAAACTTGAGCACTTTGACTTCTGATCATATATAGGTGTTTGTATTAAGTCGACAGTGTGTACCTTTCTGTTGTGAAGTCCGTCAGTCCCTGAGTTTCCTTCAAAACTAATTTTGTTCTGCGTTTCTTTTACTTCAAACTCCGCCCACCTCATGTACCACCATACATTGTGTCATTTATGGGTTTTTAGTGGAATTCCAATGTCAATCGACCCAGTGACTTCTGGCTAACTTTCAACCCCTCCAAAATCTTCGATTTCAAGCGGAGAACTATAATCGCCAGCATTGGCGCTGGTACTATTACTCCTTTACAAATCCCACGCACCATCTCATATTTATTGTGGCCCTATTGTAACGTGTGTTTTATAATTGCTGCATTTCTCCATACTTTTATATTCACGTTATATTGTGGATGTTTGAGAAGGTCTTTCCTCTGTTGATGTATACACAACTGGTTAGTTATACTGCTTGAATAAAGGGATGGTTTACCCTTGAATTGATATCGCGTCAGTGCATGAACTGCCCATTTCTCCGAGTTAAAATTGAATCCCAGATGTATCGCTTCTTTGCCACACGCATTTTTCCAGTTACCACAAATCCCTCGCATTACTCGCTAAGAAAAACTGTGTCGTCCGCGTACATCAGTTTAAAAATCCTCTATTTCCTCGTTTTCCAGTTACACATGCCAGTTGCGCAACTAGGATATGACAAACAAGAATCTCCACTGCTTCCATTAGGACGTACATTTCCAATAAAAAGCGATACGCGTATGGTTCTGGGTATTCGCCGTGGTAAACTGTACATGCATGTTCGGCAATGCTAAAACACGCCATGGTAGCTCTTGCGTAGTCTCACCGCGCGCCGAACACGAGATCTCGAAAGCAGCATCCGTCGTCAGCAAACAAAGTGGCGACGACGACGTCCCGAAGACTTCTCTGGTGTGAAAAAAAAAGAAATAAATAAAGAAAAAAAAGCATAGCTGATCTCCTTGTCATAGGAATCTGTATAACACGAAAGTGAAACGTGTTTTCACAGACGTAGTTGAGCGTTTGTTGTGCATTCTTTCGCGCCAAGGGCGAAGGAATGAATGCTATAGCATCAAATTGTAATGTCACGCGAAGAACGGCAACTCTACACTTGCAACGCGTTGCTCAAGCAGAAAGGACGCACGGAACGAACATACACAGGATGAGCGCGAACTAACTGTCACAGTTGTAACTTATTTCTGTGTGAGCAGCGCGCTCCTTTCGCAAAAGCGGCCGCTGCAGCGAGCGAAGTGATCTCCGTGCTCTCAACGCAAACTTGCGGTGAGAGCACACTCTAAGCCGCAAAGGACGAAAAGGGGTCTGTGGTTCGTCCTTTTGGGGTGTAACTGCACTGCCACAACCATTACTCCCTAAAGGATGAATGATTCGTCCTTTAGGGAGTAACTGTCAGGGGACGAACTATTAGTCCTCAGTTGTTTTGAGGGACGAAATGTCGGGGTGTAAAAGTTACCCCTTTTAGGGAGTAACTGATTTACTCCTCTTTTTGCATTGTAGCTGCGTAGGGACGAACTGTTACCCCTGATGGGACTAACAGTTGCTCCTTCTCGATAAAAAAACAATTTATTAGAGTTTCTGGTTGAATTACCGAGAATTTGGAGGTTGATACAGGGATTTGACGACCCCCCCCCCATATACAATTAATACACAGGAATAAACTACATTAAATTCACAACAAACACACAAGATTCGAACTCGTCACCATTGAAGTACGTAGCAGAGCGAATATTACCGGGGCTATATATGTATAGGCACCGTCTGGAAGCTTTGCGTTCTGCCATGTTAGTCAAAGTAGCAAGATTCCTTATATTAGACTTCAGTGTTTCGCAAGCAACCATTCGGTGATGACGTTCATGAAAATGTAAAATGTGTTGGATTGGTTTTTCTGCGCGCGTGTTTCGAGCGAATTTGGGCGCTTGATGAATGTATGTATATATAAACGTTCTCATATATGCTATCGTCGCTATGCCAAGCTTGCTCGCTTTTCACTGTACAGAACACAGTTGGTTATATCGTTCAGCGAAAATGTCTGTTTAATGACAGCAAAACGAAAACCTCTAAAGAAACAACCAAGTTTATTCAGCGACTCATGTCAATTCTGCAGCATCGTGCGTACACATAAATTAAACTACTTTGCTGAATACAGACGATAGAATAGCTCCCCTGCATTATAGGAGAGACAATGAAAAGTGCAATGTTTTATTCGAATGGATGCTGTCCAGCCGACGTCAGGAAGTACAACAGCACCATCGACAGCTGCTGAGAGCGTGTTCGTAGCTGCAAGATGTTGAAGACGTTTCTCAGGAGGCGCAACGCTCTCATTCATCGATTTCTTGAAAAAGTCATTACAGAAGCATTCATTATTTCTGGCAGAACTGTTCGTGCACTTGCAGTTACGTCAGATGGCGTCTGTTAGAAATGCCGCATGCGTAAAAATTAGACGAAAACTTCTCTTAATGGAACAGTTCAGAATGTGTTATGAAGTTCAAAAAACCCGTCCTCGAGTTTAACGTTTCACGATTTCACAGCGACACGCTAGTGGGCCCACTTATTTATCAATAAAGCTTGCTCTTCATTTGAACTAACAGACAATAACGCCACGGAAAGTATAGGGGGTGTTATGTGTTGTATTTAGAATATAAATGTCAAGAAAGTAAAGTGGACGAAAAGATAACTTGCCGCCGGCAGGTAACTTGCTGCCGGCGGCAAGTTATCTTTTCGTCCACTTTACTTTCTTGACATTTATATTCTAAATACAACACATAACACCCCCTATACTTTCCGTGGCGTTATTGTCTGTTAGTTCTCATTAATATTGTGTCTAACAAAGAAAACGAGCCCTTAAGAATCCTCTTCTTTCCTTTGCTCTTCATTTGAGAGATAGAAAAATGAATGATTCCTAGCATCGCTACAAACGAGCGAAATCGCCGATGCCGTCAAAGACTGCCTGTGTTAGCGGTGCTAAGCTAGATATACTATTTTAACAGCCAATCTTCCCAAATGATTTGTTTACCTTGCAATTGAAGATATTGTGCGGAGTTTACGTGAATTTTCTTTTAAAGTCGCGGAAATTTCTGATAAAGAACGCTTATTTAGGCAGCACTGAAAACAAAACTATTTTTGAACAGCTGTACTTGCTACAGCTAATGTTGAGCCTTCACCGAGGTTACCATGTTTCGATGGCCCAACCATCATGCTTGTAATTCTATAGCAGGCGCGCGGGGCAGCACTCGCGACGCTGTATAGCGCAAGCTCATCAATCATGCGTGTTTTGTTCGCGCAGAACGTGAATGTTATGGCGAATTCCACTGGTCGAGCCGGAGCAAGTTTTCTTGCTCCGCGTTCGAGAATCTGCGTTCCACTGGTCGATTCGTAGCAAGTTCGCGTTTTCCACTGGCAGATTCGGAGCAACCCACTCCGCGACGGAGCGTTCCGAGTTGCTCCGTCTTGCAGAGGTGGATTTCGCCGGAACTCCGGCAACGCGGTGATGTCGTTTCCGGTACAGTCGGCCAACTCGGTTGTCTTCAGCGTGTTTAAGGCGGGGTCTGATCACCCTGTGCACTTGTTTACATTCCTAAAATGGCGTTGTTTGACTCTGCTGGGCGAGCTTCTGGTTTGCTTCTTGCTCTGAGCGATAGCGAGAGCACGAGTTCTGACAGTAGTAGCAGCATCGATTACGACGAACCGTACGTGCTATACGAAATTATGTTCGAAGAAATGTTCCCTGACCCACTGTGCGCACGCCCGAAGATTATCGGCTACATCGAAGAAGAGATCTCCATGAGCTCGTCCATATTTGTCAGCGCACCACAAGAAAACGGCACGCCTGCTTTACGCCACTGCGGGGTCGAACTGCGCGCTTTGCAGCGGCGACCCATGGAAACGCACAGAGCGGAAGCAGAAATAGTTCCCGGAGCCAATTTACGTGACGTATGCATAAACAACTTCCGGAGCAACCTCACGCGGAGCATTCACGTGTTCCACTGGCAGATTTGGCTTGGTACAATCCGAGCGCTCGCTCCAGGATTTCGGTGGCCGCTCCGGATCTCCCAGTGGAATTCGCCATTAAACACGCGGTGACCGTTACATATCAACTGCACACAGATAAAATCACGCGGAGTGATGGTAGCCTTGTTTACACTCACCTCTCAGGCGATGTCCCAGTCGGCGCGTAGCATTTCGATAGCATAGCACTTCATTCCAGTAGCGGATCACGTTTACCACAGCGCGAAGATGATTCAGTGCACCACAAGTGACAGCAATCGCAACCACGAAACGACAACACATCCACAACACACCGCAAAACCGCCGAGTGCTAGCTTACCGGCGATGTGTTTCTTCTGCACGGCGACGGCGAAAGAGCGCCTTTGTTTGTTTCGACCAAAGCACGTCTTCTCTCTTGCTTGTTCCTTATATCTGGCTCGTACCCAGTTTGCGTGCCCAATTCCTGTGGCACGTGCTCGTTCGCGCCGCCGACGGCAACGGCGACGCTGCTCAACGCAGGGACGGGCGCCTAAGAACTGCGCTGTGAAAAATCTTACAGCTCCTTTAGCTGACGCTTAGGAGAGCACAGGCGCAAGCCCATGCACTCACGATACCCTCATTAAAAACATTTTATTCACTTTAATTCCCTTTAAAGGGCCCCTAAACAACCTCTGCAAATACAAAGAACAAGCGCATTAGTCTCTCTTGGCGTTTCCCATCTTTTCGGCACAATTCGTGACGCCAGCAGCCTGTTCACGTGACGTCGTGAGGTAATGGTTCCCATGCGGGAAATATCAGTCGTGAATTGTCTCCAACCCGGCTTTGCCATGCTGTCGCATGCTCGTTATGACGTGTCTGGCATGACTAACGTGCGCAATCAACTGATCTCACTTCGTTTTGTGCATTTTCGACTGCGCAAGCGGAGAGAACAGCGTGTAGCCAAAAAGCGCAAATTCCTGATAGGCTCAACGCTTAATGCTGACATTGTCCACTTGTTTTATGAAGAAATGAGTGGCGAGGAGGAAATAGTGCCTGTAGGAAGGGTAGGGAATTCGAGAAATAAACCACTCTCGCGTCTTTGAATTCGGAGTGCTTTAGGGGCCATTTAACATTAACTTCACTGTTAATTCACACATGATTCTGTTTTAATTCACTTTAACGTTTGATTCACTACACATACCCTTCTACATTATTCCACTGCTTTAGGCAGAAACATTAAAAATAACAAGGGAACTCGAAAAGCAGTTAAGAACCACAAGCATGCGATATAACGAAAAATTAGCGTAGCTTGCACTGGAGACGCAATGCTAAAGAGACAGCGGAGCTGATGGGTACCCATGTAGTCCTGGCTTTTGTATTCTGCTAAGTTTTGCAACTGTTCTCTCTTTCTTTCTTCCTCTATTAGATGCGAAGTATCTTAAGGCCGAGCTCAATCCGGTGGTGGTGGTGTGCGGCGTGACCACCCTTACTGCGCATGTGCACACCCTCTCCACACACCTCCTCTTCACTCACCTTGTCCCTCCCTCTCCACTCCTCTCCACTTTACCTCCCCACTTTCCCTCTTTCCACTTTCCCTCTCCCCTCCCCCTCTCCCATCCCCCTTTACACTCTTCCTCTGAACGCGGGCTGACATGCCGAAATTCTCTCCTGCGCAACGCCGCGATGAGCTCGAGCGCATGCGCGTCCCCTCCCCTTCTATCTCCTCTCCTACGCTGCCCCCCTCTCGCCCGCCTGTCGACCGCGTTCCCCGCTCGCCCTGTGAGAATTAACGGCCAGGCTAGATGGAAGATACGACGCGCGTAGCGTCCCTCTTCGCGTTCCACGACGCGAGGTCGGTAGCATGCCCAACGAACGCCAACGGAAGGCGATCGTGCAAGTGCTCCGGCTTCGCATCGCCTCATGATCCCCTTTAGCGGGAGATGGTGTAATTTTTTTCTTTCTTCTTCTCTCTTCTCTCAGTGTTCTCGGTGTATTTTTTTCTCTGTTGATTTCTATTTGTTTCTCTCTCTCTATTTCTTTATCTTTCTTGCTCTTTCTATGTTTCTTTCCTTCAATACCTTTCTTTCTCTCTCCTCTCTCTCTCTCTCTCTCTCTCTCTATTTCTCGCTTGCTTCCTCCTTCTTTCTATCGTTTTCTCCCTCTATCTCTCACTCTATTTATTTCTCTCTCTCTCGCTTCGATTCTCTTTCTTTCTCTTCCTGCATTTCTATTTCTCTCTTTATCATTCTTTCGATGCTACGCTTTACTCTCTCCCCTCCTCCTTTCCTTCCTCCTCACCATCACATCTCCGCTCCTCACGCTCACTTCCCTTGCCCACCCCTTGCTACACTATACTATACAAGGTTATGCCATTCTTTGCCAGCGCGCGTGGATAGTCGAGTGGTTAGGACACTCTTCTCCGGATCGAAAGTACGCGGGTTCGAATCCTACCCCGTGAAGAATTTTGTTTCGTCAAAATTTTCTCTCTTTCTTTCTTTCTCTCTCTCTCTCTGTACTCGTTCTCTCACCCATCAGGGTTATTACAGGCCACGCCGGAGAAATCGCCGCACGTGTTCTGGAAGTGAAGCAGAAGAGGACGAATATGAAGAAGAGGATGTAGAGAGCGCGTGCCGGTTCATGATCATGATAATTTCTGTTTCAGACAGACAGTATTACGGCGAGCTTAAACAACTTCGCTGTTAAAAATTATATAAGCGTAACATTAGGAGATAGGAAGACAAGAGAGTAGGTCAGAAAGCGACCAAGTGTAGCCGATAGCCTCTTTGATGTTAAGAGAAAAAAATTCAACGCAGAAACTCCTTTGGGAGTTGTCTAAGCGATGTGTGAGCGTTGAGTTTTATTGTAGGTAGCGGCCGTCCAGGAAAGCTGTTTTCTGGTGGCATCGCCATATCGTCTTTCATCTCACTCGTCAGCATATAGGCGTGCGCACGAGGGGGGCAGGGGGGGCGTCCCCCCCTCCCTCTTGATCACTAAGGAGGAGGCGCAGTCTGCCCGATACGTTTACTCGGTTATGGCCAACGCAGGTTTTGAACGATAATGGCGTCCGAAGGCCCCTAATGTTGCATTCCAAGGACTGTTTGCTTCTCATCTTTACTGCCGGTTAACTATAGGGACCAGAGGCGGGCCATTGTGAGAACCACGTCATCGCTCCATATTTTTTTTTTTTTACAGCGAAAGCTGTTATGAGATCATTTCAGCGGCCGTTTTTGGCGCCGTAGTTGTCCGCCGCCGCCGGTGTCCGTAACCATTATGGATCAAAGTAAGAAAAAAAAATCAAAATAAGAAAAAAAAATCCCGGAACGAGGTTCGAACCTGGGCCCCCTGCGTGGGAGCCCAGTATTCAACCTCTGAGCCATGCTGGGGCATGAAACTGCCTTGAAAAAAAGGTCCTATACAGGCTTCATGTCGGGAAGGAACCACATTAACATATGCAATGTAGCATGGTACAAGAGTAAAATAAGCACCAAGCGTCGCACAACGCGAATTCTGTAACCAGGCATTACACAATACGAATTGTGCAACGAGTAGGTTGTTGAATGCTTCCAACCCATTACAAAGGGATCCGCCATAATTCTTCATCGTCATCAGGTACAGCATCAACAAAGTGCGCATAATGTCTTACATGCGTTTAGCAGGTACCACGGTTCTCCGTAGAATGACGAAAAAAGGCCTAGTGCCTGCTTCCCTACTTCTAAAAAATTACAATGATTTATAGCGTAGTAGGTTCCTCGCAAGTGCACTTGTATTGGTTTCCAAGGAAGCCCATAAGCGCATTATCCATTTCCTCGTGGTCTCAGTAAAGTTCTTCGCCCCCCCCCCTCTCTCTCTCTCTCTCTCCCACGTCAACGTATGTTATACAGCATGGCGGGAGAGGGAAATAGCGACCGGGCGTCAACCAATGCAAATTACATAACTGGTGGGCCGTTTAAAGCTTCCAACCCATTGCAAAGGGCTGAGCCATAATTCTTCATCGTCATCATCCGTCGCGTCAACTAAGTGCACATAATGCCTTACTGACGTGTAGCTGGTGCCTCGCTTCTCCGCAGAATGACGAATATTGGCTTTGTAAGTGCTTCCCAACGTCGCAAAAATTGTGATTTATGGCGTAGTGGGTACCTTGCTAGTGTACTTGTATAAGTAGCCCCAAGAAGGCTTACAACGGACTCTCGAAACGCCGCTCTTCCAGCTTTCGCTGTGACTGTGCTGCGGTTTCAGCGCAGGCCTGGCGTTTTTTTTTATCGGCTGTGAAGCATGTTGTCCTTTGGGCTCGTCGAACTTTGCGCCCCCTACTGGTATTGCTGCATCCCGTCCGTAGTTAAACCAAGGAAGAAGTAGGCTTCACAGAACAACGGACAACAATTTATTGAACGCTAACCCGTCAACCCGACGACTGAACATGCGCAAGGCAGGACAAGCAGGAAGCGAGAAGCAGGCGAGCAACAACTCCAGGCGGCGTGTGGTTTTGTTGGAAGCCAGACGATGATCCTCTCCCTGGGCTGCGCGAAGGCGGCCGTATTTCAATGGCACAGGATGGGACACGCACATCGCTAATGCGCATAATGTGGTGCTATCAAGCCAGCCAGTGAAGGCGCGGCTCCTGCAACAAGTATATCGCGCATCTTGTGATGAAATGTACAACAGAAAGAGAGCGCTCGTCCTGTGTGCATGTGTCCTATCTAGTCATTCTTTGCCCGCGTTGCAGAATTTCTTTGCTAAGAACCGACTAGACAACTCCGAGATTCTTCTACCTTCAAGTTGATATCTTCAAAATGCTACGAAACTTAAAAAAAAACCCTGAAACTCAAGACTGCCAAAGGCATTTGTTTTACGCTTTCGGTCAAACGTCCACACAAAATCTATTCCGTCAGAATGCGACGCAACTTTCAAAAATGCAGAAATTCAAGCTTTCCAGAGGCTATAGCCTTACCTTACTGGTCACAAATGACACCAGATTTTGTTTGTAAAGCTGTGAATTTACGAAGGAATTAACACGCAAGCACAGCGTTTAATTTTCACGTATGTGCTACAATAGTGTGAAGAGCAACTTACAAACAATACTTCTTGTGCCGCGGTTGTAGCCGAGATTCCACTTCCGGTCACCGTAGTGTACGGACGTGGGCGGAATGAGCTCCGACAATATCGGAGCGGCATCAGCGGCCCAGCAGGGCCGTGGTACCAGGAACATGGACGAATCGTCACAGGAATATCAGATTATTTTGCCCCGGCTGCCATCAGGCGATGCAACGCTGCATACTGTTTTTTTGCACGCCGATATCAGGGCGCGGCCGTACCGCGTCGAAGATTTCAGGGACGCACTTATTCGTTTGGCTTTGCTCCCCGAGGTGGCTGCCTTGGGGGCGTACCAAATGAATCATGTTTGGGCCATCACATTCGAGAGCGCTGAGGGCAAGAAGAAAATGCTTGCTGCTGGTGACATGGCGGTGAAGAACCAGCGCTGTATCGCTATAGACCCAAGCCACCAGGATACGAGACTGAAGATTCATTGGCTACTGTATAACGTTCCTGATGACGACGTGCGAGCAGCGTTGGCACCTTATGGCAAGGTTAATGAAATAGTGCGAGAACGCTGGCGCGTGTATGGCTGTACGGACAAAGGTTCATCGACGCGTGCGGTGAGCCTCAAACTCAAACCGGGCCTCACGGTAGACGACCTCCCACATCAGTTACGGACTGCAGGAGACCTCACGCTCGTTGTCGTAGCGGGAAGAGCACCGCTATGCCTGCGTTGCCGAGGCACAGGACATATTACGAGGGAGTGCCGGGCCCCGCGTTGCGCAGTGTGTCGGCGTTTTGGGCATGACGAGAGCGGGTGTTCGAGGACATACGCAAGTGTAGCCGGGCCCGTGCGGAGCGAAGAACTATCTGAGCACCACATGGACGAGGTCGAGGCAGAAGAGCTCACTGGAGGACGTCGGGAAGAATCAACACCCAGGTTAACGCCCCTTTCTTCACGCCCCCTGAGTGCTGCTTCAACTGGTAGCAAAGACAGAGGGCCTGCGAATGAAGCCCAACCTACGAGGAGTACTCAAGGTGCAACGACGCCTGAAACGAAGGAAGAAATGCCAGAAAACATGGACACGTCTAGCACCAACAAGAGGACAAGGGAGGAGGCGGAAGGGAAGAAGGTGAATGTAATGAAAGCTTCCGAGGAACCGCCGGCTAAGGCGATTAATGTGCGCCGAGGACCGGCACCTAACGTCCTAAGTGAACGTCGTATAGCCAAGACCCAGCCGCCGACCCAACTCCAACAGCAGCAAGAACAGGCTCAGCAACAGCAGACAGTTCATCAAGTACAGACACAGCAACAGCAACCACTGCCGAAGCAGCAGACTCTTCAGCAGCGACAGACAAGTCATCAGCAGCAGCAGTTACAACAGCAGCAGGTGCCTTCAACGGGGACGGGGTCGCCTTCAAATCAACAGCCCCCGTAAGGCGGGGGTTTGGACCAATAGATACAAGTTATTGACCCGGCATCGTACCTCAACAAATGGAGCACATTAAGGACGTGTGCCTTAAGTGCTGCGGGAATGATACGCGGCGCTTTACTATGACGACCAAAAGAGCGGGGGCCTGTGAGGCTACATGGAACCGTGGACCTGATGGTGATGAAAGAGTACCAGAGGTGAGGATCATGCGCCCGGGATGGCCAGTTATGACCTAATGGCTATTAACGTCGAGACACAATTAAGAGTTGCTACTCTCAACGTTAGGGGCCTTGCTGCTAGACGACGGCAGTATCAATTAAGTCGATTGATGCTTGAGCATGATCTCGATGTTGTTGCCATTCAGAAAACGAAAGTAGAAAGTCAAGATCAGACCGACCGCTTGGTATCTCCATTTAGAGCGCGGTACAATGTGTGTGTGTGTCTCATGCTGTTGGAATGTCTGCTGGTTGTGCACTATGCACTACTACTTAGAAATTCTCTTGGTATAGTAGAAGAGACTGTAATTGTTTCTAGTACTGGGAGATTTATAGTATGTGATTTTACATATAATAAGAAAAACTGGCGTGTTGCCTTTGTGTACGCGCCCAACAAAGAGGGTGAACGTAGAGTTTTTTTTCGAGAGTCTGAAATCTTTTGTTAGATGCGACAGGACTGTCATTATGCTTGGAGATTTTAATTTTGTTTGTAACCCTCAAGACAGAGTCAAAAAGACAACTGTAAAAGATCAAAGTGCAATGCTGCTCAGCACAATTGCACAAGATTGTAATCTTGATGATGTAGGTGTCGTACTATCTGCAGGGGAGGACTATACACACTTTCAGCACGAAAGCAGTGCAAGGCTTGACAGAGCCTATGTGTCAAGAGACTTAATCCGAATATGTTCGAATTATGAAGTAAAAAGTGTATCCTTCAGTGACCATAGCTTAGTGATGTTCACTATAGGGCATAAACAAAAGAGGACGAGCTTTAACTGGGACGTATGGAAATTAAATGATAAAATTTTAAAAGACGAATTGTTTGTAGAAGGTGTACAGGACAGCATTAACAAAATGTTAGCTGAGCCCCAAGTAAATGCACTCGAGGCCTGGGAGCGATTTGAGGAAATAACAAAGATGAGGGCCATTGAAAGATCGAGTGTGCTGTATAGAAGTGAAAAGGAAAAAGAATTGCAATGTCAGTTAGACTTTGCACTGAGTCTAGAAAGTAAAATACCTGGAAAGTACACAAAAGAAATAAGGCAGCTAAAGAATCAATTGGAGGCGATAGACATTGAAAAATACAGAGGGGCAATGATAAGAGCGCGTGCAGAAAAACTATTTCTTGGCGAAACGCCTACAAAACGTGCTCTAGGAGACGAAAAGAGGTACGCCAAGCGCAATGAAATTAAAGCGATAACAACTAGTAGGAGAATTGCACGAGAAGGTGAAGCTATTGAGCGGGCATTCGTTGAATACTTTCATGGCTTGCTTGGTCAAGAAGTGAAAGCTGATAAAGGGTTTGAGACTGAGTTTCTGCGTTTGATACCAAAGCTTTCCGATAGCGAAAGAGAACAATTGGAAATGCCGATAAATATTTCCGAGATAGAAAAAGCTATCTACGAGTTGTCTGTTGGCAAAGCACCTGGACCCGATGGACTGGGAGCAGCAATGTATAAGACATTTAGAAGCGTAATATCTGTAGCCTTACATCGTGTTTACACAGAGGCTTTAAGATTAAAGGAGCTTCAGTCTTCATTTCGAAAGACGCACGTAATACTAAGACCGAAGACCCTATAAAATTATTGTCCGTGAAGTCTTATCGACCGATTAGCTTAGCCAATGTAGATTATAAAGTGTTCATGAAGGTTCTCGCCAGTAGGATGCAGATGGTGATAAAATCATTAGTTGGACCACATCAAACTTGTGGAATAAAAGGACGCACAATAAACACCAATGTTCATGTAGCAAGGAGTGTGTTGGAGAGTTGTGATGGGGGGGGGGGGTGTGTTCGAGAGCAGAGTGGCAATGATGCAATTAGATATGGAAAAAGCCTTCGATCGTGTAAACCATGACATTTTATTTTCGTTACTAGAATATATTAATGTAGGGCATAGGCGGAGAGTACGGGGGGGGGGGGGGGGGCTGGGGGGCTTGGGCCCCCACCGGACTGCCTCAAGGGGGGGGGGGCAGAGCCCTTGCGCCGGCCCAGGGTATTTTTTAAGAGCTTGGCTTAGGTTCCCGGTTCGTCCTGTCTGGCAGCTATTTCACAGGAGGCTGTTTATGCCCGCTTCTTTTTCATTTCAGCCACTTAAAGTTCGGCACATGGGCCAGTGACAAGTCAAACATTCAATGGAAAAGTGCCCCTCAAACGGATTTTTACGTGCAGAATATGTTGTGCTGATGAACAACTGAAGCGACGACTTAAGCTATGACAAATTAAAACATTCACCGGCGATTACGATACTGCCTAATTCGCTGAGCGCAGCCTCGTGTTCGGGCAACGCCAGCTGTGTTTGAAGTTTTGACTATCCGCAGTTGTAGTAATGTAACATTCGTTACATATTGCCACAGAAACTGCCAGCGCTGGAGTGCTACGCACGCTATATACTCTGTGCATTGCAGCTGTTGCGAACCAAGTGAAACGTCCGCAGCCCCGTTACGACAAGCGAAGTGATATCGACAGACTCCGTCATATCTCGTGATATCGACAGACTCCGCGTTCGCTCTCTTTCGTCTTCGTTCGCGCTATCGGTTACGCCGCCGACGCCAACAGCGATGCCGCTCAACGCAGGAACAGACGCCTAAGAGCTGCGCTCTCATTGTCTTGAACCCCGTAGTGAATGGTTTTGAGAACACGAAAATGATACTGAGAATACAAAGCAATCCCGACACAGTCCGTCAGTGAAAGCTTTCGCATAAACTTACTCGCCAATAAAAAAAACGGGTAATTTCTTGGTTGCCTACTTATTGGTACCCTTCAACATGCCTGCTTATAAAAGTGCCGAGAAAAGATTGTACGCAGTTTTGATTTATCAGTAAAGGGTTTTACTAAAAGTTCGGCCAGCAATGAGCAACTCCATTACTCGTCCAGATTCATAAAAGCAGCTTCGCACAAGGTGTAGTGGTAGCAAATGGTATTTGCTACCATCTCAGAATTACTTTCGGCCATCTTGAATTGAACTTACTGGCATATAATTAAAGCTTCCCGTGATAGCGTTAGCCTACTGTCTCCTGTGTGGCGCATGTTTTAACACAGTAAAGCCTAACCCCACGCATGCGTTAATCGATTTGACGCGACGCAGTCAACGAGTCAACGAAAAAGGTCGCCTACGCGACCTTTTTCGCTTCGAGCCAAGAGTTACGAGGTTAATCGATGTCTTTGTGGAAATTGAAAAATAAATCTAGGGTCTTCCACTTACAGATCTTCATTAGGATATTGCGGGCGCCTAAGAGATTAAAGTTACATTAAATTTTTTAATTTGGAAGTTGGACTCCCTCCTCTCTCTCTCTCTCTCTCTCTCTCTCTCTCTCTCTCTATATATATATATATATATATATATATATATATATATATATATATATATATATATATATATTATATATAGGGAGAGTGAGAGAAATGTGGAATAGCAAGTCGGGCCCCCGCCCCCTCCGGTAAAATGAAAACTATCCGCCTATGATGTAGGGTCTGTAATATTGGAAGGGGTAAAAATGGCTTATAGAAAGTGCTTTACGCGTATTGTGGTTAATGGGCATGTTACTGAAAGCTTTCAAGTGAGAAATGGCGTGCGGCAGGGTGATCCCATCTCAGCTTCATTATTCGCAACATACATGGAACCTTTCTGTATGAAGATTATTGGGAACGATAGAATAAGGGGGTATCAACTAATGGAAAGTGAAGTCAAATTGTTAACATATGCAGATGACATATTGCTGTGTTTTTTCGGGATAAAGAAAGTGTCAGTGAAGTGATACGTGATGTGGTCTCGTTTTGCAAGTTCACAGGTAGTGCAGTAAACTGGGATAAATGCCTAGGCTTGTGGCACGGATCTTGGGAGACCACCCCGCAAAACTATGCAAATATGAGATGGTCACTTGTACCAACTAAGTACCTTGGTGTCCCTCTGCACCATTACAGAGACACAAATGATTATTGGAAGGAGATATGTGAACGTACACGTGAAAAGACTCAGAGCTGGTATGGCAGGGAACTTTCTATGTTTTCTAGAGCGACTGCATGTAATTGGTTCATTATTTGTAAAGTATGGTATGTCCTGCAGTTCCTCTTCATGACAAGAGCAAATGTGCAAAAATTGCATAGAGTTTTAGTAGTTTTTGTTTGGGGGTCGGTATGGGAGCGTACTAGCCGGACAAACTTATTTCATTCTTCCAAAAATGGTGGTCTAGGATTGGCTCACCTGTTTCTGAAGCAAATAGTGTCAAGATTTATTTTTTTACGTGACCAATGTAACCCTTTTCTGCGAACGTTTACGCAAATTGTACTGTGTAATAGGATTCCTGATTATGTGGTATCAAATGTGTCTGTAAAATGTAACCTGTGTGGATATTTAAGAGAAGTAGTGAGGGCATACGGAATATTGAAGGTGCGGTTTTCAACGAACTACTTATCTGATGTAACGAGAAAGCGTCTCTACAGAGATTTACGTGACGTTATGTTACCTCAGCCCATCTACAGAGCGATATATCGTGTTGGCCATGAGCGGGATGTATTTAAGAGGGTAAAAATGATGACCGTACGTGCAAGCGCAAAGACATTCTTCTTCCAGCTGCACAGCGAAACATTACCTGTAAAACCGTGGCTACAAGAGAAGGGTTTCTTCGTCCCGTGGTCGATAGATTGCCTTATCTGCAGAAAACCCGAGACTATCAACCACATTTTTCTTGACTGTTGGGATGCTGTGTTTCTGTGGGACATTTTGCAGCGCACCTTGAAAAAGGACTTGCCAATCACGCCATACGGCGTTATATTTTTGGCTACGGAAAATCAAGATGGTGTGCCTTATGACATGTTTATGTTGCTTGTGCTTCACAGCGTGTGGCGAACAAGAATGGCTGTGCGCCATATAGATAAAGATGCCCGATCTGCGCATGAATATTTCACAGAAAGCATTGTACACATGAGAGATGTGTACAATTCTAGGGACGAACAAC
The DNA here is from genome assembly GCF_013339695.2 of Rhipicephalus sanguineus. Classification (NCBI taxonomy): domain Eukaryota; kingdom Metazoa; phylum Arthropoda; class Arachnida; order Ixodida; family Ixodidae; genus Rhipicephalus; species Rhipicephalus sanguineus. The sequence continues at coordinate 128,524,865 of NC_051176.1, forward strand.
CCGAATGGGTGTCGTTATTGATGAGTTGGCTGCAATGAAGCGCTTTTAAATAAAACGAGTCGCGGCCAGGCTGGTGTTTTTAGACTGGTTACGAAGTGCTTGTAAATTTCTGTTATGTGCAAAGGTGGCAGTAAAGAAAAAAAAAGCGGTTGTAGCCGAGATGGTAAAGCGTTCGGCTCGCAACCGTAAGGGCGCTGGTTCGAATCCTGCTGGCGGCCTCACTGAGAAAAACGAAAGCCATACAGAGATGCGGTTGCCATGGCTAAAACACAGTTCTTGCCGAGAAGACTGGTGGTTCGAATCGCACTGCCACTCAGTATGCAATGATGTTATCACAGGTGTATCGAGGCTCGTACTGACACGCCCACAACCAATGGTTGCAATAATGTACAGACCGACTCTTAGACGCGATAGAGAGGCCGGGGAGGCCTATAAAGCATGGTCGAGGTTTTCTTCTTTTTATTGTAAGTTGGATTTCGGAGATAAAAAGGAGGACCCCCGGTTCACTGGTCCCATACAGCAAGTTGGGAGTCCTCCAAGCGTCTTAAACTTCGCACCACTGCGGCACCACCCCGAAGCCCGCTTGTACCCATTGGAAATCGGTGGGTGGCCGGCCGGCACTGGGGATCGAACCCGGTACTTCCCGTATTGGAAACGGACACCCGAGCGTTTCGCCACGGCTGCGGTGAGGGTACCAGTAAACAACGCGCAAGATACCGGTTCCATGAATATGCGACAAAACTTAAGACTCGAATGAATGAAATAAAGGTCAGGGTCGCTCTAGGTGGGAGGGTCCCTTATTCCAGGAACCCTCTTGCCGCAACCGCATCCATTAAGAATTCCAAGGGTTTTAGCCTTACCTTTTTTTTTTTTTTTTGTAGCGTTGGTCTGTACATTATTGCTGCGCACAATCTTAAAATTAATGTTAGGGTTGCATGTCCAAGCCTCTCTGCAGATGCCACTTCGAAAATATTTTGGTGTAATTAATGACGAAGACTGAATGCTATATCCTTTATAAGTCTTTTATTTTTCGACTTTTCGAAATATCAACGCATTACGATAAAACAAATCACAGAAGCATTTTTTACCAAAAAGGCAAACCAAAAGCCTCAACTCTTGGGTGGAAGATGCCCCTCAAATCAATTTAAGGAAAATTGAACAAAATATTGGAAAGTAAAGAAACTGAATAAGCACAAGCCCCATTTCATCAAAATCTGGTGAACTTTTGAAATATAGATAAGTACAAGATTTGCTAAGGCTGTACTATTTAGGCCGAAAGCGGTCCCAGATCGATTTCATCTCATTACGACAAAACTTGAAAAATCGAAAAATAGAAGACTTCCAAAAGCCGAAAATGGTCCCAAAGTCGAACTGATCAAAATTCGACGAAACACTGAAAAGTAAAAAAAAAAACAAGATTTCCCCAGACTAACCTTTGCGTCCTAAAACGGAGGGAAAATCGATTTCATCCAAATTCGATGAAGACTTGAAAAATCGCAAACTACAAGATTTACGAACGCTCTAGGCTTACCGATTAGGGCCGAAAATAGACACAAAATCAATTTCATACAAATTGGGTGAAACTTCGAAAAATCGAAAAACACGAGGTTTTCAAAGGCTATAGGCTCGCCTCCTTGGTCAAAAGTACACCCCCCTTCGCAAAGAAACTGCGCAGCATGAACAAACAACAACTACAAGAGACACATAAAAACGGTACGAGAGCTGACGTTTTATATATACGCTTAATGTACTTTTTATTTGAGAAAAATGTGGTGTATATATGACTGCGCGCATCCCCCGAAAATCAGCCGAAATCTGCCACGAAATCAACATCCTTCTTCAATTGTGACAGTCATGACGTTGTGACTTTACTTGTACAAAGATTAATTAAATATGCTTAATATTATGCCGTCCGAGGCTATCATGCGGCCGGTTTGAAAACGTGGCGTTATGCAAAAGAGCAGCGTGCGAGTGAACACAAACTGGACGTTAGGAACAAGCATGTAGGGATATTAGAGAGCTTGAGAATTGGGGACCGAAGACGCTGGGCCACCAAGCTGCGTTAGGCAGCCGGATCTCGCGTTGGGATGATCAGCAGAGTTTGAGAATTGGGCCGAACGCAGGCTGCCTTGGGTCAAGAGCACGGAGCGCCATACGTGGCGAAATTGACACCATGAGAGACGCGGTTCATACTAGAGTCACTAGAAAAATTTCAGAGTATCGCATCTGTTTTCCGCGCGCCGCCGCCGACGCGATTGGCTTACTCGCATCACGTACGTGACCTCTCGCGGCCATATCCCTTCCAAGCGCTTTGGGTGCAGGTGCGTTGAATGCAGAGCGCGGCCGGACATTTAGCAGTACCACGGTCCCTAGAAGTACTTCGTCACTTTTTTAAACGCGTCATGCAGATGCCAGAGAATAACTCACCAGTAGCCGAACGTTGCTGGTGAGCTACTCAGGGAATTTCGTATATTTTTGCATTCCGTGTGGGAAACATTAACGTCAAAGAGCGTCGTTGTACGTGGCTGCATAGTTGGCCGCGGAATGAATTCGCCCCCATCGAAGAACACTCCTTTCTGCAGTGAACTACACAAACTTTGCTGGAAATTGCTCTCATGCAACAGGATACTTCACCTTTTCAGTCCGGTATGTTCAGCGATATTGAAAACTACATACTACCAGGGCTGGGCAAAGATACTTTGAAATTGTATCGCGATACGATACAAATACTCAGGCAAGAAGTATTTGAGATACAGATACAAGATACTTCCGGAATAATTGTATCCGATACGATACTTCCCAATTGTATCTTAAGATACTTCGATACTATTGCAAATTTGCTCTTATATATCGATATACTGAAGCAGGAAATGCTTATGAACAAAAATCTTTAATCGGATTTTTTCTTAACTGCGACCAACTTTGTTTAATTTTGAGAAAATATCTCTTTGTGTCCCCAGATTTCTGTCTTACTTGCTCAGATATATTAGTTTCATTCCGAAACAACCCGGCTCAACATGAGAGTTTGTTATACGCTGCGCTGTCAATGGTTCTTGTTTGACACTTTTGTAATTAATGAGTGCCGCTTCTCTAGCTGCCGACCAGCTAGCTGGTTGCCATCTGAATACAAGAACGTCAATAAGAAGCCTCCGCACGATGGTGCAAATACCGTTGTGCAGTTATACCTTATCCGTAAGCGTATTACCGTTTTCGCAATACCGGATCACCCGAAATGCAGGAACAACGCTGGTAGCGATATTTTTTCGTGATGCATCATGCTTACATTGAGGGCTTAAAACTGCAATGATTTTTATATTCTACTTATCTGCTGGCGTAAAGCGTTCGTTAGCGACATATTCACTAACGTGTAATCTTTTGAAGTTTCTTCTCCGAGAGAACTAGTGCCGTCGAGAATTGTCTCAGGCGTATTGTAGTGGGCACAAAGCGTTGCAGGATACCACTTCTCTTGCCACTTATGGCTCCGACTATCTCGTGATTTGCAACAGCGAAATCTTTACGGTGACCTCAAAAAAGAAAACCAATATATCTTAGTCAAATAGCAAGGCGGTTCCGTATCAGTCACAGTGAATACGTTTACAGGTCGCTTCACGTAACTATAGAATTAAATATCTAAAAAAGTGGTTAAAGGCACACTAAATAGCAAAACGATTTTTCTCCTATTAGTAAACTACTCTTTCCCGATACCAAAAACACCATGCTTGCTGCGAGAAGACGCTTAGTGAGCGAGAAATCGCGCAAAAAGAAAACATGGGTGGCGAAGCCACCTTGAAGTTTCCGCACCATTCACCGTGACGTCATATATTTTGACGGCGCGTACTAGGTCCTACGTAGTTCCTAAACGGTAAAAATGTCCTCTGAGGGGGCCATAGAGTTAACATACCAAGTTTGGGGTAATTTTGTTGAGCCAATGGCGCCAAAATACGATACGTACACTTTGAAGTGCGCGACGTCACGCGTGGAGATTATGGCGCGAAATTTAAAAACGAAACTTTGAACTTCATTTTCTCCTTTATTAATACACCTACGATGGTGGAATTAACGACATTATGGTTCTGAAAGTACAATTTATCAATCTAAACCGATTTATTGTTTCTCTTTAGTGTCTCTTTAACCGCGACTGAATGAAACCAATGGAGTATAGTTTACCGTCATGTGACGCTCCTTATAATATGATTTATACTGTATTGCGCTTAATTGGTTGATCAACTGAGGTCAATTATGATTAACTAAGGATCAAAAATGATTTTTAATATTCATTTAGGACCAAGTGGGTGCGATCACGTCGTAGAGGGCATTCCGAAACGACCGGTCCAATTTTTGGTGGCGACCTACATGCTGCGTGGTGATTTTTTTCCGATTTTAAAAGAAAGCGCACGAAATAGCAAATGAAACCACGTGACTGCGTCACTCGTGCGCTACCCTACTTCAGCGCTCTCAAACGTGCTTCGAGCATAACAACCGGCGCGCGAACTGTCAGCATATCGAGGACGACGGCGTTTCCTTGCCGTGTGCGGTCGTCAGAAATGTTGACACACTGTGAAGCCGATGCTTAAAGCCGCGGCCGGTCATTTCGCTATGGTACACGCGCCGGTTGTTTCGCTCGAAGCGGGTTTGAGAGCGCTGCAGTACGGCAGCGCACGAGGGCAATCACGTGGTCGTGTTTCGCGGGCTTTCTTTAAATGGGATGCAAACGGAGGACAGAAAAAATAGCACTCATGCTGACAATCAAATTATGACCAAAATAACCGCCTGAATAATTGAGCAGGAAGAACAAAGATATAGTACGCCAAGATATCTTAGGTTACGTAAGTGCTTGTTCTACGGCATCTAGCATCAGCACCGATGGAGCGACAGTCTTTAGAATCTCATTTGCATATAAGTCAATCTCATCGTATGTAAGTCAAACTTACATCCACGAGATCTTTTAAATCGCTGTCGTGTGAAAGCCGCGAGACGCAAAGAAACCCCATTCGTGCATTCTTCAGACATCGTAACGAAGCACCACGCAAGGGAAACTTCGATAACGACACTATAGGAGCATCAGAATTTTCGCGAAAGGTGCCGTACGCGTTAGAGCACGTAGAACAGTATGTTTACGAGGAAGTGCCATGGTACCGACACAAGTAAAAAGAAAGAAAAAAATGCGAGACAGCGAAGTTCGTCTGCTCGTAGACGTTCGCGGGCTTGTTTTTGCCGAGATCGCGCGAGCGCCACCACGCGACTTTGCTCCAACATTGGGACGCGCTGGCCTTATCGCCAGCCCTCGCTGGAGAATTCTGGCAGATATATAAAAGAATGTCACTGTCGTTAGTTATATTCAAGCAGCTTAGTAGCAGCAGTACCAGCTTGAGAAGAGTAGTAAAGCCACCGTTAATTGTTTCGCTCGGTCTTTCTATAGCAGTATCTTGTATCTTAAGATACACGATACATTATTGAATGTATCGGAAATACAGATACAGATACTCGTGTTGCGAAACGTATCGCGATACAGATACAAGATACCCAAGGGGTATCTAAGATAGTATCTAAGATACATGTATCTTTGATACTGCCCAGCACTGCATACTACATACCTTTCTATTTGCTCGGCTGTTTATATCTCGATCTGTTGAACAGATTGTGCATGCATCTCGAGTTATAAGCGTGTCACGCACGAGAGCGAGATCGAAGACTTATTAAAATAATAACTGTTTACTGTATACCTTGAAGGCAATTGTCGCATGATCATTTGCCACTGCGCAAAACTGAAGCGTGGAACTCTGTTGATAAACTTGGTATAAGGCAATGTTATCAAGCGTATTTTATTTTTTCAAAAAAAAGTTGCTAGTGCTGCATTGCGCCGAGCGTACCCGTACAATACTGTTTAGTGGGTGAGAAATGGTCACAGGAAAAAAAACAAAAACAAATCGGCTTATCCTCCCACGCATTGAGGGAATCGATTTCATGCTATTCCTAGATCTATATACATACTGTGTTGCAGTAGCATGCGCGTTAAAAATTTTCGGGATGTACTATTTATGATCAAAATAACATAAAGGAGTGCGCCGAGGAAGTTTTAACAAGATTGCATTACGCAAAAAAAAAAAGTTGAAATTAAAAGCAGTGCAGAAACCGAACCCCAGCCTTTGACGCGCTGGCGACGTGAAACTAAAATCTGTTCGTCGGAACACAGCAAAATATTTGCAAATGCCCTGCAACGTCAGGAATATTAAGGAGACAAAAAATAGGAAATGAAACAACTGAGTAGTGACGTCAATCATTTTTGATGGCCTATTTTCTACGTATCTGTTAGGAAATGGCAACATATTCGCAAAATAAGATGCACCTGACCTACCGCACGCCAATTCGCCCGTGCGTTCGGCTGCTGGCGTTCCGAACCGAGACAAATACTTCACGCACAACTTCCACTTACCGTACACACACCACTTCTATTACAGATAACACCCAGCTGAACAGCAAGCATGGCGCGCAAGTAAGGTATGCGTCAGCGATCAGTCGAAGGACGCAATGCTGAATGTTCTCGATGTTCGATAATGTTCTCGAATGCGTTATGAAGTGAAGCTGAACACCGACTGCAAAGCTAGCGCAAACAGTCAACATTCACCAAGCGTCGAAGTAAATGGCATCTCGCACGGTCATTACGCTAATGCAACTATGTCTACAGCTCCGGACCTTGTGAACACACCCGGCCGTGCAGGGGCGTAGCCAGAAATTTTTTTCGGGGGGGGGGGGGTTCAACCATACTTCATGTATGTTCGTGCGTGCGTTTGTATGTGTGCGTGCCTATATACGCAAGCAAAACTGAAAAATTTCGGGGGGGGTTTGAACCCCCCCAACCCCCCCCCCCCCCCTTGGCTACGCCCTTGCGGCCGTGAAACAAAAACAGACCGATGAAGCCACGAAGAGAGTTCGCGAGCACATGGCAACATTCGCCGCACGTTTCATTAGCTACACCGCTTACCGCGCAGTCGATTCATGACTGTCGATGAGTCGAAATCACTTTTGATATCCTTTTGAAGAAACACACACACACACACACACACACACACACACACACACACACACACACACACACACACACACACACACACACACACACACACACACACACACACACACACACACACACACACACACACACACACACACACACACACACACACACACACACACACACACACACACACACACACACACACACATATTGCAGTTATTCCGAGCGTAACAGGGCATCAAGGCGAAAAGATCGGTCACTTCTCAACACACGCTACCAACGCGCCGGACAGTCCGGAAGGGAAATGGCAGCCGCCGCCCAATGTTGCCCGCGTGCAGCCTATACCTTTGCGGTACTCTGAAATTTTCCAGTGACTCCAGTTCATACTGCACCGTGGCGCGCGCTGCGTCTCTGTCGTCTCGCTGGTGACGCAAGACGCCTTGGGGACCCACGCTAGTTTTCGATTTTTGCGTCTTGGGTCAACGTGAGCGCAAGAGCCCAAGAGTGGCTTGGATTCTGCGCATGCGCCCTGGCGGCTTGCAAGCTTCTTGGGTCCCCAAGCTCCTCGGGGCCCCAATTCTCAAACTCTCCATTCCTATCGTGAACAGCGTGAAAACACTGCTCTTTTCCATCAGTACTGAAAGTTGGGCGAGTTGGTACTCGTTCATGACTTCTTTTGCGCAAAAACGTACACGGACACAAGGAAAAAAGAGGCAGACAACACAGGCGCAAGTGTTGCGCCTGTGTTGTCTGCCTCTTTTTTCCTTGTGTCCGTGTACTCTTTTCCATGCCACGACAGTTTTTCAACGAGTGCATGATAAGCTCTAACGCGTAATCATTGAGGCGTAATTCCTTAAGGTATGTCACCACCTTCGAGAAAAAATTTTACAGTTGCAGTCCCAAAGTTATAATTATGGTTTTGGCTTGTAGGGCTTAGGTAAATTTAAACTTTAGAATGATGAAACTGCTAAAATTGTAAAACACAAAATTTATAAAAATCAAAATCTGCCAAAATATGCATGTTGCACCAACAGTCATAACTACAAAATGGTTGGTGCGATTGAAAAGATACTTGGAAGGTACGTAGTGAGGACACTATCCTGTGCATCTAACCTTCACGATCACCCCATCTCTAACCTAAGGCGCGTTATCGTAAAAAGAATGAAAAAGTTTATATTTGACAGGTGTGTTTTGCACAAAATTGGCCATAGTACAAAACGTTACAGCTCATTTTCAATAATTCTGCTTGAATGCACAACTCAACCTATAAAGAAATAGTATGCAAAATTTTATGTAAAAATGTTTATCAGGAGGAAGGTTATCACTGTTCGCGTAAAATCATGTTTTGAGAAAAATGGCTTTAAAGATTTCAGTCGAATGTACTTATAATAAATAAACATTCAATACGTCTGAAATTCTACAGGATCATAGCTTGGGACCTCCCCTAAAGCGCCGCATTCTCCTTTTGAGCGAGCTGAAGCACATATATTTTTTCTAGCTTATTTTGCGTCTCCAGCTGACTCTCATCTATGTGCGCCAAAGCGGGTCCACTCTTGGTATATTGATTCCATAACTTGCGTTGATGCTTCTTTTTCGTCCTATACTTTGCCATATTTCATGGAGTACTATACAATTCTCCTTGAAAGGCCACAACTAAGTCCAAGAGCTCGAAGTGGTGTACGAAAAAGCACAGACAGCCGAGCGAAAACGTCCACAACTTAAACAACAGAGTGCCGCAGCCATGTAGTGGAAATTTTCAAATAAATCGAAAACATCATACCCCACAAACTTTAGAATGTACTTAGACAATTAGCATTATGTAATATGTATAAGGAAAAACATTTATGGACGACATGGCATGTGTTATGGAATCAGAAACCTTCAGTTTTGGTTTCGAATGCGTCTTAGAGGCGTTGGAAAAATGGTCATAACTTTCGAACGGCTCAAGATAACTACATATTTTTTTTTTGCTTAATATTCTTGAATAGACAAGGAGCTTGAAAATGTCGAATTCAAAAAAATCATTTTTTTCAAAAAAATTCTTTATTGAAGGTGGTGGCCTACCTTACCTAGAAGGAAGTAGTCGTCACAGGCGTGCACACGAGGGGGGCATGGGGGCGCCCCCCCCCTGATCACCAAGGGTGGGGCGCAATGTCTGCCCGATACGTTTACTCAGTTATGGCCGATACGTTGGCTCTTGAACGATAATGGCGGCCGAAGGCCCCTAATGTTGCATTCCAAGAACGGTCTACTTCTTATCTTTACTGCCGGCTAACTAGGGAACCAAAGGCGGGCCATTGTGAGAAGCACGTGACAGCTCGAAGTTTTTTTTTTTTCATCCGCTGTGAAGCATGCTGTCATTTAAGCTCGTCCAACGTGTGAGGGGGGAGTGGGGTGGCTAATATGAAACTACTTTGGCCGCCCTAATGGGGAACCCTGAGCACGCCTATGCAGCGTCTCGAACGCTGACCCATGGCGTACGCGCATCACGCGACCACCGAAACGCGTGTTTGGCATCAAAATCTAACAAACGTTGAATTTTTCTAATGTGTACAATCCTCCCTGTCAGCTTTACATCTTGTCCTGCAGAGGACTATTCCACTTCCCCGAAATTTAGTGATGCCTTCATAGAAAGTGCTATCTTAATTGAAAATTTGGGCGCCAAGGGACAAGGGCGAAGACGAGAAAAGACAGGACGAGCTCCTACTCACAAGTGAACTTTTATTGAGGCAGGCGAAAGATATAAGCGATTGCAAAAATAGGTATGCTGACAAACATCACACGGTATAAAATATGAGTAAAGAATAGATAATAAAAGTAGGAAGTAGGCAAAGAACCCTCAGACCGAGAAGTACTTGTCATCAACGCACGTGCTGAGAAGGTAGTCATATTCCCTGTCAAACAGCGGTATTGATGGCTGACTGACGCAAGCCTCGCTCATTCTTTTAACGTGGAAGGCTTCAAAAATTTCATGTGTCTTTTCGCATTTGTGGCTATAGAAAGAATTTTAGAATCAACAAAGAACGGTAAACAGCCGCAGGTGGCACAATGTGACGCTAGATGTGACGTATTAGGATTGTGTAGCGTTTTATATTTCCTCACCCGCTTTCGTTTAACAAGCGCGTTGTTTTAGCCCGCCTTCGTCTCCGCCATGGTCTAGTGGCTAGGATACCTGGCTCTCACCCAGGAGGCCCGTGTACGATTCCCGGTGTCGGAAAGAATTTTCATCTCTTTCTATCTTTCCCTGTATTTGTGGGTGTTTTTTTTTTTACATTTCCACACCCGCTTTCGTTTAACAAGTGCGTTGTTTTAGCCCGTCTGTGTCTCCGGCATGGTCTAGTGGGACTCCACTTCCGGCCGCTGAAGCGAACGGACGTGCAATGGCTGGCTCCAGCGGAGCGGTGACAGCGGCCCATTTAAGCCGCAGAAACAGGTCTTTTGGAGATGATAAGGACTATGAAGTTGTATTGCCAAACCTTCCTACAGGGCGTATCGTTTTAAATACGGTGTTTTTGCATGCTGACGTACGAGCCCGGCCGTATCGAGTGGAAGATTTCCGTGACACACTGGCAAGCCTGCGATTGCTCCCCGAGGTGGCTGCGTTGGGGGCGTATAGGATGAGCCATGTGTGGTCGGTGACTTTCAAGAACATGAATGCAGTCAAGACGATCCTTGTGCACGGAGACATCAAGGTCAAAAACTGCCGTTGTCTCGTCATAGATCCGGCAAACCAAGATGTGCGTATGAAGGTGCACTGGCTGCTGCACAACGTTCTTGATGATGTGCGACGTGCGTTCGAGCCGTACGGTCAAGTGACTGACATTAGCTGGGAGCGATGGCGTGTAAACGGCATCACCGAAAAAGGCTCCACGACCCGCATTGTGACACTTCAGTTGAAGGCAGGGGCGTAGCGAGGGGGGGGGGGGTTGGGGGGGTTCACCCCCCCCCCCTCGACATTTTTCAGTTTAGCTTGCGTATATATACACGCGCACATACAAACGCACGCACGAGCATACATAAAGTATGGTTGAACCTTCCCCCCCCCCCCCCCGAAAAAAAATTCTGGATACGCCCCTGGATGAAAGTGGGCATTAAAATTGATGAGCTGCCTCATCAAGTGAACGTAAGCGGTGAGCAGGCTTTGGTGGTTGTAAGGCAGAGCGCCAGTTTGCTTACGTTGCCGTGCAAAGGGGCACACACGGCGTTATTGCCGTGTACCACGATGTGGTATCTGCCGAAGGTTTGGCCATGAGGATAATGACTGCACGCTGTCTTATGCCAGCGTTCTAGGTCCCGCGACTGGCAACGACCACACTGAGCTGTTCCAGCCCCACCTCTATTTTTCTGTGCCTGGGCGAAGGAGCGGAGCGCAATGGGAACCGACCGTCGGCGTTAGTGCGGCTTTTAGCCGTCGGGCGCCGCCACCGTAGTAGACAAGCCGTCGCGTCGTCGCTTGCAGAAACGAATGCCGTGGCTGCATTCGAAGCTGCTGTATGGTTCAGTTTTCGGCTGTATTCGCGTTGTTTAAAGTGTAATGAAAACTTATAAACCGGAATCATGAAGCACTTGTCGTTCTGGGCAACCAGCCAATTTCGAAGGCATGCGTCTTTCGCGGCTATCTGTTCGAGACGCTCGCGCGTCGTCTGCTAGCCGGATACCAGAGAGCGCATGCCAATGATGAGCGGAAAATTTTGTCACCGTTACGTTCGCTTGACTGAGAGTCGGTTTTTGACTGTCTGAAAGTCGATTTTCGAAAGCAGCATTTGCCAATAGCTAATATTGAAAGCTTGGCGCCTAAAGTTCCCCGATACGTGCTACCGTCTACTGGTGTAGCACACTACACGCAAGCCTGGAGTTCATGCGCATAATAGCATGAAATGTCACTAGACTGCTTCCAGGGATATACGTGATTGCCCGTTCCCTTCGTAAAGCTTCTGAGAATTACGTTTGTTGCCACCGGGAGAAAGCAACAGCTGGTGCCAGAAAAAGAACTATGCCAAGTGATTTCACCATTTCAGAGCTTAAACCAGTTAAATCGTGGTGGCACGAAAAACAAACACAAACAGCTACATATGCCGCGCGCTTCCTGCAACACTGGCCGATGTGTGTGAACAGACGCTGTCGTTCAAGTATAAAGTCGTAGTGCCGACTCTAAACTTGAGCCAATGTGAAAGGCGTGAAAAATGGTGCGGCCTGTTGTGAGTTGCTTGAGCTTGTCTTTGTATTTGTCGACGGATTGTTGTAGCCTCAGTATCTGGCTCCTCAGCTCTCTTCCTTTTCTCTTCCATTTGGCCCTGGACGCTTTTGTCGCATGGAGCAGCCTGCTCAGCCTCGTGTGCTCATTTATTGTGGCACTGTACATAATGATAGTCGGTTGTTTCGCCGGTAGCGCATGTGGTGTCCATGGGCGCCGACTCTTCAGCTTCGGGACCTAATGTCAGCGCTGCATGCACATGGCGGCGATCGTGAGGCAGCGTTGCTACTGGTACTACATGCATTCGTTGACTGTTGGGACGCAACACGGTCATGTTCAGGGATACTTGCCATGCTTGGTTCAGTTGTTACCTTGGGCTGCAAACATGAAGGGTAGTCAGCAAAGAGTGACGCTACTGCATCCTTCTCAAGCCGCCGCTTCTTATATTCTATGAAATCTTCGGGTCGTAAACGACGGCTGCATATTCTACTGTAGTTTGAAGGTGTATTAGGAGACCAATTACCCCACCTAGTTGCTTCAAACCACCTCTCCTGAACACCAGCGACAGCTGGAATTTCATGGAACGACAGCCGCATAGTGTATCAATGCAAAAGCCTTATAGATTCCTCATCAAACGGGAAAATTGACCGTTGGCGGCGTCAACGCGAGTGATGCAAAAAATAATTACGTGATGACATCATATGGCGTCACAGATCATAAAATTTTGTGACATTAGTGTGACGTCATACAACGTGACACCGTCATATTGCACCTTCGCTTGGTCAAAATGGGCCGATCACGGATGCAGTGCATGCCTCCGATGATGTGCAGAAAGCCTGCACTGCCTCCGATCCTTGAGGCTGTAAGAAAACCACGGTATAGGCACAGAATTATCTCGGAGGGAGGCAGGGAATGTTCAGTACAACGACTGGAAGAAAAAGAAGAAGATGGCTTCCGCCTTTCAGTCGTCTTAGAAAATCTCACAGGGTCCCTTATGAATGCATAAGGGACCCTGTGAGATTTTTTTCTTTATCAATAAAGGGAAATAAAAAAACAATCATAATTTCTTTCAGTTCCATTTGCAGAGTGGAACACAACAGTATGACATAATAAGGCAATGGGGCGGTTGCAATAGCCTGAAATAGAGAATAAAACGCGAATACTATCAAACTCGAGTGCAAGTATCGAACCGGCAGCGCGGCCTGACAGACTGCCTGCTGAATACGTACAGCGGCGATAGAAAGACACGCGAACATGCGGCATCTGTAGTCTTTGCTGTTTTGCATCTATTTTCAAGTGGTTATAGCCTGGATGATTCATGAAGAGACGACGTCATCCATGAAACAATAAAAGACCATCTAGCATCTTTTTATTGCCACCACGGTCACAGCGTGATGAAAACAGCGCGCAGCTATGTTCGCGTTTCTTTCCATCTCCCTGTACCTGTGAAAGCCTGCAAAAAGCACAAATGCAATTAAACTCGGATGCAAACACGAATTCGTGAGCTTCGTGATACGCGCGACCATTCAGTGCCAGCTTCCCGTGGATGGATGGATGCTATGAGCGTCCCCTTTATAACGGGGCGGTGACAAGTGTGCCACCAGGCTCGAAAAAAAAAAAAAACCTTTACTCTTTTTTTTTTTTTAGCGTTGGCCCAGTGTCTTTTCTTCAATTAAAACTATTTTACTCCAGAAGAAAAAAAAACCTTAAGTTTTCAGCTCCGTTCTGTGCCCTTTACGGCAGAATGTCCTTATTTTTTTTTCCCATTATTTATTTTTGTCCTTTCTCTCTAGTTTTCTGCCACCAATACTCTAACCATCTCTTACTTATTTCAATCGCGGGTGTGTTCAGCTTTCCATTGTCTCTAAAACCCAAGGCGTCATGTAGGCTCGTGCCCAAACGTACACCTGGGTGGATGTCTCCACATTCAATCAGAACATGCTCCGCCGTTTCCTGAACTTCCCCGCAGCACGTGCATTGTTCTTCTTCTTTACTGAATCTCGCTTTATAACTACCCGTTCTAAGGCAACCCGATCTCGCTTCAAACAGTAAAGCGCTTCCCACTGAATTGTCGTAAAATGCCTCCCTCCTTATTTCATTTTTGCCCTTTCGGTAGTTACTCAAAGCAGGTTTTTTCTCCATAGATGCCATCCAGTATATCCTCTCCGCCTCTCTGATAATCTCTGACTTTTACAGCGAAAGCTGTAATGAGATCATTTCACCGGCCGTTTTTGGCGCCGTAGTTGTCCGCCGCCGCCGCCGCCGCCGGTGTCCGTAACCAGTATCGCTCCAAATAAGAAAAAAAAACGAAATAAGAAAAAAATTCCACGATGGAACGAGGTTCGAACCTGGGCCCTCTGCGTGGGACCCCAGTATTTAACCTCTGAGCCATGCCGGTGCTTGAAACTGCTTTGCAAAAAGGTCCTCTACAGGCTTCATGTCGGGAAGGAACCACATTAGCATATGCAATATAGCGTGGTAGAAGAGTAAAATAAGCACCAAGCGTTGCACAACGCGAATTCTGTAACCAGGCGTCACACAATGCGAATTGCGCAACGAGTAGGTTGTTGAATGCTTCCAACCCATTACAAAGGGCTCTGCCATAATTCTTCATCGTCATCAGGCACAGCATCAACAAAGTGCGCATAATGCCTTACATGCGTTTAGCAGGTACCAACGCTCTCCGTAGAATGACGAAACATGACACAGTGCCTGCTGCCCTACTTCTCAAAAATTACAGTGATTTATAGCGTAGTGGGTTCCTCGCAAGTGCACTTGTATTGGTTGCCAAGGAAGCCCAAAAGCGCATGATCCAATTCCTCGTGGTCTCAGTAAAATTAAAATGATTTATAGCGTAGTGGGTTCCAGTAAAGTTCTTCGCCCCCCCCCCCCCCTCCCGGTCTCTCTCCCACGTCAACGTATGTTATACAGCATGACGGAGAGGGAAATAGCGACCGGGCGTCACCCAATGCACATTACATAACTGGTGGGCCGTTTAAAGCTTCCAACCCATTACAAAGGGCTGAGCCATAATTCTTCATCGTCATCAGTCGTCGCGTCAACAAAGTGCACATAATGCCTTACAGACGCGTAGCTGGTGCCTCGCATCTCCGCAGAATGACGAATAATGCCTTAGTAGGTGCTTCCCAACTTCACAAAAATTGTAATTTATGGTGTAGTGGGTACCTTTCTAGTGTACTTTTATTGTAGCCCCAAGAGAGCTTACAATGAGTTCTAGAAACGCCGCTCTTCCAGCTTTCGCTGTGACTGTGCTGCGGTTTCAGCGCAGGCCTGGCGTTTTTCGCTTAACGCTCTTTGTTGACATACTGCTTTCACTACCAGCCGTATATTTACTAGTGAGCCTCCTAGTTCTTTTTCTCCACTGTGTGTTCACGCTCTTGCTATGCAAGTAACGGAACACCTTCTCTGCCCATCTGCTCTCCTTCATATTCCTTAGCCTTTCTTCGAACCTCATTTTGCTCTGAGCCTCCCTCGCCTCAAAACCTGCCCATCCCATATCGCCCTTTACAGCCTCATTTGTCGTCTTCCCGTAGTCTACTTGCACAGCGCCACCACGCGGCAGCGGCGAGCGGACGCGGAGCGCGCGCGCGACGGCCCGAGGAGAGCGTTCGCCCAGGCACTGAAAAATAGAGGAGGCGCTGGCTGTTCATAAATGAGCATGAAGCTGAAGAAGCAGCAAGTACGACCGGGAAAAAAGAACAGGTTACGCCCCAACAGGCGAAATCAAGTAAACCCTGCGGGATAGCGGACGGAAAGGTCGTGGAGAAGCCGTCTGAGCCAGAGCCACTGGAGCCAGAAGCACCAGTCAACGCGGAACAGCACCTGCCTACTGTAAATGATCCCAGTGACGCCGAGACACTGAAAGACGACATGGAAGTCAGCGAAAACACAGGCAGTGAACTAGCTGGAAAGCGACCGAGAGACAATGGGGGCGAATACGGAGCTTCCTCCGGGGCCTGTGGTGGAGGAGAACTACCAACTAAAACCTCAGGAATTAGGCGTCCGACGTTGAAGCCACGGCCGAACTTCCAGGCCAACTCACGGGCGGAGGCAAAGCAGCTTCCGCAGCATACGCCACCTGGGACTTTAGACTCTTGTGCTTTTTCTGGACAGAAAGTAACCCGTAAGTGAGCATTGTTTGCCCAGCAATATGCCTGTAAAATGATGTGAGCCTGGTGTGAAAATTTTAGATGCGAAGCAGCTCTTTGACTAGCCTGTGTAACGCTGTCCCTCCGTGCGTCCGTACGAACGCGCCGCAACGCGCTCCCCTCGCCGCAGGTGTTGGAGTGGTGCCAAGTAGGTCACGCCGCAGCTGCGCGTTGACGTCACGCTCCCCTCGCAGTGCGCGCTGACGTAATTCTCTCCCTCGCCTGCCGCGCGCTCGCCGCAGCGCCCGCAGCTGCCGCCTCGTCCGTTCGGCCGCAACACCTGCCGCCACCGCCGCTCGCTACACCGCCGTCTCGTCGTTTCACGCGCAATAAACCTGACGCGTGCCTAACGTACGCGTTGAAACATGCCTGTACGTGTCACCTCTCTCTCGCTTCACCCTCCCCACCGCTCGCAACGCTCGAGCGCACATCGAGTGTTATAGGCCTCGACAGCTGGTATGGTGGCGCTGCGGCGCTAGGACAGTCAGCGCCGCGAGTAGCGGCCGCGCGCGTGATCCCGTCGCGGCATGCTGCGAACGCCGCTCTGTGGGAGCAGAGCAATGGTATTGCGGAACGAGCAGCGCTCGTGATTGTGTCGATTCCGCGGAACTGAATACGTAGAAAGTTATTTAAAATAAAAGCAGTCTTCTTCGCGGCAGTGATCTTTACGCCGCTAACCATGTTTTCGGCGTCAGGGAGCAAACTGTGTCAGCAAAGGGGCCCTTCGAAGTCAGTTGCAAGTGTGTGAAGAGCGTCGACTAGGACGTCCGCCTTCAGGTTATCAAAGTTTTATCAAGGTCTTCTAATATTTACATTAAATTAAAGGCATTTTGACGAAGATGCGCCTCCATTCGGCAACATCGCCAACGCTCGGCACGCTCGGCACGCTCGGCACGCTCGGCTCGTGCTTTTTCTTCCCTCATCCATTACGCGAAGAGCTACATTTGACTTTTCCATCCATTCTCGCTATTCAGCAGGGCTTCTCGCTATTAATCAGTCTGCGTGTGTTAGTTGATGTTTGGGCTAAGCAAGAGAAAAAAACGTTCGTTCCTCTCACTTTTTTTTTACGCTGGCTCGTTCCCTTCGGACTTTTCGATGATTTCTGCACATTTTCCCAGCCGTCTATAGACCCAACTGCACATTGTGGGAGCAAGGTGCAGATGCAAGGGTGGACGCTGAAGATGGTGTAAGCAAGCTCGTCGCCGCCTTGTATATGTTTGTCAACAAGTGCGAGCACACATCCTGCACAGACCTGTCATGCGCGTGGCTCTGGCCATCGCCGCGCCCCCTTCTAGATACGAGGATGTTTAACGCTTCGTCGCAGGGTCACGCTGTCACCTTTCCCATAGCACGCAGGAAAACGTGTCGGAACACACAGGCAGAATGCAGGGCTTTCGAGCTTCTCTCATCATTGCGCAAGAAGTGGGCACTGCATATGCGGTTTCGGTGCTTCACGAGCTGCCTAAGACCTCCATCGGGGCTAAAAAGAAGGCAGACTTTATGACCACAACGAGCAAATATGCGCAGTAATAGCAAGGAAAGCATTAAAAAATTAAGAGCGTCTGTTTATCTCGCACGTCGCACCGCCCTTATCCGACGCTGTCATCGCTCGTTCTCGTGAGCCTTCCATAGAAATCCATATAATTTTATTTCTGGCAGCTTAACGACAGTGTTTCTGTAGCTGTTGCGACAGCGATACACGCCACAATACATAGTTGCACACCTGTTTCACCGCGAATTAGCTTCGTCCTTTCGAGTTGCTATGGTTCCGCCCGTAGGCACCCGCTCTCAGCCGCGACTGACTAGAAACGCGTCGCGCCGCGGGCGGCGCCACTTGTTCAGTCAAAACTGCAGCGCACTAGGCCCATAGTCGCGGGAGACTTCAACGTTGACGTCAGCGGAGGAGGAGGAGAATGGCTCGTCGATTACATGCGTGACGTGCACTCGCTGAAGTCCGAGTCGGCGGAACGGAAACTACCCACCACGATAAGGGGAACGTGCATCGATCTGGTCTTTGCCAACTTCGACGTCGAATGTCTGCAGGAACCTCTCAGCGTGCACTTCACCGATCACAAGGCCGTGGTAGTCAAGGCGAAACGCGCGCCAGCTCCGGTCCAGCGCCCGTGTCCACTCTGAAGAAACGACAAGACCTACGCCAGCCATCGCTTCAAACGAATCTTGCAGCGCTCACCGCAGCACCCGCGTTAGCGCCGTTCAACCCGTGACGCCACCCGTGCGCAACGCTGCTGCTTCGCATCCCATCAGGGTTCCCTTTGGGGAGATGGAGTTAATTTTTGCAACCGCTTTTTTTTTTGACAAGCGTTCACCTGAAGTAGACACTCTGTTTTTCGCACGCTCAAAAAGATAAAAGCATGGCTTACAAAATAGAAGCAGCCTTACGTGTCGCTACATTTAACGTTAGAGGCTTACGTTTTAGGAGGCGGCAGTATCAGTTACGTCGTTTGTTTCTTGAAAATGACGTTGATATTGCCGCCGTGCAGGAAACAAAAACAGAATCTGAAGAGCAGATGGATACTATATTTCCGACTTTCCGCTCTAGCTACAATATATGTGTAAGTCATTCTTTAGGTACATCAGGTGGATGTCTTCTCTTTATGAAGGACACAATTGGTCTTGTTGAAGAAAGCGTACAAACTGATAATGACGGACGATTAATAGCATGTGATTTTCTTTTTTCTGGTGTGAGTTGGCGCGTTGTTTGCGTATATGCGCCAAATAGACAGCATGATAGGAAAATATTCTTTGAAAACCTTGAAGTGTATCTATCGAGTGATAAGACAGCAATAATTCTAGGCGATTTCAATTGTGTCTGTAATGCCGAAGACAGGGCATGTAAAACGCCTATACGTGACTCTAGTGCCTTGGTTTTGGATTCGATGGTTCGTGAGCGAGATTTGGAAGACGTGGGATATGTGCTATCGCAGGCTACCCACTACACACATTACCAGTTCAATAGTCAGGCCAGGCTCGACAGAGCCTATGTGTCTACATCATTGCTTCCCCTGTGCCAAGACTACGCTGTGAAGAATGTTTCATTTAGTGACCACAGTCTAGTCATGTTCACCATTAATAAAAAAGAAAAGGCCATATTTAATTGGGACCTCTGGAAGTTGAACAATAAGTTACTTGAGGATGAAAAGTTTGTGGAAAACATAGAGAAGGAACTAAAAGAAGTGGTCGAGGGCAACACGAGCAGTCTAATTCACACGTGGGAGTGTTTCAAGGAAAAAGTAAAAATAGAAGCGATTGGAAGGTCAGCTTCAATAAAGCACACCAAATTGAAAGAAGAAAGGCAACTACAGTGCGAACTCGATGTTTTGCTCTGTCAAGAGTGCACGCAACCTGGCATGCGCAGCAAAGAAATCAAAGTGAAACAAAAATTAGAGGCCGCAGATATGGAAAGATAACGAGGAGCGGTAGTACGCGCACGCGCAGAAGGACTTTGGTGTGGCGAGGTTCCTACGAAACGTGCAGTAGCAGATGAAAAGAGCTACGCGACAAGAAACGAAATCCGGGCGATAGAATACAAAAATGAAGTTACAAAAGATAAAACGCAGATTGAGCACGCGTTTGTGGAATATTTCCAACAGTTGCTGGCGGGCGTAAAACAGGACAGCAGCACGTACATTACGTTCGGCATTTCTTGTCACTTATGCCGAAGATTGATGACGACGCGAAAGCTAGATTAGAAGCACCCATCTCTGCCAGAGAAATTGAAATTACGATTGAAAAAATGAACAACGGAAAGACGACGGGTCCAGATGGACTAGGCGTTGCATTCTATAAGAAATTTAAAAGTTTTGTGGCAGAAGCTCTGCGGAATATGCTAGGTGAGGCATACGAAAAGAAAGAATTGCCAACATCCTTCCGAAGAACGCACATAGTGTTAATCCCGAAAAGTTACGACCCCACGAAACAGCTGTCTGTCAAGTCGTACAGACCAATAACCCTAGCGAATGTTGACTACAAAATATTCATGGGCGTTTTAGCCAGGCAGATCCAAACTGCGATTAAAGAAATAGTCGGACCACATCAGACTTGTGGCATAAAAGGCAGAACGATTACGACGAATATTCACATTGCAAGAAATATTTTAGAATGCTGTGATGAGTTTGAGTCTCGAGTAGCTATGCTACAAATTGATCTCGAGAAGGCGTTTGATCGCGTGAACCATGATGTATTCTTAAACATTCTTGACTACGTCAACATAGGAACTGTGGTGTTAGAAGGGGTACGAATGGCGTACACGGGGTGCACTACGAGGATCGTGATAAACAAACAGCTTAGCGAGAATATACAAGTCTTATCAAGCGTAAAACAAGGATGTCCTGCGTCTGCACTGCTTTTTGCTATCTATTCAGAACTTCTATGTCAGAAAGTGCTACAGAATGATCAGGTGCGAGGGTTTCGCTTGATGTCCGCGGAGGTCAAAATGCTTAGTTACGCGGACGATATTACTGTGTTCTGCCAAGACAGGGAGAGTGTCAGAGCAGCACTAAACGATGTGAAGTCCTTCTGTGAGTGCATGGATAGTAAAGTAAATTGGAGTAAGTGTCTTGGAATATGGCATGGAAACTGGCACAGCACACCATCATTATATGAAAACATTACGTGGAAGGTCACACCTGACAACTACTTAGGTGTACCTCTCCAACACTAACGGGGACCAAAAGAATATTGGAAAGAAGAAACGGAACAGCCAAAAATCAAGACGAAAAAGTGGGGTAGGCGAGACTTTTCCTTTTTTACGAGGTCAACAGTCAGCAACATATTTCTTATTTCACGAGTGTGGTATGTTTTCACGAGTGTGGCGGAACATGGGAGAGGCCTTTGCCCTGCAGTGGGCGTAGACAGGCTGATGATGATGATTGGTATGTTTTACAAGTGCTATTTATGTCGCGCGTTGCTCTACAAAAGCTCCACGGAGTGTTGGCAGTGTTTATCTGGGCTTCGACGTGGGAGAGGACAAGTCGCACAAATCTGTTCCGTTCTGTGCAAAGTGGGGGGCTAGGTCTTGTACACTTGTTCCTAAGGCAGATAGTGGCTAGGTTTATTTCTTTACGAGATCAAGGTGATTGTTTTTTTGAGAACGGTGATACATGTGCGGTTGTCCAATTTTTTGCCTGATTTATTGTAACCACAGTGAACGGGGCGACAAGGCGACCGAGGGGCAAGAAGTGATTGCGGCTTTGGAAATTTTGAGAGTGCGATTTTCGATGGAGTATCTCTCTAAGGCGTCGCGAAAGAGACAGTACAAGGATCTTGTAGAAATCATGTTGCCAGAGCCTCTGTATAGAACATTGTACCCCAATGGGCCAGGGGATGACGTCTTAAAGAGAGTGAAAAAAATGCCAGTTCGGCCATCAGTTAAGACATTGTTTTTCAAACTTCATAGTGGCACACTCCCTACATTACCTTGGCTCCGTGAAAAAGGAATATTTGTCCCTTGGTCAGTAGACTGCATTATCTGTAGAAAACCTGAGACAGTTGACCACATTTTTCTGGACTGCACTGACGCAGTCTTTCTCTGGGACATCCTTCAAAGCACCTTGAAGAAAGAACTGCCCGTTAAACCGTATGGCATCCGTTTTCTGCCTGTCATAAGCGTAGGGGGTGTGCCCTACGATATGTTCATGGCACTGGTTCTTCACAGTGTGTGCAGAACACGGATGGCAGTGCGAAACGTAGACGTGAATCCCCGGCCTGCTCGAGAGTATTTCATTGAAAGTGTACAATATTTGATGACTGCATACGAGGCACAAAATGATAAGCCAGATAGGTTCCCCTGTTTGGTTGAATTGGTTGGCATGAAGCGTCTGCCTTTTTAAATCCCATGTGCTGAAAGGTGGGGCACCACTTTTACATGTGACACTGCACTGTATTTTTAAATGTTGATTTGTACTTTGTTTGCTAAGCAGGCAATAAAGCAAAAAAACCGGCATGGTCTAGTGGCTAGGATACCTGGCTCTCACCCAGGAGGCCCGGGTTCGATTCCCGGTGTCGGAAAGAATGTTCATCTCTTTTTATCTTTCCCTCTATTTGTGGGTGTTGTTTTATATTTCCTCAGCCGCTTTCGTTTAATAAGCGCGTTGTTTTAGTCCGCCTTCGTCTCCGGCATGGTCTAGTGGCTAGGATACCTGGCTCTCACCCAGGAGGCCCGGGTTCGATTCCCCGGTGTCGGAAAGAATTTTCATCTCTTTTTTATCTTTCCCTCTATTTGTGGGTGTTGTTTTATATTTCCTCACGCGCTTTCGTTTAACAAGCGCGTTGTTTTAGTCCGCCTTCGTCTGCGGCATGGTCTAGTGGCTAGGATATCTGGCTCTCACCCAGGATGCACGTGTACGATTCCCGGTGTCGGAAAGAATTTTCATCTCTTTTTATCTTTCCCTCTATTTGTGGGCGTTGTTTTCCTCAGCCGCTTTCGTTTAACAAGCGCGTTGTTTTAGTCCGCCTTCGTCTCCGGCATGGTCTAGTGGCTAGGATACCTGGCTCTCACCCAGGAAGCCCGGGTTCGATTCCCGGTGTCGGAAAGAATTTTCATCTCCTTCTATCTTTCCCTCTATTTGTGGGTGTTGTTTTATATTTCCTCAGCCGCTTTCGCTTAACAAGCGCGTTGTTTTAGGCCGCCTTCGTCTCCGGCATGGTCTAGTGGCTAGGATACCTGGCTCTCACCCAGGAGGCCCGGGTTCGATTCCCGGTGTCGGAAAGAATTTTCATCTCTTTTTATCTTTCCCTCTATTTGTGGGTGTTGTTTTATATTTCCTCAGCCGATTTCGTTTAACAAGTGCGTTGTTTTAGTCCGCCTTCGTCTGCGGCATGGTCTAGTGGCTAGGATACCTGGCTCTCACCCAGGAGGCCTGGGTTCGATTCCCGGTGGCGGAAAGAAGTTCCATCTCTTTTTATCTTTCCCTCTATTTGTGGGTGTTGTTTTATATTTCCTCACCCGCTTTCGTTTAACAAGCGCGTTGTTTTAGGCCGCCTTCGTCTGCGGCATGGTCTAGTGGCTAGGACACCTGGCTCTCACCCCGGATGTACGTGTACGATTCCCGGTGTCGGAAAGAATTTTCATCTCTTTTTATCTTTCCCTCTATTTGTGGGTGTTGTTTTATATTTCCTCACCCGCTTTCGTTTAACAAGCGGGTTGTTTTAGTCCGCCTTCGTCTGCGGCATGGTCTAGTGGCTAGGATACCTGGCTCTCACCCCGGATGTACGTGTAGGATTCCTGGTGTCGGAAAGAATTTTCATCTCTTTTTATCTTTCCTTCTATTTGTGGGTGTTGTTTTATATTTCCTCACCCGCTTTCGTTTAACAAGCGCGTTGTTTTAGGCCGCCTTCGTCTGCGGCATGGTCTAGTGGCTAGGATACCTGGCTCTCACCCAGGAGGCCCGGGTTCGATTCCCGGTGTCGGAAAGAATTTTCGTCTCCTTCTATCTTTCCCTCTATTTGTGGGTGTTGTTTTATATTTCCTCAGCCGCTTTCGTTTAACAAGCGCGTTGTTTTAGACCGCCTTCGTCTCCGGCATGGTCTAGTGGCTAGGATACCTGGCTCTCACCCAGGAGGCCCGGGTTCGATTCCCGGTGTCGGAAAGAATTTTCATCTCTTTTTATCTTTCCCTCTATTTGTGGGTGTTGTTTTATATTTCCTCAGCCGCTTTCGTTTAACAAGTGCGTTGTTTTAGTCCGCCTTCGTCTGCGGCATGGTCTAGTGGCTAGGATACCTGGCTCTCACCCCGGATGTACGTGTACGATTCCCGGTGTCGGAAAGAATTTTCATCTCTTTTTATCTTTCCCTCTATTTGTGGGTGTTGTTTTATATTTCCTCACCCGCTTTCGTTTAACAAGCGCGTCTTTTTAGCCCGCCTTCGTCTCCGGCATGGTCTAGTTGCTTCAGACGTAAGCACACCCATTTCCAAGGAGACCACACAAGATTAGACCGTATCTATGTACCAGTTGAATTTCTGCCGCTTCGTACCAACTATCTCGTACAGTGCGTCAGTTTTAGCGATCATTGTCTAGTAGCAGTTACTATCGGTGAAAAGGAAAAAGCGTGTCGCTTTAACTGGCACACATGGAAGTTTAACGATAAGCTGTTATAAGATGAACCATTCCTTCAAAAACTAAAAGAACAGATCGATAACTTACTGAACCATTCAGATAACTTTTCCTCCTTATGGGAAATGTTTAAATCTGACGTCAAACTCATGGCAATAGACCGAGCGTGCACACTGCGTGGAAAAGAGAAAGATAAAGAAAGACAGCTTCACGATACACTACAATTCCTACTTACCACTGAAAATTCTAAACCGGGCCTGTTCGCAAAGCAAATAAAAGAAACTAAAAGCAAATTAGAAGCGGTAGACATTGAAAGATATCGAGGTGCAGTGGTCAGAACACGCGCAAATCAATTTTGGCTCGGAGAAACGCCCACCAAGCGGGCGTTAGGAGACGAAAAGCGATACGCAGTGAAAAAAGACATTACCGAAATTTGTTATCATAACGAAGTTACCCGATATAAAAAAAAAACATCCAAAAAGCCTTCCCTGAACGTTTTCGTTGGCTGTTAAATCAAAAACATGAAGATACCAAAGTATTTGAACGTGAATTTTTGCCGCTATTGCCACAACTAGAGAACGAACTATGTGAAGAACTCGAAATGCCAATTACTCTAAACGAAATCAAAAAAGCGATTGAAGACTTAAAACCAAGTAAATCCCCTGGGCCAGATGGGTTAGGCGCAACCCTGTACAAGTGTTTTAACCAGAAATGTCAGTAGCCTTGCATCGCGTCATCAACGAGTGTTTTCAAAGGAAAAGCATGCCTCCATCGTTTAGGACAACGCACGTGGTGTTAATTCCTAAAACCAATGATCCGCTTAAGTTACGCTCCGTTGAGTCCTATAGACCAATAAGCCTCACGAATACTGACTACAAAGTATTTATGAAAGTAATAGCTAATAATAATATCTTGGGTTTTACGTCCCAAAACCACTATATGATTATGAGAGACGCCGTAGTGGAGGGCTCCGGAAATTTCGACCATCTGGTGTTCTTTAACGTGCGCCTAAATCTAAGTACACGGGCCTCTACCATTTCGCCTCCATCGAAATGCGACCACCGCGGCCGGGATCGAACCCGCGACCTTCGGGTCAGCAGCCGAGCACCGTAACCGCTATTGGCCTCGAGGCCCACCACTGGAAACGCCGGCGCCACCGTCGGCGTGACGTGCTTGGCAGGATCACGTGGTCTCAGCGGCCGCGTCGGCTGCTTGTGGAGCGCTGCCGCGTGCTTTGAAAACGAGCTTCAAGTACCACATGCGCTGCGGTCTGCTCAAATACGGAAGTTTCCTCGCATTTTCTACTCAATTGAAACCATTGTAATAGAGTGGCTGCCTCCGAAGGCGACGAACATGAGGCTCTACCGCTCGGTGCCGCAGTGCCGCGCTTACGCAAAGGAGCCCAGTGTCAGCCTGCACTGGTAACCGCGGGACAAGAAACAGCGTGAAGCATGGGTTGTAAAGCTAAGAACCGGCAAGTAGCCATCCGCTACGAGTCTTGTGTGCAACAAGTACTTCCGCGACGAAGACTTTTGTTACTGCGTCGGGCCTGCGATGTTCGGTGAGTAGCAGACAGCGCGCACTGAGACGATGGCACGAGCGCGCTTCCCGCCGGCAAATGATGCTTATCTCCCACAGGATGGTAAAAGCGCTACCTTTTACCACGTGCGATGCCATCTCAGAACCCTCCAATGCGACCTCTTGATCGTCGGCGCCGTGCTCAGCGTCCACAAAATCGGCTGCAGATGCGCATGTCATTGTTTAGATACGTTAAATTAAAAAAAAACGCACAGGGTCCCTTATGCATTCGTTAAAGATGACTAGAAGGCGAAAGCCATCTTCTTCTTGTCAGTCGATGTACTGATTCTCCCGCGCCCCCCTCCAAAAACGTTCTGCACCTAACGCGGTTTTGCACGGCCTCCGTGACCGATCACGGAGGCAATGCAAAGCGACCATGACGTGTGAATACGTCATCATGTGATGTCACATTATGTGACGTCATAATGACGCTACATATTTTGGCGATATGTGACGTCATGATGACGTCATATGGGTCACGTGACGATTATTTTTTGCATCACTAGTGTTGACGCCGCCGACGCGGGACGCCGACGGGCAACCTTCCCATTTGATGAGGCATGCATTGCTTTATAAGCTACATAAATTTAACATTGCCTACGTGATCGGCCCACCGGCCAACCCCATGTATTTTCTTGGAGCCTTATTTACTTACGTGGAAAAGATGCCACCCTGTTGGCGTTAGACACGACACTGCTGCCAAAATTGCTGGGGTACACGCCAAATAATTACTATCCTGTTTTGCGGCTGCTGGTTGCTGCAATAACTTCTATTTTATTCACCGCTATTTCAAGTTCATGTGTGTCCTAGTTCCCAGCCGACGTTTGCAGAACAAGTCTGGCAAACGTTACTGTATTTTCTTTCTTTTTCTAGGCGTCGCATGCTGCTACATGCTCGGTCTCGTAGACTGGTTCTTCTTCCACCAGCAATCTCGAAGTGGTGAAGCTTTGGTCTATGAATTTGTTGATGACAGAGAGCGGCGAGTTCACTGGAATACAAACGGAACGATAATTAAGGAGCATTGAAAAGAGGCGTCGCATTTGCTCACGTTTTGTGTCAGCACCAAACGAAACGAATGCGCTGAATAAAGAAACAGAAGCAGCGGCATTTGCCCGCTGAGAAGACCGATCAATACGCAGTGCGAGACAACTTGCCAAACGACATTGAAACGTACCCGAGTTTAGACCGAAAAAGAAAAAAGAAACACTGAATCGTCGGGACGGCAGATCACAAAGTTGCCATGCGCACCGAAGCCGCAGTTGTAAGGAAATTGTTTTTGAACCGGTCTGATAGCGTCCGCGCAACAGTAGTTGTTTGTTTACTCACAAATTCTCATATTTTGCGGCCTAAAGTTCACAGCGCGCTGCCAAAACGCGCTCGTAGCAAAAGCGAAACCATCAGTACGAACATATACATGCAGACGCTCATACATATGGCACCATCAGCTCGTCGCGAACCCGTGCAATCGCTGGCTTGAGGCTTCTTTCTGTTATGCTCCGTTTGGTTATACAGGCAGTCTACTCTAACGAGATATTTCACATAGTTTGCACTCAGCGAGTGACTACCTTTCACGCAAGAAGCCGGTTCAGGGGTCTCCAACGCGGTGATAGCGTGAAGCGGGTGCTCGGTTTTCTGCAAAGAGACAGCGACTGCAGACTATCTTGTGCTTTCAGTTCGTAGAAAATGATTATTTTGACAGTAAAGAACACAGCTCATTTCGAAAGTACTTACAGAAATGCCCTGGAGGATTCCGCGAGGTGTTTTTGTAGAGCGCCGACAGCAAAACCTATGGGGAGCGCGCCGGCGGTATCCTGCCTAGCACGCAATCGAGGCGCGTCCGATAGAGGGCGACTCCGTAACTCATCGAGGCCAATACCACCGCGGCGGACAAAGTAATAGCTAAGCGACTTCAAAGAGCTATTAAAACACTAGTATGCCCACACCAGACATGCGGGATTAAGGGAAGAACAATTTTCACCAATATACATGTAGTAAGAAATATATTGGAGTCATGCGACGCTGAATGAGCTCGAATTGCAATACTACAGCTAGACCTTGAAAAGACCTTTGATAGGGTAACCCACGAAATTTTATTGCGATAGCAATTATATGGACAGTCTCGGCTGGATTTTGCCGTCGCCGTCGCCGCCGTCATGCACCGTATATGTATAAGTATGTATATTGTGGGCGTTCATTAGACACATCTCCCTCTTCATGCATGTTCATCATCATGAGTGTTCGTCATCTTCATCGGTGGTGGGAACGCTGCTTGATTGTGAGATCTGTGCCTCGGGTGTGGTCGCTTCACCGTGCATTCAGGGCCTAATAAAGGTCGCGTTAACCGTTGCGTCACAAGTGGTGGAGGCTGCTAAGCGATCTTCCTTCCTCTCCCATCCTGCTCTACCTCCTGGAGCTCCCTGCCTCCCTTTTCGTATTCCTTCCTTCCTTCCTTCCGCTCAGGTCGCCGTCTGTACCAGGTGTCCGGTACCATGCCTCAGGACGAGCCAACCGGCGCACCTGCATCTACTGCCACTGCCCCGACTACCACGGCCTATCCACCATGGATTATCAGTGGGCACCAGCGTGATCCCCCCATGTTCGCCGGACTTCGAGGTGAAGATGTGGAGGATTGGTTGGACCACTACGACCGTGTGAGTTCAACCAACAACTGGGATGATCCGGCCAAGCTTCGCCGTGTTTCTTTCTACCTCACGGACGTGGCGAAAACGTGGTATTTTAATCACGAAATTGATTTCACGGACTGGACCCATTTCAAGCAACGGCTTCGCCAAATTTTCGGCACTCCCGCAGTTCGTTCTGCTCTCGCAAAGAAGACCTTGGACGCTCGCAAGCAACGACTTGGCGAATCCTACACCTCATACATTGAGGATGTGCTTGCTCTTTGCCGCCGTTTCAACACCTCCATGACCGAATCAGAGAGGGTTCGCCATCTGCTGAAAGGCATCGGCACCATCGCCTTCAATGCGTTGGCCATTCAGAACCCGACAACAGTCG
This sequence comes from Rhipicephalus sanguineus, assembly GCF_013339695.2. NCBI lineage: Eukaryota > Metazoa > Arthropoda > Arachnida > Ixodida > Ixodidae > Rhipicephalus > Rhipicephalus sanguineus. The sequence goes on from NC_051176.1 coordinate 128,553,908, forward strand.
CCGACGTTGTTGCCACGTGCCAACGCCTAGAGGAACTCGAGTCCCAGCGGTTGCCGCCGGACATCCCTGACAACACCGCCACCGCCGATCCCTCGTTGCGTGCTATGATCCGCGCGATCATACGGGAAGAGCTACAATCTCTTGGCCTATCAGCGACCCCGAGTCCACCTCACGCCTCCAGCACTCTTTTGCGCGACGTGATCAAGCAGGAGTTGGCGTCCATGGTCGCTCCAGCGTATGTGGACTCTATGACCCCTCGACTCCAACCAACGTACGCACAAGTCGTCGCTGGTTCACCAGGTGTTGTGCAATCGATGTCTGCACACTCGACGCCTGCCCACCTGGCTTCGATGACACCGAGTGCGCCTAGCCAGCCCTTTCACCCACCATGGCGATCGCCTCGTCCGGTCTGTTATTACTGCGGGTATCGTGGCCACATTGCACGCTTTTGTCGTAAGCGTCAGCAGGACGAGCGCCGTGGATTCGACGCCTACGAACGGGATGATGGTGCCGCCGGGGCCACTTTTCAACGCCGTTCTTACGCTCCGCCGCCACGTCGCTCTCCATCGCCAACTGCAACATCCGAGACGGCACCAACTTACCGCCCCACTAGACGCCGCTCACCGTCGCCCCTTCGCCGCTCTACGTCACCACTGCGACCTGTCTCGCAGTTCACCGACCATCGCCCGGAAAACTAACCCATGCAGCTTTTGGAGGAAAAGCTGCATTGAACGACAAGACAGAAATTCCTCCAGTGCGTCCATATAATATGGTATCTGTTTTAGTAGAGGGTGTATACGTGGACGCTTTGATAGACACTGGTGCTTGTTTATCGGTTATTGATCGTTCTTTGTGTTCCCGTCTCCGGAAAGTCACCACCCCTTATGATGGACCTACATTGTTCGCTGCTCAAGGGGACGTCATTCAACCTTTCGCCATGTGCACCGCTCGTGTTTTCATTGATGGACTCCTCCATTACGTACAGTTCGCCGTGCTGAGTTCGTGTGCCCACCAGATGATATTGGGGTGGGATTTTCTGTCTACGGCAAATGCTTCCATCTGCTGTCGAGAACGTGTTCTTCACATGACGGAAACTGACTATGCCCTTTCTGCGGATGACAAGCCACTTCGCTTGCTCGCTGTGCAGGATACCGAGCTACCACCTGGTCATCAACGAATAGTTACCATCGCCTCTGACGTGATCGACTATGGTGACGTGCTTGTCCTACCGTCTGCACGCTGTCTCGCAAGAAGGATAGCCTTTGCGTCAGGGCTAGTGCGGTTCCACGATGGCTGCGGACTTCTCTACGCTACAGACCAGACGTCCGAGAAGATTCTCATCCCTAAAGGCACCACAATGGCTTGCGTCACGGAATCCCAGCCTCTCTCTGTTGTTCCGCTCGTGCCCGCGTCCTCTGACCCTATTTCTGTTGCACGTTCCCCATGCGTTTCTGCTCTCGCTGCGACTATCAGTCCCGACCTGACCTCATCGCAGTCAGATGAGTTGCTTGCCTTGCTACAGAAACATGCGACATTGTTTGATGCTCACTCCTCCTCTTTGGGACAAACGTCCATTATCACGCATCGGATCGAGACGGATGGCACTTCCATCGTACGCCGTCGACCATATCGCGTCTCTTCATCCGAGAGGAAGGTCATTGAAGAAAATGTCGCCGATATGTTGCAACGGAACATCATACGTCCCTCAGCGAGTCCTTGGTCATCTCCCCTTGTTTTAGTACGGAAAAAAGATGGCTCCGTGCGATTTTGCGTAGACTACCGGGCACTTAATAAGATCACCCGCAAGGATGTCTACCCCATGCCGCGCATAGACGATGCCTTGGATTCACTACAGGGTGCCGAGTACTTCTCAAGTCTAGACCTGCGTTCGGGCTATTGGCAGATACCCATGCACGAGGACGACAAAGAAAAGACAGCATTTTCAACACCAGATGGGCTCTACGAATTCAACGTCATGCCATTCGGCCTTTGCAATGCTCCAGCAACATTCGAGCGAATGATTGACACCGTTTTGCGAGGCCTGAAATGGAAAACTTGCTTGTGCTATTTGGACGATATAGTTATTTTCTCATCAACATACCATCAGCATTTGCAACGTCTGGGCGAAGTGCTCGCGTGTCTTGCCAACGCAGGCCTTCAGCTGAACACCAAGAAGTGCCGCTTTGCGAGCAAGACAATTAAAGTGTTAGGTCACATCGTAAGCAAGGACGGCATTCGTCCTGATCCAGACAAGATTTCCGCTGTCCAACACTTCCCGCGTCCTGCAAAAGCCAAAGATTTGCGCAGTTTTCTCGGCCTCGCCTCCTATTTTCGTCGATTCATTCGAGACTTCGACTCAATCGCTTCGCCTTTGCACAAGCTGCTCGGCTCCGGCGTTCCCTTTGTGTGGTCTCCTGAATGTGAATCGGCGTTTGTTCATCTGAAGTGTGCCCTCACGTCCGAACCAGTTCTTTGCCATTTCGACGAAACCGCACCTACACTCCTGCACACGGACGCTAGTGGTCATGGCATTGGTGGTATTCTGCTACAGCGAGACAAGTGTTCACGCGAGAGGGTCGTCTCATACGCCAGCCGTGTACTGACACCCGCCGAAAAGAATTATACCATCACCGAGCAGGAGTGCCTAGCCGTCGTTTGGTCTGTACAGAAGTTTCGACCTTACCTTCACGGCCGCCACTTTACTGTGGTTACAGACCATCACGCCTTGTGCTGGCTCTCGACACTCAAGAACTTGTCTGGCCGCCTTGGTCGCTGGATTCTTCGTTTGCAAGAATATGACTTCAGTATTACATACAAGTCGGGGAAAAAACACCAAGACGCCGACGCCCTTTCGCGCTGCCCGCTTCCTTCGGAACCATATAACGGCACCACCACTACCGCACGCGACGAGCTCTCGGCCGTCCCTTCTCCACACGTTTCATGCTTAGCTACTATGGGCCCGACTTATTCGAACGAGTGTGGTTCATTGTTATCTCACCAACGCGCCGATCCTTACTGTCGCCGCCTTATGGACCGCCTTGACGGGACTTCTCGGCCCCCTAACGCCCGTCTTCGTCGACAGCTGACGCAATTCAAGCTCGACAACTGCGTCCTGTACCGCCATATCTACCATCCTGACGGTCAACGCTGGGTGCCCGTTCTCCCTTGCTCTCTTCGCGCTCAAATCCTCAAGGCATACCACGACGACATGACCGCTGGACACTTGGGATTTCAGAAAACGTACGATCGCATCAGATGTCACTACTACTGGCCGGGCTTGTCCACAAGTGTAGCGAATAATAATAATAATATCTGGGGTTTAACGTCCCAAAACCACGATTTGATTATGAGAGACGCCGTAGTGGAGGGCTCCGGAAATTTTGACCACCTGGGGTTCTTTAACGTGCACCTAAATCTAAGCACACGGGCCTCAAACATTTTCGCCTCCATCGAAAATGCAGCCGCCGCGGCCGGGATAAGTGTAGCGAAGTACGTTGCTTCGTGCACGCTTTGTCAGCGTCGAAAGCTCCCTACATCAGCTCAAAGCGGACAACTAAAACCACTCCCGTGTCCGCTGGAACCATTTGAGGTAGTTGGCATCGATCTGTACGGTCCGCTTCCTATGACAGTCACCGGTAATCGATGGATCGTTACAGCTGCCGACCATCTGACACGCTACGCCGAAACAGCTTCCGTGGCTTCTGCATCAGCTTCCGAAGTTGCTGATTTTATGCTCCGAGCCCTAATCCTTCGTCACGGTGCTCCCCGTGTCATCCTGAGCGACCGTGGAAAGGTATTCCTTTCACAACTCGTTGACGAAGTGCTCAAGGCATCCGGCACCACCCACAAAACAAGCTCCAGTTACCATCCGCAAACGAACGGGCTGACTGAATGCTTTCATCGAACGCTCTCAGACATGATAGCCATGTATATCCAACCGGATCACAGAAACTGGGACGCAATTTTGCCATTTGTGACTTTCGCGTACAATACCTCCGTACAGCGTACAACCGGTTACTCCCCGTTCTATCTCGTCCATGGTCGTTTCCCCTCTTCTTTCCTCGACGTTTCCTTCTTCTCTGCGCCTGTTAAACCATCTCCATCCACCAGTGAAGAATACGTGTGCCGGCTGCTTCATTGCCGCCAGCTGGCCCGCGTCAACACTGAAGCAAGGCGACAGGACCGCAAGCTTGACTATGATGCATCTCATCGCGCCGTGTCCTTCAGCCCTGGCGATGAAGTGCTCCTTCTTACACCCGTTCGCACTCCTGGCTTGTGCGAGCAATTTCAGTTACGCTTTATTGGCCCCTACACGGTCTTGGAGCAAACGTCTCCCGTCAACTATCGCGTGGCACCCGTTGTTCTTCCAGCGGACCGCCGCTGCCGGGCCGCAGAGATAGTCCACGTATCGCGCATGAAGCCTTTCACAAGGCGTTCTTCTTCGCTTTAAAATGCGGTCAGGATGACCGCTCTCGCGTGGGGGGAAGTTAGTGTGGGCGTTCATTAGACACATCTACCCTCTTCATGCATGTTCATCATCATGAGTGTTCGTCATCTTCATCGGTGGTGGGAACGCTGCTTGATTGTGAGATCTGTGCCTCGGGTGTGGTCGCTTCACGGTGCATTCAGGGCCTAATAAAGGTCGCGTTAACCGTTGCGTCACAATATATATAAGCCCCAAAGAAAAATAATTCAGAAAAATGCTTCCGAGGCGCGGAATCGAGCCAGGGACCTCTTGCTCCGCAGCGAGTGGCGCTATCCACTACGCCACGAAACTCAGATCCTCCTCGTAGCTAACGGCGAGCGTTATATACATACCCTTTACCGCTAGACGGACTCAGAGACGGCAGGCGATAATAAGCGTTTCTTCATTACCAGCGAGATGGCGCTAGCAGCGCGACGGGCGCGTTTAAAATTCGTCGTCGAGCTCGCTCGCTTCTTATATTTGCGCAGCGAGAACATTGCCCTTCCGTTGTCTGCTCGCGCGGTTTTCTCGCGGTGAGGGGAAGAGGAATGTTTCACGCTTTCACCGTGATGTGCGCGCTCATGTTACCGAGCGTACGAAAGTCACTCGAGCTGAAGGGACGCCGCTAAACGAACAAACAGAAGATGAGCGCGAGCTATCAAGTGTCACAGCTCGACAGTTGAAGCACGCTAGTTTCCTTCGCTGCTTCGGCCGCCTTTGCAACAGGAACGCTGTTCAAACTGAGAGTATCCATTGGCGAGCCTCACTTCGTATAGCATTAATTTCTTGCTATCGCATTCATTGCTTCGCCCTTGCGGCGAAACTGTGACTTTTTACTACTAGTACTTCAACACGTTAATGTAGGTTCCGTTATCCTAGAGGGCGTTAAAATGGCTTATGCAGACTGCACAGCCAAACTGATAATAAACAGACAACTTAGTGAGAGCATTCCAGTTACTGCCAGCTTGCGCCAAGGCTGTCCAACCTGCTCGTTACTATTTGCGCTATATATAGAGCCTTTCTGCCAAAAAATTGTTTCATGTCCCACTATCCAAGGCTTTCGCTATTGTGACAACGAGATCAAAGTGCTGGCACACGCGGACGACATTGCCGTGCTATGTACAGACAAAGAAAGTGTACAAAAAGTGGTAAAAGAAACTACATCAATTTGTCAAGCTACGGGGAGTGCTGTAAACTGGGCAAAAAGCCTCGGCATTTGGTACGGAGACTGGTAAACTAAGCCACAACTATACTGCAACATAGAATGGTCTGACTCCCCAAACGTATACCTCGGCGTCCCATATGCAACACCACAAGGCGCCTATTCGCCGCGAGATCGACCTACAGGAGGCAGCACCGTCGCCGCGTTAGTGTGGAGAGGCGGTCGGCGGCGCGTATACAAATGCACACAGCGGCGCTTCGTTGTGAGCTGTTTGAGCCGATTGTCGGCGAATAAAATGCGCTGATTGCAGCTTACTGGTGATATATACGCTCTTCAATGTTGAATCGATGCACGAAGATCATCCAACGTTACTATTACTAGTGAGATAAGCGCAATCTGCCGATGAAAGGTATGCTCGCCCTGGGTGACAGTCTGCGCTTACGCACTACACGACATTTTTGTTGTTTTCTCTGTACGTGTTTACCTTGTGTTCTGTGTACTACGCACTGCTGTAGCACGCCTGAACTACTTAAGTGTTTACTTCTTCTTCATTTATATACCAGCCCATATTCCTGTGCAATGAGTTCAATAGCACTGTTCGCGCGAATACGCATACGCATGTAAGAGTGTTTAGCACAGAGTTTTCATCGACTGATTACATGCACGACAGTGGTGCAACAAAGGTCCGGTTATTTTATGGAATAAGGGTTTTTCTTCTCAAACTAAACACGTCCGCTGACTTCCATCAATTTATAACAACTCCACACAAACGCTCAAGATAATTTTAAAAAAAAAGGATGAGATTTTGAGTGACATTATACTACAAAAATGTAAGGCACGCCGTCGGAATTAATTTTAAGCATTTGGGTTCTTCAAAGCGTACCTAAATCTAAGCACACGGGTGTTTCTGCATAAATTTCACCCAAAGTTAACATTGCGCGCGGGAACTCCGTTTTATCACCCTTACAAAAATTGGTTTCACCTGTCTGTCACCTATGAGTCACAACCCAGTCACCCCAGTCACCTCCCTATAGACTTGACCTTTCTGCAGACCTGGTCTGCAGATTTTCTGCTGATCCCTAGCAGACTTTTCTGATATGTGCGCCCAGAGTGTGTACGCGTGGATGTATATAATATATATGTATGTATCTATATATTCTGGACCATGACACATTTCATAATAAAAATTAAGTGAATTTCACCTTTCAGTCACCCACCAGTCACCCACCAGTCATCCCCATAAAGACCTAGTCTGCAGATTTTCTGCAGACCCCTAGCAGGCGGCAGGCAGACTTTTCTGATAATGAGCGTCCAGAGTGCGTGCGTGCGGATGTATATAATATATATGTATGTATCTATATATTCTGGACCATGACACATTTGATAATAATGATTCAAGGGATTTCACCTTTCAGTCACCCACCAGTCACCCCCATATAGACCTAGTCTGCAGATTTTCTGCAGACCCCTAGCAGACGGCAAGCAGCTCTTCTGATAATGAGCGCCCAGAGTGCGTGCATGTGGATGTATATAATATATATGTATCTATCTATATATTCTGGACCATGACACATTTGATAATAATGATTAAATGGATTTCACTTTTCAGTCACACACTGATAGGGGGTGACAGAAAGTCTGTCACTTGTCTTCACGTGCTCTGCGCTTGGGTTGTTCGTGGTCTGTAGAATTTCTGAAGAAAGGCTGCAGCTTTTCTGCAGCACCATGCGACAGCCTGCCAGCTGGTAATTGGAATGCGCTAATTAAAATAGCGTTGCACATTTGGCGGGTGTAGATTAACAGATCTGTGTATTTTATGGCTACCTAACATTCAGCATAAATTTACATGCATTCTGTGAACGTGTTTAAAAATTTGAAGCGTAGGAATTTTTCCACCGGCACTGAATGGCAGGTCAAGATACCATGGCTATATATACCGGGTGGTCGGTGTTAGTTTGTGAAGCGCGAGTGTGCGGTATTTACTTTGCTGTTGTTGCGTGTACGCTGTGGTCGTGTGTTGGTGGGTGTATGTACGGTATTCTAACCCTGGATGCTGCATGTTACTTGACTCCTGGTGCTAACGCAAAGGGCAGCTCTTATTTATTTTTTTCATCCGCGACAAAGCTCCGCACACATTCTGCAGAAATGCCGCAGAAATTCTGCAGACGCACTGCAGACATTCTGCCGGCATGCTGCATCCTGGCGGCTACAAATGCTCTGCGGACATTCTGCAGAAAGGGTGTTCCAATTGCCTACTGGGAGGTGACAAGGGGTGACAGAAAGTCTTTCACTTTTCTTTCCGCATTCCGAATCAGGGGTGACTCGTGGTCTGTAGAATTTCTGCAGATTGGCTGTAAGTTTTTTTGTAAGGGCACTGCTGTGTCATCCCAATGTCTTTTTTAGGGGACAGTTTGAGTACCGAAGTGTCAGACTTCACTTTATAGAAATATTTCGCTGTAGTGGGACCACGACCGTACAATAAAAGGACGTCTTAAGCACAACTAAAGCTCATCATGAACTACAGTGCCGCAGTTATACACTTAACAACGCGAAAGTGCATGAGCCTCGCTTTTGTGTACCACCGAGTCGCTAAAACGCGGCATTCAGACACTATTTATTGCTCCTTATGTTTGGGACTATGCCAAGCGCACTTTACGACGTGCTTGAACCAGAAAGCGGCACCAACACTGAAATGATTATGGCGAACGAAGGGTACGACACCAATACACAGCCCTCTCGAAAGTCGCACTCACTGATCTTATTACAATGCGCACGCAGCCGAGCAAACCCATTTGCTTCTGTATACCATGTTAGGTATACGTATGAGCAGTTAAACTCGCGCTAACATAACAGAACAAACCACCCTTTGAAAACGTACAGGACGTACGCGCACATGCAAACACGACGTGGCTAGCAGACGACGCAGGGAGCAATCCACACTAGGCGCGCTTCAGCCAGTAGCCGCCAGGCGGCGACTCTGCTCGATCTCGCGGCCAATAAAGCATTGGATCGAAGAAACCGAGAGGGTAAAAATAAAAACTCAGAAACGGGGTGGTCACAAATTCTCAATCTTTTCGAGAGCAAGTGTGTGCAATGTATTTCTAATCGCTAAAATTTTTCATGTTCTACAAGTATTATGCATGACAAGAATGTCAGTGCAGAAACTTCACAGAGTGTTTGCCGTTTATATTTGGGGCTCGAGTTGGGAGCGCACGAGTCATTGCAATCTGTTTCAGAGGGTGCAGCATGGGGGACTAGGCCTAACTCATATTTTTTTTAAACAAGCTGTTTCAAGGTTTACTAATCTCCGCGATCAGAGCAACGCTTTTTTGAGAACAGTGTTACAAGTTCGCCTACGAGACCACCTCGCGGACTATGTGTCAACAAGCATTGTGACAGCTGGCTCATTACCAGGATTTCTACGTGAAATAGTGGCTTCTTATAGTATACTTAAAACACATTTTTCCCTTGAGTATCTGGCGTTATTTTCAAAGAAAAAGCTGTATAAGGATCTAATAGATGTATTTCTACCTCTACCAGTATATAGATCAAAATACTGATTGGGTTCAGAACGCAATGTGCTTAAAAGAGTCAGAGCCATGCCTGTTCGAAGTTCGACAAAAACGTTTTCTTTTCAACTACACACAGAAACGCTCCCTGTGAAGTCATGGCTTCAGAGTAAAGGCATTTTCGTTCCCTGGTCGATTAACTGCATATTATGCAGGAAGGCTGAAACAATAAACCATTGTTTTCTCGACTGCCGTGATGCAACATTTTTATGGGCCGTCCTTCAACGTACAATCAAAAAAGATTTCCCCATTTGGCATACGATTTCTGCCCTGTGACGACACAGGGGGCGTTCCTACTGATATGGTTATGCTGTTATGCATGCATGCCATGTGGAAGGCTCGCATGGCAGTACGACACGAGGACGTGGATGCACGCTCAGCGCGACACTACTTTATCGAAAGTGTGGTCTACATGAAAGATGTGCTAGAACACGCAGAAGACACCCCTGATTGGTTTACGACATTGGATGAATTGGCCTCACTCAAGGCCTCTTAAACACACATCATGCTTGAGACAAGCTTATGTTTTTACCCTTTAGTACTTGTTTTGTGTAACCCTGTTTGTTGTAAAAAGGTAATAAAAAAAACGGCATAGTCTAGTGGCTAGGATACCTGGCTCTCCCCCAGGAGGTCCGTGTACGATTCCCGGTGTCGGAAAGAATTTTTCAACTCTTTTTATCTTTCCCTCAATTTGTGGGTGTTTTTTACATTTCCTCAGCCGCTTTCGTTTAGCGCGTTTTTTTAGCCCGTCTGTGTCTCCGGAATGGTCTAGTGGCTAGGATACCTGGCTCTCACCCAGGAGGCCCGTGTACGATTCCCGGTGTCGGAAAGAATTTTTCAACTCTTTTTATCTTTCGCTCTATTTGTGGGTGTTTTTTACATTTCCTCACCCGCTTTCGTTTAACAAGCGCGTTGTTTTAGCCCGTCTGTGTCTCCGGAATGGTCTAGTGGCTAGGATACCTGGCTCTCACCCAGGAGGCCCGTGTACGATTCCCGGTGTCGGAAAGAATTTTTCAACTCTTTTTATCTTTCGCTCTATTTGTGGGTGTTGTTTTACATTTGTTCACTCGCTTTCGTTTAACAAGCGCGTTGTTTTAGCCCGCCTTCGTCTCCGGCATGGTCTAGTGGCTAGGATACCTGGCTCCGACCCAGGAGGCCCGTGTACGATTCCCGGTGTCTGAAATAATTTTTAATCTCTTTTTATATTTCCCTGTATTTGTGGGTGTTGTCATAGGCGTGCGCACGGGGGTGGGGGGGGGGGGGGCACCCTCCCTAGTCACCTAAGAGGGGGGGGGGGGGCGTAAAATCTGCCTCGTGCATTGACTTATTGACTTAGTAGGCGACCCCCCCCCCCCCCTGATTGGGAACCTTGCGCACGCCTATGCTACAAGGTGTGGCATACCGTTATCTTTGCCTTATCCCGGTCTATTTCGTGGCCAGTTGCATCTACGTGTTCAGCCAGCGCGTTCGATGAAACATTTCTTATGTCATAAATGTGCTGCTTCAGTCTTTGCTGAAAGTTACCTGTCTCGCCGACTAACTTCCACCACAGTGTGCGCCCCCGCTCCCCTGCCCACGTGTCCATTTTAATTGTCCTCGTGTCTTTTCCCGACCACACGGGTTTCCGTCAGGCTCTCGACTTCAGGCCATGGGTTTCCTTGCTTAAAGATTATTTCTGCAAAATGAGCCCATAGCCAATGTCACTTGTTCTTCTCTACGTTGTTTTACGCTACAGGGGAAAACATTGCCAGCTTCAAACACTGATTCACCTTCTAACAGTAGCCTCGAAGTGCCATACTGCTTATCAATGATGCGTTATAAATGCTGGACGCTGGTATTTTCACTGCAACATAAAATTGCCATTTAGACCGCGGTAAGCTACACCTTGCAGCATAGCCATTCAAGTGCGCAAGTAATACGGCTGACCGGCACACGGTGCATTTGCTATCACAATCGAGCGCGATCGGGACCGTATTTTTCGATCACGATTGGCCCCTTTGTGCAAGCTGGATAACGGAGTCAATCGTCGAAAATTTTCATCCCGATGTGGCTCGGTGGCGATCGAAAATGCGCCGTACGTGTGACAACCTTAGAAAATTCGCGCAATGAGAAGCAACAGATAGATATTAAAATCGTGCCACAGACAAACTCATGTGGAATGTTATCTAGCTACAACACTGAATGAGGCGCGCGTGTACATATGGCTCTCGTGCGTTTGTCTCCAATGATATGAGAAAGGATGCGGCTGCATGAATGTCTAAGCATGCTGGACTGCTTCCCACAAAGCGGAGAAACCGCTGTCGTCCGTCATAGGACTATGTGTACTAAACAGGAATGTAAATTTGCCCATGCTTGTCGCGTCAATCGCGGCCCGTTTTTATATACAAACTTACAATCAATGAAGTTGCGCGGTTGCCCGCATTTCTTGTAGCAAAAATATGTTTCTTTGTCGCAAGCATGCGCTAAAGCCCATTCGACGTAACGTTGTCTTTTACAAAAGCAGCGTGCGCGGCCCACGCGTGGTTTCCATATCGGTGGCCACAGAAGACGACGCCGGCAGTCAGGACGCTGTCTAAGGCATTATGAGGACGTAATATTTTTTTCTGAGCAGTTATTTAGCATTTCGTACAGTCAGTGACGAAGCCGCCGCAGTATTTTACTGTCTTCCTCAAAGTGAGGTACAACAACAATAATAAACAAGCAGACGCTAAAGCGGCTGCGGGCTGAGCGGGAGAGGGTTGGCGGAGCAATCCAGCCTAAAGTCCCTAGATGGAAAAATCTAGGGACTTTAATAAAACCTTGCACGTCACAGGGATGCCTCCGCATGGCGGCGCCACGGTATGCCCTCGCGCCCAATATTAACGCTATGCCGTCTGCTTCCCGAGGTGAGATCACGTGATCCAACTATGCACGTCACAGCGATTGCAGCGCCCGCATCTCCAGCGGTGGGCCTCCGATATTGCTAGAGCGGTTCGTCTAATTTTTTCACCTTCGCATGCTTTAGCAAACGTATAATGTGTGAAAATGGCGCGAAATATACGCTAATGAAAACAAAACGTAACGGAGTTTCTTGCATAATTAAACGAAAAAGCAATTCTCACGTGTTCACGCTCTTCAGGCAAGTGTTGTTTTGGAACTTCGTGATAACGGTTCTTCAATGTCGAGCTACAAGAAAGCAATATAAAAAGCTGCGAGCCACACTTCATTCTCGACGGAGCTTACCTGCAAGTTTGAATCAATTTGGAGGTTGTTACTATGTTTGCCGAGGACTTCTGAATCGTAACGAGCACTCCACCTTCGCTCGTTTGGCGCTGCTTTCAGTTCTCCGAGAACTGGGGTGCAATGGCGGAACGATGCTATTTCCGATTCCAATGCCATATTCTATGCTATTCTTATCATCCACCACTCGCGGCTGGCTGATCGCGTTGATAATGCGGACGGACCGTCGTTCTGACCAATGGCCAAGCGCGAAAAGCACGAAAAGCATTGGAATAAAAAATGGAATCGTTCCGCGATAGCACCACTGACTTGCTGTCAGTTCTCGATCCTCCCTTCCACCCTCTCGGCCATTCTTGCATGCGTTCATGGTCAGATGGAGCGTTCAAAGTTCGAACGTTTTCCGCGCAGGACTTGTATACTTATTGAAAGTTGGGGACGAGCCATCTGCGCCTCATTGTCGATTAATGCTTACAATGCGAACACTTACATCGTAGAGTAGCAGCATATAAACTAGCGTACTTACGAAGTATTGGTTCTCACTGCTCGAAGCGAGCGGCAGACGTTGCTCTGCTGTTCCGTCGGTTCACGTTTGCCCAAACGTGCCTCGTACCACGAGATTTGACATTTTACGCTACTTTTTGTAGCAATACGTAGCAACAGAAGCTACTTTTAAGAAACAAAGGAAAACAAATACAGCTACAAAAGGTGACACATTTTAACCCATCTACAGCTGCGATTCTAACCCGGGCCTTCAGAGTGGGAAGCGGGCATTCTACCTCTGCACCACTTTCGCGGAGCCGCGCGTAACTTTTAAACGACACATTGCTGACTACCGATCGCAGCGCCACAAACGGATTGACCCTGTTTGGGCTTCACTTTCTGCACGTTGGTGCTGCGGCCGTTCCGAGCACTTCCCTGTTCTCTAGTACACTCTACTTGCGCAAAGTGTTTCCGTAAGGTAATGTTCGCGCATGTGCACTCTTCAACCGATACGGTATTACCGTACTTTCCGTGCGGTAAAGCGGCACTACTAGCTAAAACACTAATATCGAGCCGGGAGGTAATCGTTAGTGTTTAGTGACTGTTATCGTAATCATACAGGTAAACGAGTGCAGCCCACAACACATCACTCACCACCCTTCGCACGCCCGCCCACAGGAAACTGAAAATCGCACGTCCAACCAACGAAGCGCTGGCCAAACCACACGACCGTTGCCTACGGACAGCAGACGATGTAGTAGCACCCCGGTTCCGTCACAAACGGATTGACCCTGTTTGGGCTTCACTTTCTGCACGTTGGTGCTGCGGCCGTTCCGAGCACTTCCCTGTTCTCTAGTACACTCTACTTGCGCAAAGTGTTTCCGTAAGGTAATGTTCGCGCATGTGCACTCTTCAACCGGTACGGTATTACCGTACTTTCCGTGCGGTAAAGCGGCACTACTAGCTAAAACACTAATATCAAGCCGGGAGGTAATCGTTAGTGTTTAGTGACTGTTATCGTAATCATACAGGTAAACGAGTGCAGCCCACAACACATCACTCACCACCCTTCGCACGCCCGCCCACAGGAAACTGAAAATCGCACGTCCAACCAACGAAGCGCTGGCCAAACCACACGACCGTTGCCTACGGACAGCAGACGATGTAGTAGCACCCCGGTTCCGTCACTTTGCCATAAATAACGTCACACACAATGTTGCTAATTTCGGGAAGCCAGGTGGGCGGTTCTACACGATAAATAAAATTTATTTGTAAACAACCTGCATATCTCTGTAATTTGGCATAATTGACGGAAACGTGCAACCTTAATGAAAACCCCAACAGATAATGAGCCAAGGATGGTATAGGTGACGTTAATTGTAGTTCTAACCGTATTGTAGTACTTGCGATATAAATGTGAAGTGGACGAAGAGACACCTTGCCGCCGGCAGGGACCACACCTACCCAGCGAACTTTTATCGAGATCCAATGACCTCGAAAAATCGCCGGAGTTAAGACTTTACGGGTTACGAAATTGAGAACTTGGCAGGAATGAAATTAGCTTGCGCAAGTTGGGGTAAATTGGAGGTGACCGGGAAGGGCCTTTGTCCCGCAGTGGACATAGAACTGATGATGATGATGAATTACTTGCATAACTGCGAAAATTTTGAGAAAATTCCAAAACATCAAGCTAAATCATTTCCAGCCTGCTCCATCATTCCTAATTAATTTTTCTGCGCTTTAAAATTGTGGCGCAAGAGGTGAAGATGCTAGGTGAGCGAACGCCCGTTAACTCGGAAGGGGTTTCAAAAAAAAACTAGCACTACTCAGTGGCTGGCTTGATTGGCACAAAATGAAATTCTACCAAAGAGCCACACCGGTGCTTGAAAGAGTGAAAATGCAACAGTGTTTGCTGGCTTCTGCAAGAGGTAAAAAAAAAAAAAAACCTCCATCGCCTCGTCCTTTTATACAGCAATGCTCTATAAACGATGAGGCGATGGAGTTTTTTTATTTATTTATTTATTTCCTTTTTCTGTATCACGACAATCACCTTATTCTATTTGAAAAAAAAAATCCACTTTTCCTTTTCCATAACTTTTACTTCATATTCCAATTTACATTAACCGCCGGCTTTCTGGCCAATCTCCCGTTGTGGGTGCGAGCCAAATGCAAGGAACAAGCAAGCAAGCAAGCAATGCTAGTTCTCTGAAACCTCTTTCAAGAGTTTTAGTGTACGCTCACTTCATATCTTTCACTGAAACAAGATACATTTTGCCTTCATCCAAATTAGGCATTATTCACTGCTCAATATTTGCCTATTGATGCACCATTGCACAAAAAAAAGCAAAATTTTATAGGAAACACAGCAGATGTACAATAAGAGATATTTTATTAAATACCCAGAAGAAAAAAAGATGTCCTTATATAACTACAAAAGAAACATACAAATGCAAAATAGCACAAACTGCACGTACTGCTGCAGAATTGCAACACGCAAGTAAAAATGAATTTGCTGCAAACCACTGCAGCACACATCTGAAGGCATGCACCCTTTGCTGCCACTGGGCTTGCATTTTATAAGCACACAGATTCCACTTCTGCACATCGTGCAAGTGAAACGGAGCATACAATCTTTATATTTAATTTAACACAAATGACAAGTTAACCAAATGAATTTCTAAAAGATATTCAGACAACACATAAGACGCACACAAGTTCTGTTTTTAACTCTCACAAGAAAAAGAAAAAAAAACACATAACAACTCCTTGAACTTGCAGATCACCCGGTATTACAGTCTTGCTACTTGATGTTCCAGTAGATGATGCGAATTCAGCGTCATTTTGTTTTAGCGCGGCACATCTGCAGGTTCCCAGGAGTACGTGTCGGTCCTTGCCTCATTTCTTTGTTTTCCTAAATTACTTTTAAACTTGATATCTAGCCCTTGCCGTAGAACCTTGTTTTGACTGAGTATCAGCATGGGCCTGCAACAAGGAAAACAATCAGCACACCATACATGGCACAATGCAGGCCTGTAGCCAGGAATTTTTTTCGGAGGGGGGGAAGCCACTTGGTGAAGAAAAAAACCTATTTCTATCATTTTTTCTGTAAAACACCCTCCATCAGAACTTCGGGGGGGGGGGGGGGGCTGACCCCTCACCCCTGGCTACGGGCCTGGCACAATGATCCTAAAGATCTTTAGCCTAATCTACAATATTTACTGGAGAGCAAATCACAATGTCATTCTACAAGGCACCTAGCAGCACAGTCAGACCTTGTGGGAATTCAGGCGTCCGCGCCAGTGGCTCGACGCCATCTTCCCTTGGAGAATTCTCGTGTCCCTCTCCTCTCGACCAGGCGGGTGGCAGTTAGTCGTAAATCGCTGTCACTTTGCTGCCACCCCGCCCTCGAAGGTTAAACACGGTGGCCGATTGGCCCAATTTTGGCGCGATTTGGCGCTATTTTGGCGCTATTTGGACCTGGCTCGCGCTCGCCTAGAAGCGGCGGGCGCGCGACCAGGTTCGAGAGAGACCACTTGGGGACCTCGAAGGGTGCGTACGCGTTTTGGCCGCTCCGGCCGGCGGCGATCCTTTGTTCTTTGTTCTTCACCGCCGGCCGGCGGTTACGTCGTTTTGTCGGGGCTCCGGCCTCAGCGGGCGCGCGCTACCCTCCGCGGTCTCGAAGTCCCGAGGCAGCGCCTCGCGATCGTGCACCGTATGTTCCTTTTAAGTGTTTCTTCTGCTCTGGGGTGCGAGATCGCGGGAGCGCTGGCCGAAGGGTAGGTCGGCTCTCCAAACCTGGTTCTTTCTTTGTTTGTTTCATAGGTGTGCCATTCGCGGCCACATTTGGTAACAATTGTATTAGCTGATTGGTGTCCTGTGTAACTATCTTACGTGCGATTGGTTGTAACGAATTATTGTTCTCTTGTATTAAAATCCCTCGTAATAAATCACTGATTTGGAGAGTGTCGCCTAGGCTCTCCCTCGCTGCGTGCGACGGCTCGCCGTCCCTTCGCGGTTACGGGCCGAGTTCTCGCGCGCAGCAGTTCGAACGGTACACGGGCGCGGGACGAACGAGGACGCGGCGGCCTGCATGAAGCTCCCAATGCTCGAACCCGCGGTGGTGCTGAGCGACGACACCACAACCTACATCAAAAATGCATGTTTGAAAATCGTCACAAATGCTGATGCTGTCACAAATGCTTACATTGTTTACAAGACCCCTGTAAACAATACGTTTAGAAGAATGCCTCCTGAGCCCCACTCCACTCGATTGGTGCACTGCCACTGGCACAAGTCTGCTCGAGAGATTTCACATGTTCGGCATAATGCCTAATGAAATGAGAACTACGCATCAACTAACGCTTAGTCTGACCAGAGTACAAACAACATTAGAATGACAAAAAAAAAAACTAAGCCAGTTGGTAAGGATTCATCTTAAAAGAACAAAGGCATGCAAACACGCACACAAGACAACACAAACGGCATTTTGTCCTGACCTGTTCTCGTGTTCGTATTTGCATATTTACCTTTATTAAAGATTAACACAAGCAACACATCATGTGCTTTCAACTCTGCTCCTGTGCAGCCTTGCAACTTATGTGGTAAGGCACCCACATTTAAAGAGGCCCTGCAATGTTTTTTTGGCAACCTTCTGTAGCATTGGAATGTGTAATATTGAATAGTGGCATGAATGGAAAAAAATAAAGGAACGTTGTGGCACCTGAACAGAAGTTACTACCGTGAAATGCCGAGCAAACGCCCCCTCCAATTTTACTGCTAATTTCAAACTTCCATGGCATTCTTTGAAAGTGCACCCCCCCCCCCCCACCCTCCCGCTCCACACCCCGATCATGCACCGCGTCCATGCAACACTGGCCCACTTGAATCCCATCCAATCCTGGTGCCCGATGTCTAGGCTGCATGCGCCTGTCTTGTAACGAAAATTTAACTTTTTTTTTTTTCTCCGCATAACGATCACACCCCGAACTTTGCACAAGACATCCACGATTTCAAGGTTCTGAGAGCAAAAACTTGGCCTTTGAAATCTACCTTCTAAGACCGCACCTATGATGACGAATTCGGCGAAAGTAAAGCTGCCGGGGCCTGTGCTTGTTACTTAGAGCTATTGCGTTGGCTCATCATCAAAGATGCTTCTAGGCCCCGCTTCCCACGGTCTGATCACGCTGCCATTGTGTTTGTGAGTCGTAATTCTATAAGCCATGAACGAGAAGATTTCTGAGGAAGTCCCCATGCACTCAGTTTTTCTTTTCCTGGAGGGAAACTTGGCTGCGGTCACCTTGAATTTTGGAGCCGTACCGGGAAAGTACAACAACTTGGAGCAGTACAACAGCATGTCGAAGTATTTAGTGCATATTCTCATTAGTGTACAAACAGGAAATGCTGCTCCAATGTAAACAAGGAGACAAGACCAACAGTCACAGAGCAGCCATTAATGAGGCTGTTCCTACAAAACAGTGTCCTGTGCTGGCTTTACTTCTACATACAAGATGTGCACTGTGAAGCATTAGTGACAAGATGAGCATGGCATATATGGTTTCTGGGAGTGACAGGTGTCAAAATGTCATTCGCTACAGGTTTTGCAAGAAAGGGGTGACCAACCCTACAGAGATAACAGACATATATTATATAGTTAGGCCGATTATATAATGGGAAAGTGCATAGGTGAAAAGGAGGAGAGCGGAGGGCTTTCGCAGTTATTGCGGAATAAGTTGGTGCTGTATTTGGGCCTGACCAAGAATATTTTAGGCCAAAAGCTCTCCCATGCCATGCAAGCAGGCGGAATAGTGAACTTTGGCACACTTGGCGCAAACTGCACTTGAATAGGTGCAAAGAGACAGGATTGCAACAAATTGGCACACATGGAGTGCTGTTTCTTGGGCTATTTGGTATAATGGCATACTGTATTTTTGGACACACTTAAAAAACAAGGACACAGTGTGGCACACAAACTACAAATGAAATTGCTTTCATTAGCGGTTTGTGTGTGCCTCACTGTGTCCTTGTTTTTCAGGCACATCCAAAAATACAGTATGACACAAATGGCACAGTTGGACCCCCCCCTGCAAACTTTTAATGCATTACTTTACATAAAATCTGCAATAAGTGTAACATAAAACAAGTTATACATCTTTTCCTTTTTTCAGGATCCAAAGGAACTGCTTGAAACTTAAAAAAGTAGCATGACTATGCCCTTGTGCCGAGCAAAACTACGATCTCTAATTGGATAGCTAATTTCTTGTTTTATCGCTACCAGTCTATTTTTGTTAATAATACTTTGTCTCCATTAATAAAGGTAAAATTAGGTGTTCTGCAAGGTACTGTGCTAGGGCCAATCTTATTCTTAATTTACGTCAATGATATAAGTAACCACCTGTCATCCCCAATCAGACTTTTTGCAGACTATTGTGTCATTTACAGACAAATTACTAACCATACTGATGTGAGTGCACTGCAGTCTGACATTAACTAAACCACCCACTGGTGCTATCAATGGCAAATGGAAGTTATGTCTCAAAAATGAAGTACATTCAATTTACGAGAACCACCAGCCCCAAGCTGCATTCTTACATGATTAACAACATGCTAGTTGAAAATGTGTCAACAATAAAGTACTTAAGTGTCCATCTTACACACAACCTCTCATGGAATACTCATGTTGAGGCAATAATTAGTAAGGCTTCAAGAGCCCTATAATTCATTAAACCTAACTTGCACTCTGCTAACCAGTCCACCGAACTTCTCGCATACATAACTTTAGTTCGCTCAAAAATGGAATACGCCGCCCTTACTTGGAATCCTAACCAGCAATACCTAATTCATAAACTTGAGGCCATCCAAAACAAGGCAGCCTGCTTTATCACAGGAAAATATTCACGAGTCTATAGCATAACAGCTATTAAAACATCATTGAAATTACTTGCACTAGAAAAGCGTAGGCTTATCGCACTGCTGTCTCATTTCCACAGGCTTTATTTCAGCGATTCATAGTTCTTACAGTCAGATTAAACCAGCTCATTGCATTTTTCCACGCCTGGATCATGCATACAAAATACAACCAATGTTTGCGCGTACTAACTTCCTTCGTGACTCATCACTGTTTCTTGCAATTTATCATTAGAATAAACTACCAAGCGATGTTGTAACTGTGATCACGACACATTTGTTAGCAAATTAAAGGAGATGTAGAATATCGACGTGTAAAATTTTGTAGCTTTCTTTTGTTTAGTTTACCCTATTGCAAAACCCAGCGCCACTGGGTACCAGCGTCCAGTGCCATGCCTGATTATGGGCCCAGCGTCGCGCTGGATACTGGGCCGCTGGAGCGGCGTTTTACTGGGAGGCGCTGGGTACTCAAGCGCAAAACGGCTCTACAGCGTTAAAACGGCGGTGCCTACGTGCCCTACATAAATATATTAGTAAAGAAAAACATATAGAAAGCATTAGTGCAATGAAAAAAAGAAAAAAAAAAGCCGTATGAAAAAAAAAAAGCTCGACCACGAGGATTCGAACTCGCCACCTCTCAATCTCCAAGCGAGCACTCTACCACTGCGCCACGCTGTAACACGTCAGCACAGCTGTAAAAGGGCTAGTCAACACAGTAAGACAGCGTTTCGTTTGACATTTCGGTGTCGCGTATTCAATGAAGACGCGATCTTCCTTTCGAAATCACGCTTGCTTCTTTATTCGACACAAACAAAGGGTGGCCGGCAACGAATTAAATGCCCAAAATAAAAAGAGCGCTAGGTTTCTTTAAGAATTCCCGTTTTAACTCCGAAAAATATCAAATGGATCGAGGTGCCGGGTACAGTTTGACGGCTCTTACTGCCGATTTTTAATAGCCGTTTCTCGCCCTTGCTAATTATGAACATGTACAGAAGCTTTATGATGACTCGTTCGATAAATACGCGCCTACAGGAATTCATACTGAGTAGTTTTTCTCGCGCGAGCGACGATATTACTGCGGGGCGGGCGTGTCTGTATTTTGACTTGCAGTTCTATCGATACCTACAACTATAAAACCGCTCCGCAAAAACAAATACAATTAGTTGAAAAAAGATGCCGGTGTGTTAGTTCACTAACGCGTACCAATTGACAGGTATGTGTTCTGACGTATGAGTCAGAGAAGTACCGGCGAGTGCGGCCGGCTGCTTTCGGTGAGCCTGCGTTCGTTGCTGAAAGCGCTTCGCATCGATGGTATGCCATCATATCGATGGTCATCGCTCCTTGTGCGGACACCGTACACAAGAAAAAATGGTTAATTTAGATTAACAGATGTCCAGACTATACTTTACATTAAATCTTACACGTTGCAATTGCGTGTACTTAAACCAAGAAGCGCCGGTGGTATGTAGACGGACTCGGCCGGTAGGCTAGGCCTAACACTCGCTGGGAGCCGCACTGGGTAGGACCGATCTCCGCACAGATGAGTTGCGATGGTTGAAGTTTCTGCATTTTAGCCTCGAAACCTTTTTAACTGTTACCTAACCTATAGCTGAAGTAAGTGGAAGTACAAGAATTGCCCGCGATGCGTTTCCGGTGTGGCGATATCGAACGACGGTTCTCGCCTCCGTTGGGAGCGGTCGCGAAGCCAGACCTTATTTACTTCTTGCCAACTGCACGGCGATGTAACGATTTGCTCTGTACATTCAGACCAACGCCTCCAGACTTATAAACATTACAATATGAAGTCATTACTACAACACATCACGGATGCAAAGCTGATATATATGAGAGGCATGCACAAAATGTGTATTCATTTCTCCGCAAAAATTAACGATGTTTTTGGCACAGCATAAATAAAAAAAAAGCGTGGTGGAAAGCAAAATAATCAGTGTTGGCTGCTTTGGGTTATTAACATATTAGTATCCACATTCGACAGGAAAACATTAAAAGTTACCGTGATTTCACATTTATTCACGTATATCATGAAAATAGTGCGCATCTCCTCGTCTTTCTCTGCCAAGCTAGAATTTGTGACACATGTTTGGGACCCGTTAGGATAGCATCATCGATACCATCGAATCATACATTCGATATTCAACGATAATAAAAGCATTCCGCCGCGCACGATACTGAAAGCAGCGCGCGGCACTGGCAGAACAGTGCAGGCTCCAGTATGTGCCAGCGCACGCCAGTGATAATTCCAGCGTCTCCAGCGCTTCCCAGTGAGCGCCAGCGTCACAGCGGCAAAGCCAGTGGCTCTACCAGTGCGACCAAGCTCTTTCCCAGTGCTTTCACCGGCGTCCCAGTGAATTCGAGCGTATACCAGTGTTCCCAGTGCGGTCCAGCGCCAAAAAACGTACTGGTATCACGCTGGGGGTACTGGAACGGCGCTGGTTTTTGCAATAGGGTAGTTCCAATATTGCCTGTATTATTGCATGCCTTGTTTCATGCCTTAATGAGTGCTACATTGTATTACCATGTTTTCTTCGTATGCAGACTTCTTGTGCTTTTTGGATTTTCCTTTTTTTTTATTGTTCTGCGAAAGTATTTTTGTAAACATAACCCTACGGTATTGTAACTACCCCCCCCCCCCTTATGTAATGCGTAATGCTCCCATGGGCCCTTAGGGTATATGACTAAACATCAGTGTCCTTCAACATGCCACCATCAAATGATCAATGTTGCATGCCGACCGAAGGACGAGCTACAGGTGCACAGACCAACAGAAGGTTTGCTGATAAATGTTGCCAGGAAATGCCAAACACATAGGGCAGCAATGAGATCAAAACATACCTGGTATGGAACAATGTTTCGGGGGTGCATGTTTAACCTCTCCTTCAATGTCTTCCTGCAGAAAAATAAAAGAGTACACAGAATATTTACTAACGATTACAATACTTCCTAATGCGATATTTGAGTGCAGCTGTACATGTGTTTTCATTTAGAGATATACTGAGGCAAAGATATTGAGAGACACGTATGTACAGAGACAGAAAACTATTTTCCACACACTCTGTTGTGGTCTCTGTGAGTACATCAGTATTTGCAATCTACGATTTCTAAGGGGCATTTGGAATCCACCCATGTTTCTGCAATGCAAAGTACAGTGGCATGCTGTAGAATGTGACGTAGAATGTGAAGAGAGTGAACGTTAGAGGGCCAGTAAACAGGCTCAGACTTTTTTTTATTTTACACCTCTCAAACGAGCTTCTTCATTCGTACATAAGGCCGTGGCAATCACATTTTGCAAATATCACTGCCCTGCCCACCGCACAGGCGTTCCATTTCGAAAAACAATACCCATGCCCCTCTTCAGAGCCTACAGTCCTTTTTGCCCGCTAAGTGACGTGATGTTGCCCATGGACAACGTTACATAGCACTGAGCTCGTCGATTGGTCTTCCACACTATGAAACTGCACTTCGTAAATATCTTATTCTTTACTGGTTTGATGACGTAACAGCACGCACAAAAGTTTCTAAAAGAAAGCTTTCAACTACAGCGGCTGGACGCCGACCATGTTTCATTTGTGCTCTCTTGTTGCCTGTATCGCGGGTGTTGATCATCCGATTGCACGTGTTTTGGTGATCAAGGTGGTGACTACACAAATTCCGTCTCATTTCTGCAGCCGAAGTGTCAAAGTTGTGTAAAACAGCTGCATTTAGATTCTTGGAGCAGCTTTTTGGTGATAGAAAATTATTTTCGAGGATACACACATGTTAGACGCAAGTTTTAAGATTTTTATTTCTCCCAAAGTCACAGCTCAGGAGGGCTGAGCTCATGGTCATCATTTTAAAATTATATTTGTTTTTGTCGTGTGACAGCAGGCAGGTAAAATGACATTAAGTTCAACTAATGTCATTCGTGGAAATGACATTAGGTTTGCCGTGTGACAGGGGGTATAAAATACTGCACACCTGAAGTGCGTAAAGCATATATATATACATCCGTTGAATCATGAGAGTGAAGTGAAGTGTCTGCAATGAATTTAAAAATTGTACAATGAGAAAAAAATACTAAAAAGATGAAGTGATGCTGGGCACTGCTGTCTCAAAGCTCCCTTGCTTGCAAGGGGCCGAAGACGCGTGGCATTTAAGATGATGTTCCTCACAGACACATCCTCGTGCAGAGGACGTGCTACGAATGTCTTGAACAAATAACTTCTAAAGTGCCGGCATCTTTAAGGAGATCTAATAACGAGTGCTGGTGAAAAAGTGCATCATTTCCTAAAAACATTGTGGGATGAAATGGGATATGCTCCTGATAGGCTTAAAAAAAAAGTCTCTTTTGAGGCTCGAGCTCACGACACTGTAGTAAGATGTGAAGCATGGTCAGTGCCTCTCTGCACCTACCATAGGTTGGAGGTTCACTCCAACCTATGGTAAGGTTTCATGTCTATTACAGGGACAGCTATGGATGACTTGGCAGTTTTGGGTTGGCGGATAAGGCAAGCTGGCCGGCTAGCACATTGTCCTCAATATCCCGATACCCTGGCACCTAGCATAAAACGACGTGCTATTTTGACGCGTAAATGGTGCACAAAAGGGAGTACAGTGATAACAAAACTTCTGTGTTTTTTTTAAAGAGTTTTTAAGGCATTAACAACAACAACAAAAAAAATCTGTGTATATCACTGCTTTTGGTATTTTTTGTTGTAGTGTGTTTGACAGCAAACGTTATCGCATACGCCTCTCTGCTGCGAGTATGTTTGTGTTTGGGTGTAGAACGTCAGTCTGAATAAAATGGACCGACAACTGCATAAGACACTCCAGCATCAGACTGACACGTGTGTAAAAAATTCTGGGCACAAGTATTTATGCTGCAGTTCAAGGAAGTACATCTGGATATGTGCAATAGGGGCATGCCTCGTGACATCTAAAAAGGATAGATCAGAGTCTATAATCTGCCACTGGCACGGTGGAACTCGTTTTGCGGGAGCCGTCAGACTGTGTTCGAGGAGTGGGACTCCCATTTCTTCCGCCAGAAGTCTTATATGCAGTGAGAAGGGCTCTCTCACTGCAGGACGATTATGGAAAAGATGCGAGCTTGACAGATCATTTACGGTACAATAAGCTGGTTGATCAGTGCTTGCGTTACACTTTAAGAAAATACATAAACGCTGAATGTGTCCTTTGGATATGAAGTGACCACGCGTCTGATTTAACGTAAAGACTTTCTACAGGGCTCGTTCCAAAGGCACCTGTGGACAAGCGGATACCAAGATGGTGGACAGGGTCCACCGTCTTTATAGTGTGATTGGAGCGGCAGACTCGTCAACTATAGCTCCATAGTCAAGTCGTGTGCATATAAAGCTTTTATACAGCAATGGAGCGAACTTGGGCGTGTTGGTTAAGCATGATGAACCACACAGCTGATCCTCTGTATATATGTGAAATGTTGCTTCAATAAATTTTGTTGTAAGTCAGCGCTGTGTGTGTTCCCTTCCTGTGTCCCTGTTGTTTACTCGTGCTTAGTTCATCTTTTATACAGGTTCATAAGGCAGTTTATGTCACTACCACAGCCTGGTTGTGTGTGACAGCACCGAAAACTTCCTCTTCAGTATAACAGGCAAAAATATAAGTTTCCCTCAAATCCAGTCACCTTTGGCACTACATAATGGATATGTTTACGCAGTGGACTGTTATAGGTGTTCTGAATGACCCCTCGAGCTTGGCGACAGAACCCATTCTGCGCACAGAAGACAGAGCTGTGAACTCCAGCAAATCTTTCTGGCATGTGCACTTCTTAAGTAGAGTGCACGTTGACCTCTTTCCAAAAACCCGTTTTTCAAACAGAGGCCTGGTTACGCAAGTGGAGTGTCCTTGACATCAATGAACAAATGCACAAATGGAACTGCCATTGGCCAACAGTTGACGTGAAGCAAGCACGATATTTGGGTAGCTGCGCTTCTTTCTACTGTTAGTCTATTAACTGTATTTAATTCATGCAGTTAACAGATGAGAGTAATCGAAAATCTATGTTCGAATTTCAGTAACAGTTGCACAGTTTTAAAGGCTGATCATCTCATGTTTCACTATGCTCATTTACGTAGAAATGATACCTGTTCCCTGTCCCTCGTTCTTGCAGAACAAAGGACATTGAGGGGGGAGCAAGAAAGACACAGTGAGCCCTACCATAAGACCTTGAGGGAACCACCCAAAACTGCCGTCATATAATAAAAAAGAACAAGAATTTAGGCAGTAATGCTCAGTCTTACCCAAAAAACGGGAACAGACCGCCTGAATGGGCCTGCGGCACAAACCTGCACTGCTCCAAGGAAGGTAGATTGATGATGATGATATATGGTATTTAATGGCGCAAGGGCCAATGATGAGGAGGAAGGTAGATTGAATTATTTAATAAAATGACAGCCAAGCATTTAACTGAAGGAAATGCATGATTCTCCCCTTTAAAAAAATATAATCTAATACACATCTTTCCACTAAAACATTGCAGCTGTTTTCTACATGTGTTGTGGAAAGAGTGATGGCGAGTCCGAAAATTGCCTATGCATAAGAATAGAGAATGAAAAGGAAACCACACTGAAACAGCCTCCAGGCCCAGGGTTCGATACTATAGTGTCATTATCATCATAACACTGCGACAGTACATCTCTTGCATCGTTTTTGAGCGAAGGCCTGCGACCATGAGTATCGCAAACAACGGGAGATCTTCGGGAAACTATCTGGACCTCAAAGATTAGCTTTCTGACAATCTCAAGCAACTCCATGTAGATTGAGCTTGTCTAGGCCTTTGAATACGCATGTGATTGAGGCAAACAGTCGCCGACCGTTTATTTGGACTCAGCGGGAATTGCCGAAAAGATCGAATAATCGGGAGTCCGAAAAAGAAAAAAGGATTCACCAGAAAAAAGCACCTTTATTTCCCAGCGGCAGGGAAAAACTTGTCAATGCGCGTCTGTACACATGCACGCTTACATGCGACCAAGTCTGCCTGTATTTCAGCCAACGTTTGGCCATCCCTGTGGGTCGGCAATAGCATTGCAACGGCCTACAATAAATCCACATTTAAAGGGACACTAAAGGCAAATAATTTATGTCAGTATGACGTCTAAAACGGCAATATTATCAACAGCAGTGCCCTACTCACCGAGAAATTAAGCTAAATGTAACACACGATGAGTGCCACGAGTGGGACATTTTGGAAATGATCCTGATGACGTGAGAGAGTCCAACTACAATTAATCACTCGCAATCAAACTAGCTGCAATAAAAAAAGAACCTTCTGTGCATAAAGAGACATAATAAAATGCTGCTTGTTCGTTTCTGTTTGATTCAAGGAAAAAAGAACCTCTTTGGCGTTGCCGTGGAGAACGGTGCGCGTGGTTCAAAGGTTCCGTTTTCGCCGAACTATGCTTCGCCCGGCACCGTATCGCTCACATGGTCGCGTCTCAGTGGTAGTTTTGGTATCGCATACTGCCGCGTGTGTTTCCCGCGCTCGTGAAAGTCGCTCTGACAGAAAGTTCGACAAAATGCCGCATGCATGTGATGTTGCCAGATGCCCGAATGGTGCACGCCGCCACGCGGTAAAGGCGGGCAATGTTGGGCACGGCAACAGTTACGTGAGAAAGACCGCTTTCAGGCGGGTGATTTGAAGTGCGCTAACGTGATGTGGACCACTAAGACGTGATTTTATTTCAAAATAAGCACTTCCTTGGCACAAAAGTAGCACTACGAGGTTTCTGGAACGCTATTTCAACAATCAACGTCGACTTAATATTTGCCTTTAGTGTCCCTTTATGGATGTGGTGTGGGAAGCATGTCATCACGTCAGTCACTACAGTCAACGTCTGATTTTTCGGACTCCCTAGGGACTGCGAAATCGTCCGAAAAATCAAATTCATGCTTTATTTAGCTCAAGCGGTCAAATCGCCACAGCCAGGTACAAAGTAGCTTTAATGCCTCCCAATACACTTATCAGGCATTTTGGAGTGCGCCCAGCCTCTCGCTAATACATTCGGTACCTGCCACGAACCCCGCTTAACTACGTGCCAACTGCCACTTGCAAATTTGCGTCTCGTGATGAGCGCCACTGATACCAGCAAAGCGCGGAATAGATTACGGCTCTGTCGCATGAGCGTTTGGAAGCAATGACACGGAACACAAAGACTGTGGTGGAAAAGCGGACGACTCGTCCGGCTTTCCCAGATGCGTGTGCGCACGTAAACAATGCGCACACCCATCGCCGAATCCGCCGATACGCAGCTGCCGTGTGAAGCCGATAGTTTCTAGTTGTATGCAGCACATCGCCAACTAATCTGACGTCACTGTACTGTTGCTGTACCGTACGCACGCATTTGTCATGAAAGGGTTCGTGATGACGCGTCTGTGCGGCCCACTTTGCAAGTCTCACATAAAGCGGCAGCACGAATGGCGGCGCGGCGTGTTTATGTTCTCGTGCGTGCACTACGCATGCAACTGTGCTAGGCCACATGCACTACCAAGCAGTTAACTGAAGATGCTTATCATAAGGGCTGTCAACGATTAAACTGTACTGGCACATTTGCCACATGCTGCCATCACGCCTTCGTGCATTTGCGCTGCTTATCCGAAAGATATCGCCACACGGCGCCCCCTTTGAAGTTCTGGTCTGCTTTACCCCATAACACTTCGGCATTGCGGCAAAGCTGACTTTCAGACTCTGCTACTGTCGCACACAGATCGACTCGCGAAAGCGCTGGTTCGAACCTAAGAGATGATTGATGCGGCACAGGTGAGGGCTCCAATTAATGCCTTTCGGACCTGCAATTTGGGCAGAAAGTCCGAAATATCGGACGCCGAAGAGAGTTTCAGCGTCCGAAATTTCGGACGTTCTTATACATTAACCTCTATGGGGCTGGTGACGGTGACGCAACAGCATCTGAATTTTCGAGCATGTCCGGAAAATCGGGCGTCCAAAAAATTGGCAGTTGACTCTATCCACATGTTCGAGTAGCTGACTGATGATCTTATCGGCCAACTCTGCGAAAACTCCCCAACAGCTTCGGATTGAGGTCGGCTGTTTTCCACCTGCAAATAAGCGCTGCTTTTTTCGCCGTCGTCAGGGCCTTGTAGTTGCCGCGCTTCTTTAGTTCCGATAGAGCACATGGAACAGGTGGCGTCAGAGCAATTTCAGCATATCAGGCCTCGCACACCCAGCAACAACCAAGGGAGCGAGACACAAAGCTCGGGACGCAGATCAGGCCTAGCCACAGAAACATCTGACAACACAAGCCCTGAAGTGGCAAAAGGGAACGACGCTGGGCTAGTTGATGCTGCAGCGCTGGTGTTTTTGGACCCCTTTGTTCAAGTTAGGATCTGCGTCGTACTCGTACGCGCTGTCATTCACCTCAAATGCCACACTGAGTTGATTCTGATCTTGGCTTGGCCTGCTGTTTGGCCATGGATACTTGACTGGCAAAAGCCAAAAGGCAACCGTTACGTGTAGCCAACAAACAAAGCCATTGAGATCGGTAATTTCTGTGTGGATGTTGACACTGGCACGATCTCCAGCTATAGCCAGTGCAACATTTCAGTGCTGGCCACCTAGCAAAAATGTGCTGACAGCTTCAGCCACAATTAGTAACAAAGGCTACGGCGTTTACACAGCAAAAGTTCACATTACATCAGTGGTACTCCAAAGGTCAATCCCTTAATCCCTTTTCAGCGATTAGAATTGGGGAGGTGAAATTATACTGTGAACTGTTTCCTATGCGGCAACATGTGGTTTTCAACAGGAAAGGCAGTCAATGTAGTCACAGATGGAAATAAAAAACTCGTGAAGCAAGCGAACTGAATGAACCAACTTACCCAATCTTAATGTTGCCATCAGCTCGGCGCACATCAGCAGTCCAGACAGCAATCTTGTCGAGCTTTGGGCGAATTTGGACCACCGCACCATTTACGTCATCACTGAACTCATCAAAGCCCTCTCCTATCAGGCACAGCAACTGTTAAAATACAGAAAGCACAAGCATTGCAACTTAACATTGTCCATTAAAAAGCCACAATAGCGTGACAATTGCCATAAAATATCATGAAACAGTGCTACAGCTAAAAAAAATTTGTCGCGTCAGGATATGGCTGCAGGCTTCAGGAATAGCATGTACAAAAAGCAACGGTGTGCAAATTCACATTTTTCTAATACGAATTGAATTCACCAATGATGACCAGATATTCAGTCTGGGTCTGCACAGCTGAGCTACACAGAACTTCCAAATCACAAACTACCTTAGGCTACAGTTGTGCTCAAAATAAACAGTCATTTAGAACATCATGTATCTGCATACAGCATTTCTGGCAGTGTGACGAGCCTGCTATCAGCACACAATCACAAAAATGCGTGCAGTGTGACTGTGTCGATTCTTGCGAAATAGCTCAACGCACTCACCCAGGAATACAGCCTCAGCTGATGTGCCAGTTTTTCTTGAAATGATTCTATGGCGTCTGTTCACCACTAAAGCAAACTGATGTTCATTGCTGAATGTCAATTTGTTTTAGTGCAGCATAGGTAACAGCAGCGCTGTCAGACCCATATTACTGCAGTTAGGTAACCATCTAATGAATTTTACTTGCAGTTCATTACTCTTGAGCAGCATCAACTGGCATATGAGGACAAGGCGCATGACACGAGTCAGTGCCTCATTGAGGCGAATGACGTTTATTGTGAGAGCCACATCGTTCAGTATGCTCACTTCGATATTTGTTTTGCAAATGAGTGTTGTGCTTCACATGAAGTGAAGATTGCCGTTTGCGATGCGGCAGTAGATCGGACAAGCTGCCTATGCGATGCAGGGTACGACTACATAATCACCGACAACTGACGAGAGGAAACCTACATGACACAAGTACCCATATCTCGAGCATTTTCGAAAGCGCTAGATAAATAGCATTAATACTTTGTTAACTTTTCGAATAAGATACTTTTTTTTTGCAAATTCATCTAAAGTCTCCTGTAGCAGAAAGCACAGTTCTGTAATCCAGTGATGCTACCGAGGACTTCTGATTTGGAGCAATTTTTGGAGCAGCAAAATTTCCGTTCTGGAGCACTTTGGAGCAGCAAAATTTTCATCTTGGAGCACTTTGGAGCAGCAAAATTTCCATTTTGGAGCACTTTGGAGCAGCAAAGTTTTCATCTTGGAGCACTTTGGAGCAGATAATTTTGCATTAACATTCAAGCACCTGAGTATTATTATGGGGCTCTTATGAAGGCTAGAAATATTTCGATTCATTGCAAATCTCATGAAAAAAATCATCTCAGAAGCATAGGCGTGCGCACAGGGGGGGGGGGGGGGGGCAGGGGGGGGCGCCCCTCCTCCTAATCACCTAAGAGGGCGGGGCGCAAAATCTGCCCCGTACATTGACTCTTCTAGTCACCTAAGAGGGGGGGGGGGCACCAAATCTGCCCCATACATTGACTTAGTAGGGTGGGGGGGGGGGGGCGCTGCGATGAACCTTCACCCCCCCCCCCCTGATGGGGAACCCTGCGCACACCTATGCTCAGGAGAACTCCATATTTCACTCGCTAATGAAAAAATAAGGGCTCATGCAGTTGAGTGTTCTGGATTAACCTCTTCGGCGATTATTTTCGACACTAGCAAATAAACAAAATATCGGATCAAGATAATTGCACTTTACGAAATAACACTCTAAATACATCTATGTGGTTATCAGCAGACATGGTAGACAAACGCCGTGATGTACAGCAGTGCCTCAATGCCAAAGAGCCACACTGTCCCTGATGCATTCCCCTAAGACAACCCCAAGGCGAAAGCCAGGTTCTTTTTCTTCTCGATCGATGGGTTGATCCTCCCCCTCTCTCTCTGCAAGCTTTTGGCACCTCAGCTGGTTTTGCGCTAGCTCCATGATCAGCGGAAGCAGTGTAAAGTGATGTCATGTGATGGCGTCATCACGTGACATGACGATATATTACGCCATGATGACGTCACAAGTTCTGACGATCTATAACGCAATGCTGACGCCATCACATGATGATTATTTTTAGCATCAATCGACTGACGCCGCCGACGGTCAATTTTCGTGTTTGATAAAGCATCTAAGGCTTTCGCATTAATATTGCGTCTTGAACGTTAACAGCCTGGCCCTACATACCAAACTGTCCTCCACCATGTCACCTGTGTGCCATGCGCGAAACAGCTTCGCTTATCATCCACTTCAAGAGTGAAATGGCTCCTCAACTTTTTAAAAATTTTTATTGCGATAGCAATTATATGGACACTCTCGGCGGATTTTTGCCGTTGCCGTAATTTTCCGTATAAAGTCCAAATTAATAACATCACCACGCGCATTCTAGCCGCGGGTAAAAGCTCGCGAGCGCTGGCGACGAACGCTGCTCAAGCGGAGATTAAACTAGCCGGCCGTCTGTCTCCGTCGCACGGAGAGTGCATGAGATAACATCTTCCCGCGTGCGGGCCTGCCGTCGATTGCTCATCAAACAGAGAGGAAACGCCCCGCCCGTCTTTCGTAAGGAGCATGGCGGGACGCCAGGGGAGCGGAATGGGGGGGGGGGGGGCCGCATCGTTCGAAGGGCGCAGTCGCTTGCGCGCTCGCTATCTCGAGGCATCAGGAGACGGCTCGTAAACTTGCTGTGCTCTCAACGCTTACTTCGCGTTTAGAGAACTCAGAGCAAGAAAACGCTTCGGTTCCTGGAGCGGCCATATTCCCTTAAACCAGCGTTTTGTTGAGTTACGCGAGATCGGATCCAAAAGAGTTAGCTGCTATAGCCTTACTTCGTTGAACAATACAATTTTTTGGTATCGCATTCACTGCTTCGCTCTTAAGCGAAAATGAGTTTTTTTAACCGTTAGCTATTGACCCCCGAAAGGGCGGACGTGTAACATGGCGTAGCCGCTTCACTGTGGGCCGTCAGCGACGGGCTCTCTACTGACAGCTGCGCATTTGCGGCTGCTCGGACCAGGAGATATGATTTTACTAATGAGATGAAATTTTTAAAAAAGCAAGCAAAAATTCGAATTGGAACCCTAGCACGTGAGCTCGAAAGGGCAGGGCCTTTTAGGGGATATTTACCGCAGAGTGATTACAAACTCGGACGTGCTGGCGGAAACAATTACGAAAAAGCTGTTCTGGATGAAGATCCATGGATAAAGTATATCTGAGGAAAAGTGTCAACGCGTTTCAACCGTTCGCGTGCTCTTCCATAAACGCTAAGCAATTAAAATTCGATATTCTCCCATATATCTACTGCGAGCGTTCCCAGATTTCATTCCGCGATGTCCGGAAACAGAAGTGACAGGCATTTTAGCGGCACGCATGTAGTTATTACTGAACATTGCTTTCCTTACGTGCCGTGCGACGCTTCAAACGAGCTATCAGCAGCGTTTCTGGAACAGACGACGTCAGCCGATGAATCGCCGTCGCACTTTCTCGCTACCGATAGGCCTAGACGTCGAGCCTCTGCGGAGAGCACGTTTTGCTGTCAAGCCGACTTACAGAACAGAAGCTGCGTCGGCACCGTGCATGGCATCGTGGCTTACTCGGAACGAACGCGCGAGCGCTATTTATTCAGCGGAATAATTCTTGGTCCATGATTGCGACTTCATTGCAAGCCCCAAGATCGAGCTGCACATGTTCTGACGCGCCGGCGGTGCGATTGCCGGTGATAGATGCCCCCAAGCCCGAGACTTTGGCGCAGTTTGGCGCAAATTTCGTCGATATTATCAGGATGGCGCAGTAAATACAATTTGGCGCACTTTGGCGCAGTTGGCGCAGGAGTGGAATCACTGGTAATCATTTAGATAATTTGCAGATGCAGATAAAACTTGCACAACAAACTTCAAACCAGTTTGCTAAAACATGATTTCATTTTGTAATGCTTCAGCACGCATGTTTAACTGCGAAGTGTAAGCCAAGCTGTAATGATGAAATACTATGACTATTTAGCAGAAATATTTTCTTGGCACTTATTTCTTTACATATGCAGTAAAACCAATCAATGTATTGCTGTTCTGATTGAGCATCACCCTTATTTCAGAATGAAGCTTACGTTTAGACGGGGTTTGCCCATCTTAAAGGACCCCTGACACCGAATTTGGAAACTCGAGATGCTTGTGTTGTTTGATAGTCCTGCATGCGGGGGCACTTCTGACCGATTATGAGTGACGAGCGTTGACTTTAAGATATTTTTATTTGGTTTTAAAGTAAGCCTGAGTGCTCATCTGAATGTTGAACTCCTATCAACATAACCACTAGTATGACGTAGACGTAGGCCCCTTGTGACGTTGCAGAGGTAAAGCAAGTGTTGTCGACGTCACAGACAGAAATATGCGCGGTGCATGCACTGTGGTATATTGCGAAGCATGTTTGCTCTCCCACCTTCTCCTTCTTCGGTACGTGTCGGCAGGCAGCGTGAGCTCTCCTTGTGTGTGTTCTCCAACTGGCAGTTCAACAAGCGCGTGGCTGACGTCACCCAATACTGAGTGCACGTCATCACGCGTGCCCCGAGGCGCGACCGCCGCGGCGCGGCACTAGTTTCTTATCCTCTTTCGGCGCGCGTTTTGAACCTCCACTAAAAATGACCATAATTAACGCTGCCAGGATTAATTAGACATCACGTTGGAGCATTTACGGTGTCATTCCGTGGTTACAAGACATAGACCTACTTATTACAACATAAATGTCACAAACAAGAAATCGGCTGTCAGGGGCCCTTTAAGCTTTATTGTGCAAACATTCTGCAGCTTTATCTTTTGGTTGTAATGAAAACTTGCAACTTCTACCTTGCGAAATTTACATCGCACAACTGAGGAATAATCACCATCGTATCGTACCCTGAAAGAGCGGGAATATGGCAGACGAGTTCTTGCTGCGACTTCACATCCCCCCAATTGCAGCGACACATTAGTGTTTGTTCTCAGGGCTAATACTAAAGTTCAACTGTGCCTGCTTCATTATTGGGAAGTTTGATGGTAATCCCACATCAAAATTAGCACTCAACAGAATGAAACTAAAAGGGGTCCTGAACAACTTTTCCAAGTAATTACCAAATTGCCTCAGTACCAGAGTTTATAGCCTCACAAATTGATAGCTGCAAAAGTTTCTCAAATCTGCCAAGAATAAGCGGAATTACAAGGATTTGTCGCAGACTTGAAGCGCTTTCCCTCTTCTCTCGTCCCAAACGAGCACGCTGGAAGATAGCACACGTCATGACCTTGAGCGCATGTGATGAAACAACTGCTCTTTCCCATTGCTATTCCAAGCGTACTAGTTTGGCTGCTGTGTAATGCTAGCATATTGCGAAGCGCAGCACCGTCATGTGGCGCCATGCCGTGGCAAGAAGCGCATCTGATCCAAGCGTGCCACTCATGATTTATGTTGGCTACTAGCCAATAGCATTCTATCTGTTGTGTGATGCTAAACAGCAGGCTCTGGCAGCTCCGGACAGAGTGAGCACAGGCCTCTGTATGAAATGAGGGCGCCTGAGAAAACAGTAACTTTGCACTCTCCTTTGAAACTCTCCTTCCACGTACAACTGCAAGATTTGACTGAGCTGTTCACAGCAGTGTCTGCTTTCTGCATGATGCGTTTTTTCACCAAGGCCGAGGGGTGGTTCATGACCCCTTTAAGTGCTCATGTAGAAGATGGAGTTGAATTCATACCATCATGGGCAGGTGCAAGTAGCTGCCCAATGCAACAGCTGGTCTCTCGCTAAAAATGCACATAACGAAGCTTTACTGATGGTACACAGTCAATCCTGGATATATCAAAATATCCACTATACCAAAACATCCGAAATTCAATGCAAAATAGAGCACTGTACTGTGTATATAGCAACCACCATTCACCTCGACGCTCGACACATCAAACGCTGTGTTGTGCTGTGTGCCTACAGGTGCAATTTCCCTTCCTGGCACGCGAGGCTTGAGTCATCATAAATAGCCATGCCGACGAAATGGCCCTATATTGACAGATGCAGTCACACATGCCATTGAAACTAGAGGACTATGCATGCCATAGAGCAAAATGAGCAAGGTGCATGTATTAAAATATGGATGACTCGTGCAGCAAGGATTTCATTGCATACAGCAGCGTATGGAAAAATACATGTGAAAGTACCAGTTTTAAACATACTGAGCTGAGATGATCCCCTGGCCCATTGATGATCCCCTGGCGTTCGATACGTTGGATGTTCCGCACAGTGGAACATCCAATGTATCGAACGCTGCACCGCACCGAAGCCTGGAAAGTGAATTTTGCCTAATACCCCTGTCACATGGGCACCCGTGAACTCCGTTTAACTCCCTCGTCTTTTCTTCAAGGGAGATGGGGTTCATGTCACACGGTCACCATTTCGCTGAGAAAGTTAAATGGAGCTTTTGGTGGAGGGAGTTCGGTAAAGACCATTTCGGCTCGATGGAGTACTCTCGTTCCCAGCCAGCTACTGCTACGCTGAAAACCGCACTAGCAAAAGTCGTCCTAATGAGCTCAATTATAATTTTAAGAACTACGCTATGTTTTTTCGTAGCATTTCACGCCACATAGTGTAAGTTTTAGTTGTATTTTTTCGGACATCAGCGCTTGAACTCTCCACACCAACGGCTCGCCAAGCCGCCGCTGTGAAGCGTCGCGCCATATTTGTTTCTGCACGTGTGAGGCGCACGCACGAGCACTGCGACAGAAATGGTGATTCCGAGCACTTCATCAACACACAAAAACACATTTTTTGTTGCTTTAAAAAGGCGACTGCACCGGCAAAAAATTGGACGTTTCGACGTGCGCAGCAGCGCTGTTTTTGCCCCATGCGGCAACCGACGAAAGCTTGCACCGAGCCATGTAGCACGGCCACAACTCCATTCTGGTTAAGCTCCATTAAGTAGTTCAATGCGGAACGGAGATAAACGGAGTTCGGTGGTGGCCGTGTGACAGGGGTATAACAAATATTGATTACCTTTTGGCCGCATCCTAACATGTTCCGATGCCTCTTTTGTGCACAGGTGGCGAAAATGTGGTGTGGTTGCATTAGTACATTGCTTTGGTTGGTTGCGCAGCACTTGTGAGTGCATCTGCTTGATTAGGTTGTAACATGCGGAGATGTTTTTCAAAGAGGCCGATTGCCGCGGGCACCAAAATGAGATGTATACAAAAATGACTCGGCAGCCTCGTCACAAAGCTTGCACTCCCTTTCTTGTTCACACACGATGGCATGCGGACCCAAAAAGCATCAAGATCTGAAACCTAGTGGCAGATTTTCGGTTTCAAACAAATCTCAGAGGCTATGCTTTTTCTTGCTTTCCACGCCAAAGCAGCAGCTGCCTGTTACAAAGCCACAAGTGTAATCGCCATCGACAAGATGTCGACGGTGAGGACTTCTCCCTTTGTTGTGTGCAGCGTTGTCCCTTGCGGCATCATGGACTTGTGTAAAGTCAGGAGTCTAACTAAATACCGCATTTACTCGCATAATAGGCGCACTTTTTTTTCAGAAAATCCGGCTCGAAGTTAGGGGTGCGCCAATTACGCGGGGTAAAATTTTCAAAAATTTTTTCGACTCTGTTCTCACGCTTTAAATCTGCACATTTGTCAAGTAAAAGGAGACTTTATCGTTTACCAATTAATTCAGCATAAAACAAACATACCTACGTACCTTTTAATGAACAAGCGAGAGCCGTCAACTGCACGCACACACGTAAAATTTATTTACACAAAAGTCGTAGGTGTTCCTCCTTTTCCGTATTCGGAGTCCGAGTCTGAGATCACACATTCATCCTCGCCGAGCGGGGATTCGTTTTCGGTGTCCGAATAATCCGCACCCCACAACATGTCATCCTCACTCGCATCCAGTGCGTGCGAGATACCAGTATTCTTGAAGCTTTTCCTGACGACTTCGTCGGAGATCGCCTGCCACGCTTCCACGATCCAAGCGCACAGCATTTCCACAGGCGGCCTCTTAATCTTACCACCTGGAGTCGGCTCATGTTGTCCTCCAGCCATCCAGGTGGTGTACAGCCTTCGAACATTGTCCTTGAAAGGTTTATTCAAGGACACGTTCAAAGGCTGCAGTATCGATGTGAGGCCGCCAGGAATCACTGCCAGATCTGTGCGCCGCTCCTTTAGCTCATCTCGTACGCGGTCTACTAGGTGCCCACGAAAACTGTCGAGGACAAGCATGGACGGCAACAACAGACCACCCGGCCGCCGACCCCAGACTGTTTTCACCCAATCCACCATGAGTTCCGCGCTCATCCAGCCTTTTTCCTGGACTCTGACGTAGATGCCTTGAGGGAAATTTGCCTTTGGGAGCGTCTTACGTTTAAAAATAATGTAAGGCGGTAGCTTGCGCCCATCCACTGCCACCGCCAGCATTACGGTGCATCGTTGTTTATCAGCGCCACACGTTCTGACGATGACGCTCCGTGCACCTTTCTCCTCCACTGTCCTGTTCCGCGGCATATCAAAGCAAAGAGGGGTCTGATCAGCGTTGCCGATCTGGGACAAAATGAAGTCTTGCTGTCCGAGCTTTATAACAAAACGGTGGAAGTCCACCAATTTGTCCTCGTATGCTGCGGGCAAGCGCTGGCACAAGGTGGTCCGCCTTCGCAGTGCAAGGCCATGGCGCCGCATGAAACGAGTTGTCCATCCGGAGCTGGCTTT
Organism: Rhipicephalus sanguineus; assembly: GCF_013339695.2. Lineage (NCBI taxonomy): Eukaryota > Metazoa > Arthropoda > Arachnida > Ixodida > Ixodidae > Rhipicephalus > Rhipicephalus sanguineus. Next base: position 128,592,387 of record NC_051176.1, read on the forward strand.
GAACTCTTTTGCTTCGATGCCCTGCGCTCGGGCTATTCTGCGCGCCTCAGTCTGCACAATATCCAATGACACAGCACAGCCGTCTTGTCGTAGCTCCCGTATATGCCGGACCAGTTGCTCTTCGACGTTCGGATACCTGCCGGTCTTGGCACCGCGGAAAGCCCGTCGTGTCTCCTTCATCGCCTTAAGTTTTTCTTCTTGATCCCTCCAGTACCGAATACTGGTTTCTCCAACACCGAAATGCCTGCTTGCAGCCCGGTTGCCATGCTCCAGCGCGTACTGCACTGCCTTCAGTTTAAACCCAGCCGTGTAGCTCGCGTACTTCCCCATGGTGGAACCAAAGTTGAATACACGACCACAACATACGCACACCGCTTGCAAAATGGCGTTTCTTTTTCTCTGATGGTGGTGATGGCGATCGAGCCCCCAGCGTTGTACACGTGACCTCCAAAAAGCGCGGCGATTTGGGGGGTATCAGTAATTGATGGAACAGCCATTTTTTTTTTTTCCCGCTCATGGACGCTTTTTTTTCAAGTTTTATTTCGACAAACACGTTGGTTAGGTCGTTGCACTTCGAATTTTTTTTATTTGCTCGTCGATTTGCCTTCTTTTTTTCTTCAGGGTACGGGGACCGCGTTCCAACTGTACCGCTGGGGGGTAGAATCGTTTCTGATCACGGCCAAGTTCGGGGTGCGCCTATTATGCGCGGAATTAAAAAAAATCGAATTTTCCGCGACCAAACTAGGGGTGCGCCGATTATGCGAGTAAATACGGTATTGAGGCGCTCATAGTGATAAATGTGATGACTGGTGCTTGGAACGACGTCAAGCAAAGCACCGTCGTGAACTGTTTGCTTGTGGGCTTTGGTGTCAGGTGACAACTTTGGGTGCATCATGACTACTGACAAATGCATACGTATGGCGCCTCAGTGAAATTAGCGACTTATTACCATTTTGGGGCACCATTTGGATGAGGGTGCAGCAAGCGATGTAGCTGTTTCTGACTGCATCGATGCGGAGATCATGGAGGACGTTGCCCGTGCTGCGGAAGTGGAACCGAGCGGTGATTAAGATGCCAACGCCGCCGCTAAGCATCCTTTTATCGTGCTCCAGAGCTTGCATCAGCAATCAACGTCATTTGTAGATGTTGTGGCGCAATGGAAGGTGCTGAAATTGCTTATTTGAAAGGCTTCAATGATATTAAGCATGGCTTGATGAACTCGTCTGGGAACAAGAAGCAAGACAAGTTTACTAAATATTTTCATATGAAATAAACCACCGTAACTTGCAAAAGAAGTTGTCGCCTTGCTCTTTAGCATAATGTGAGTGAATCGGCATGCTGGCACTTGGTACAATTTCCAAAGACCAATTCAAGGCCTGCAATGCATTATTACAAGCCTCTAATTTGCATATTTTGTGTTTAGAATTATCGATATACAGTCAACTGCCGATTTTTCGGACGACCGATTTTCCAGACATGCTCGAAAATTCGGACTCTTTCGCAGCACCGTCACCAGCCTCATAGATGTCAATGTATTAGAACGTCCGAAATTTCGGACGTCGAAACTCTTCGGAGTCCAATTTCTCGGACTTTCTGCCCAAATTTCAGGTCCGAAAGGAATTATCTGAAGCCCCCACCTCTGCCGTGCCTATCATCTCGTAGGTTCGAACCAGCGCTTTCGCGAGTCCATCTGTCTGCGACAGCAGCACAGTCCGAAAGTCAGCTTTGCCGCAATGCCCAAGCGTTATGGGGTGAAGCAGACCAGAAATAGACCTTTACCGGCCTATGTCACTCACTCCCCGTGACGTCAGATCACGTGACCTCTTGGTGCACGTGCAACGGAGGGTGGTTGGCAAAACACTCCCGCTGCCGGCTCAGCATGGTACAGTCGCACGGTGTTTGGCGCATGTTTTTTTTTCTTTTGAACCTTTTTCTTAATCTTTCGGTTCCAAGATTATTTGTGGTATGTGTCAAAGAACATATAAATGTGTCGTGGACTGCGTGACGAAAAATTTGCCACGCTGCTGGCTGTTTAACTTGGAGAAGTGAACTCACGTGGTGGTCTGTGCGAGGAACAGCGGCATCGTGGCATTGTCTTCGAAAATGTGCCGCCTTTACTGTGGCGTGTAGTGTGCGTTGAAAGGCAGCGACGATATCGGTTCACAGTTGCGGACGTTGAAACTGACAATATTGTGTGTGGTGTGTGCTGTGTGAATAACGATGCATCTCGTTTGCGAAAACATTGGCACGCATTGTATCTAAGAGGGCAATTTGCAGTGACCGGTTGTCGACGGAACATCAGGATTGGACATTTTATTTGACGCGATGATCTGCGAGTGCATATCTAAGTGTTTGTGCGGGGTGCACAAAACAACAAACAAAAAAAAGTGCATGATGTCCGGGCTGAAAGGTGAGACTACGCATGAGCTACCAGCGTGTTTTAGCATTGCCGAACATGCACGTATGGTTTACCACGGCGAATATCCAGAAGCATACGCGTATCGCCTTTTATTGGAGATGTACGTTTAATGGAAGCAGTGGAGATTCTTGTTTGTAATATTCTAGTTAGCTTATCTTTACGGCTCGATATTTATGAAGTGACATTCCGAGTTTGTGTACCAAGTCTAAAGGAGGGGAGTAAGTATAGAAACACGTTGTAGGCATCAGATACAGCGAAGTAACCGGGCAAGAAATTATTTATAACTAAATTATTGTGTTTAACATCTCAAAACTGCTCAGTGGATTATGAAGAACGCCATAGGGGAAAACTTCGCTTTAATTTTCACGGGGATTTGTTAACCGAACTCAGGCTAATGAAATGAGTGTTTCCTTCGTTTTTTTTTTTTCTTTCATTCATGTCTGATCAGAATTTTGCGCCGTGAGTGCGAATCTAATCAGTCACCTCGCGCACAGTAGCCGCCAATGCTGTACATCGTTTAAAACTGCAGTGCAGATTTCGCGACGGAAATTGAGTACGTCCACATCCATGCCATGCTAATAGTATTTCTCCAAACACCAGTCGCCGTGAAAATGTACAACGTTCACTTTCGAGCAGCATAAGATTTTTTTATGGCTGTCATCCACGACGAGCAAATCATATGTTGACCTAACAGACTCGTTCACTGCAGGCAGTCTTCCTTCTAACATCTCTGAGTTCAGAAAATAGCAATTTGCAAAAACTTCTATCGAAGTAAAGCAAACACACGCAGTGCTGCTATGCAGAGAGATCCCGCCGGCGGAACTTTCTTGCCAACCAGGGGTGCAATCGCGGAACGATACTATTTCCGATTCTATGCCATATTCTATGCTATTCTTATCATCCACCACTCGCGGCTGGCTGATCGCGTTGATAACGCGGACGGACCGTCGTTCTGACCAATGGCCAAGCGCGAAAAGCACGAAAAGCATTGGAATAAAAAATAGAATCGTTCCGCGATAGCACCCCAGCACCTGCTCCGAAGGCGGGACTTGGGGGCGGGATACTGCCAGTGACGTCACACTGTTTGCAAACAGGGAGAGGTCTATTCAAAGGGGCCGCTGTCACGGCGCCGTGTGGCGATATCTTTCGGATAAGCAGCGCAAATGCACGAAGGCGTGATGGCGGCACGTGGCAAACGCGCCAGTACAGTTTAAACCCTTACGATAAGCATCTTCAGTTAACTGCTTGGTAGTGCATGTGGCCAGCACAGTTGCATGCGTAGTGCACGCACGAGAACATAAACACGCCGCACCGCCATTCGTGCTGCCGCTTTGTGCGAGACTTGCAAAGTGGGCCGCACAGACGCGTCATCACGAACCCTTTCATGACAAATGCGTACGTACGGTACAGCAACAGTACAGTGACGTTGTCAGATTAGTTGGCGATGTGCTGCACACAACTAGAAACTATCGGCTTCACACGGCAGCTGCGTATCGGCGGATTCGGCGATGGGTGTGCGCATTGTTTACGTGCGCACACACATCTGGGAAAGCCGGACGAGTCGTCGCTTTTCCACCACAGTCTTTGTGTTCCGTGTCATTGCTTCCAAACTCTCTATGCGACAGAGCCGTAATCTATTCCGCGCTTTGCTGCTATCAGTGGCGCTCATGACGAGACGCAAATTTGCAAGTGGCAGTTGGCACGTAGTTAAGCGGGGTTCGTGGCAGGTACCGAATGTATTAGCGAGAGGCTGGGCGCACTCCAAAATGCCTGATAAGTGTACTGGGAGGCATTAAAGCTACTTTGTACCTGGCTGTGGCGATTTGACCGCTTGAGCTAAATAAAGCATGAATTTGATTTTTCGGACAA